>NC_060275.1:88372867-88685691 GCF_021613505.1 Equus quagga
ATTCTACAGGCTTGTGACACATGGCACTCTCCTGGATTTCTCTCCTACCTCTTGGCCACTCCTCCTCAGCCCTTCTCCACTATCAGATTTCTAAATATTAGATTTATGCTGTTTCCTTGATCCTCTTCTTTTCTCATTCCATCTTCTCACTCTAGATGAGATCATTGAACACCACCTATATGCAAATAACTCCCAAATTTGTATTTCTAGTCCAGATCTTTCATCTGAGTTCCAAGACTACCCAACTGCCAACATGCCATCTCCATTGACATTACAGGTAGGTTCAAAACTGCCCTTCTGCTCCTACCCCATTTCCCCTGCTGTCCCCCCAGAGCAAAATGTCACCTATATTTTTAGGCAAAATTGCTTATGTTAAAATGACCTTGGATTTCAAAACTGGATCTTGATTAGGAGTAACTCTATATACCCGATGTAGACATCATAGCTTTGGACTTTTCTGAACATGGTGACTCTTGTTACTGGGCATGTCTTTTGTAGGGGTGTGACAGCTACTGCCTGGGCTAAATGTCCTGCCAAAGAGCTGAGTACACATGGGACCCTGAAACTCTCTCAGGCTACTGGGTGTGGTTTTAGTACAGTTAGTTTCTCAGGTTTGTGGATAGTACAGAGTTATTGCAGAGGAGGCACCTACTTTTTCAGTTGGTGATCTAGCAGTTAAGGTTCAGCGCTCTCAACACTGTGGCCCAGGTTCGTTTCCTATCAGGGAACCACGTCTCCCATCTGTCGGTTCTCATACTGTGGTGGCTGTGTGTTGCTGTGATGCTGAAAGCTATGCCACCAGTATTTCAATACCAGCAGAGTCACCTATGGTGGACAGGTTTCAGCAGAGCTTCTAGCCTAGACAGACTAGGAAGAAGGACATGGCCACCCACTTTGGAAAAAATTGGCCATGAAAACCCTATGAATAGTGGCGTAGCATTGTCTGTTACAGTGTCAGAAGGTGAGAGGATGGCGCAAAGAGACCAGGCAGCGTTCTGTTCTGCTGCACACGGGCACTAAGAATCAGAATTGACTTGAGAGCACTAACAACAAACTTCTTCAGTGGATATGATACCTGAAATAAAATTGGATCTGTTAATAGGCAACAGAAATATGGTACTAAATTATCGCAACTCAGTTTCTGAAGAGTTGTCCCTGTGATAGGCTGATCTGTTGGTGTGGAACCCAATTGGGTTCCGACAAGGACACTGAATTGGTCTGCTGCTGTGATTTGGGAGCAGAATAAGCTGCTTCCTTCTCCAACATCCAGGCAACCACTGTGACTGGTATGCCATCCTTTTCTCTCCCTCGATTGTCTGATCACTTAATCACTTGAAAGATGATCAACACCTCTGAACTATTGTAAAAATAATGCTAAAAGTAGAAATATCAGTGTTGGTTAACAAGTGAGGCAGTGATGAAAAATGTTTCTATACCCCAGTGTCTTAGAAAGGAAGAAACCACCACAGTTCTGCAACACACTTTATGGAGGAGAGAAAACTAAATGCTCAAGCGTACGTGAAACAGATTGCAGTAACTTAGTGAGGAGTTATTACTTCAAAAACTCACGTTATTCCTTCTCCCCTTTTACAGATTTTTGAGGGAGGAGAGATAATTTCCTGATCTTTTCTAAGATACCAAAAAAAAAAAAAGGAAATTATTTGAGTCATCTGTTACACTGTCTGTGTAGCCTTCTCTAACTTAGAATCCTGTCCCCTTCGTTCTCGATGTGTAACATGTTAACGCACCCCTTTTGGTTTTGTCTGTTGAGTCAACATATGGATTATACAGAAGAGTCTGTTCCAATATCTAGAAGGAATATTGTGCTTTAGTTTATTTACCAATAAGCCAATATAATACCAAAATGTGTTATACAATTTGATTACCCATTTCATTCTCTAGATATAGCCCAGATAAATTTTGGTCCTTCCAGATAATAACAAGCCAATTGTTAGATTACAAAGATTTGACACTACTGAGAATATTCTGAATGCATTGACTGATAAAATATAAAAAATTAACCTCATACCAAATTTTGAAGCCAGAACTTGTTATCATCCCTTTATCAAAGACAAAATATTTAGGCAATGACAATAGCAAGAAGAAAAACACTGACAGTTCCTAAACAATCACAGAACAGTTCCAATGACTTTACACATTCATAAACAAGAATTGTAAATTACTTACAGACTGTAGACCGCAAGCCATTTGTTAATGATAAAACATGAAATGTAATTATCAAAGATTTCAAATGAAATTTCATTTTATAAATACGTAAATTTGTCATAAATAGAGCAATGAATCTTTTAATTCTTACAGGATAATGAGTATTCACTAGGTAAAATTATTTGTATGAAAACATTTAATTTTTTGGTTACTCAGACTACATGGCAGTGAAATAGGCTGCTTGGTTTTTGTCAATGTGCCAGGCACTCTGTTCTAAATGCTGATGAGCTGCAATAAACCCTGGAATTTCCATGCTAGGATTCGACAGCTTTCACCCCAAAGGTTCTTCAACTTAAAGAAAAAAAAGTAAATCTGATGATGCACTTGTCTTAGTCGATTAGGGCTGTTATAACAAAATATCATAGACTGGGTGGCTTGTAAACAACAGAAATTTATTTCTCACAGTCCTGGAGGCTAAGCCCAAGGTCAAGGTATTGGCAGATTTGGTGTCTGGTGAGAACCTGCTCCCTGGTCCATAGACAGCCATTTGTTCACTGTGTCCTCACATGGCAGAGGGCAAGGGAGCTCTGTGGGGCCTCTTTTTCAAGGGCACTATTTCTCATTCAGGAGGGCTCTACCCTTGTGATCTAGTCACTTCCCTAGAGCCCCACCTCCAAATGCCATCACACTGGGGGTTAGTTTTCAACATAGGAATTTGGGGGGACACCTTCAGTCTGTAGCAACATATATGCTAGCAGAAGATGAGGACCACATTTGTATTACCTGTGCACCTGAGTACTTCTATTTACCCACATTTTGAAAAGTTTAAGTACAATTCCGCAGGAGCAAAGGTGAGGTGTATTAAAATTAGCCAACGTTATTGAGAACTAACAGTGTGGTCACCACAGTGTCAGGCACTGGAGCACCAAAAATGAAATTTTCCCATCTCTGAAAGGTTTACGACACAAATGAGAAGAGAAAGCATCCATCAAATCACCTTTTAGAGAAGACTGGGGACCATTATGTTATATTTTACACACACATATCTTTGTTGGAAAATCTCGCTTAATTCAGCCTTCTAACTGTAGTTTCTTTTCTCCCTGCGTTGCATAGTTAAGCTCTTTGTTACATACAACCTTGACCTACGATTGTTTCTTGAAGCTATTTCTTGACCTTCAGCATTAGCTCCTTGCAAGGTTTGTGTTTATGTATCTAATCATTTCTTCTTCCCTTCTTCTCCATGACACCTTAGCCCAATCATAGGCACAGAATAGATGCTTAGACAATCTTTGTCACTTGTTTGATTGTATGCTTGATGGAGGTAGGCCTTAAATTCAGCACAAAAGAAGTTGGTAAGAAGAGGTCAGAACCTGACCTGTAGATTGAGAATGCTAACTGAAGACGTTGGCAGAAAAAGAACATAATGGTAGACTGAGAAATTGTAAAGAGGTGTTGCTGATGGAATGGCGTGGAATGTGTTAGGAAGCAATAAGAGATAAATCCAGCTAACCAGTTGGCAATCTTGAAGCCAGGACTGTGAAATTTTCTTATTGACCTTACAAATGTGGTATTTTAGGAATATTAACTTGGCATTGGCGTGCTAAAGGGACTTGAGTAGTGTGATGCTATTTAGACATATCCCATTCATTCAAATGAGTTTACCATTCATTTAAAATTATCGAGATTAAGCTGGACTAACAGGATTTATTCATCTTGGCCTTATTTTTTGGTGCCTTGTTGTATTGATTGATTTCTAACCTCCATTTATAGCAATGAAATCTAGTTGAAGGGCTTTCAAGCAAACTGCTCTGCCACATTGATGTGGGTGATTTTTCATAGCATTTCTGAAATCTTAGAGACTATTTTTTTCCTTTCGTCTAGTCTGAATGCCATTTATATTTGGAAGAATCAAGACATGAAATCCTCCTAACCTGTTCAAACACAAAAGTGGCTGAAAACATATTTTTGCCATTTGTCCTTTAAAGCTATATTTGTCTTTACAGCCTTGAACCCAAGTGAAGAGACTCAGAAAGAGAAGAGAATGTTTAATCAATAACTTTACTATTTTTCTATTTAGTCATTTGAAAAAGTACTTGGCATTTAAGGGAATTATGTTTTTTATAAAAAATAGATAAGAAAGGAAGAAAAAAGATCAAGCAATGCTCTATAGAACTGTCTAAACAAAAGATGCTTTTGATAAGGAAATAAGTTGTAGCAACAGAAACTAAAAAAATATGTCCTTTTTATTTGACAATGTACAGCTAAAATGTAGCATATGTTGCATATGTTTGCATAACACTAACCAATGTTTGTGTAAATTATTTTACAGGATCTGATAGGGAACGTTCCCTGTTAAATGTGTACATAGCTTCAGAAATGAATGCAATTTACATAGATGTCTTTGAACGTTTTTCCTTGGAACCCTTGTTTTTCATTTCAGCCCATTCTTCCTGCTTTAGCTTTCTCTGGCCTCCCTGTTCAAACAAAAGCATTCAGATTTCCAGGGAATTCAGCATTACTGTGAAATGACTCGACCCTCTTCCTGGGCCATTTGCTTTAAATCCACCGTTTGTTTTGTCCACCACTTGTTCCCAACGCTTACCCCAGTGCCTGGCACAGGATTGACATTTAACTAATGTTTATTGAATGACAATTATTCAACATCCTATATTTACCCCAACTTTCCTTGTCATTGATAAACTTTCACTCTTCAAGGTAAATGAATGTTTATATTTCTTATTCATCCTGGTCACATTTCTCCTTCTCTGTTACTCCTCACAATTATATTTTCATGACTTCTGGTTCTGTTTTCAACTTTTCAGTTTCAGTTTCTAACCTTTCATTTCCACTGGGGATTTTCTGGCTATTCACTGTGTCCTTTATTCCTTCTATATTCAGTTCTCTAAATACGAAATCCCTAAAGCTTCATCTATTTGGGTCTTATCTTAATATGTTTTCTAAAATATTGCACTGACTACCTGCTACCCTCTCACCTCTGACCTAGCTACTTTTTACCACCATGGACATTATCTAGAATGGGGAGAGGGAGAAGGAAAAGCAATTTATGCATGCTGGTGAAACATCATTCCAGTGACAATTCAGATTTCTTCTCTCCTGTTTAAAGTCATTATTGTCTCAGACACATTGTGTATAATGATGGTTGATACTTCCCTAAGTTAAACTCACTGCTCCTATTGGTTCTTTCCATTCATATCTACACAGTTTTTCTTTGCATCCATCCACAAACAGCACTATATTTCTGTGGCTTTTGAACTGTTTTCTTTCTTAGAACTGCAGAACGTCATTTTTTAGGGGGAAGAGTGAGCTGAGACACAATTGTCTACAGAGGATGGGGAAGAGCCAGGCTTCTTGCATTTCCTTGGGGCTCTTCTCCTTCATTGTCCTGTCCCAATGGGTGACCTGATATATTATGAGCTTTCATGCACCTCCCAGGAGACCTAGTCCCATGGGAGTTTTTTTTAAAATTTTTTTTAATTTTTTTATTGAGTTATTGATAGGTTACAATCTTGTGAAATTTCAATTGTACATTAATGTTTGTCAGTCATGTTGTAGGTGCACCACTTCACCCTTTGTGCCCACCCCCCACCCCACCTTTCCCCTGGTATCCACTAAACTGTTCTTAGTCCATAATTTTAAATTCCTCATATGAGTGGAGTCATACACAGATTATCTTTCTCTCACTGGCTTATTTCACTTAACATAATTCTCTCAAGGTCCATCCATGTTATTGCAAATGGAATGATTTTGTTCTGTTTTGCAGCTGAGTAGTATTCCATTGTATATATGTAGCACATCTTCTTTATCCATTCGTCTGTTGCTGGACACTTAGGTTGCTTCCACTTCTTGGCTATTGTAAACAGTGCTGCAATAAACATTGGGGTGCATAGGACTTTTGGGATTGCTGACTTCAAGCTCTTTGGATAAATACCCAGTAGTGGGATGGCTGGATCGTATGGTAGTTCTATTTTTAATTTTTTGAGGAATCTCCATACTGTTTTCCATAGTGGCTGCACCAGTTTGCATTCCCACCAGCAGTGTATGAGGCTTCCTTTTTCTCCGCAACCTCTCCAACATTTGTTGCTATTAGTTTTAGATATTTAGAATTCTCGCCTCCCCCATGGGAGTTTTATTAAATGAAAATAAGCAAAAGGAGTTTATGTGAAACACTTGAAAGCGCACCATTTTGAATATAGTCATACTTTTCTGACAGTAAAGGTCACTTGAACACAGCCAGCCTGCGTATGAATGTCCTGCAAGTGTTATATCTGAGGCAGTGGTCGTAAGTACAGGTTCCTCAGGAGCAGGTCATGCTGGAGAATGCGCTCCTGGGTTCCAGTCATCTGAGAGGAGAATGAGCAACCCCTGACCAAGACTAAACCCTGGTATCTGTTTCTCTTAGTGACTTGTCACCTCCAAGGTACATGAGCTTCATGTAGATAGCTGACTATGTCTACCACAGTCATTTAAATATATAAATATCTCCCTCTATTATTAGTAGGCTATTGTCATAGCTGTACTTAATTTTCTTATCATTTAAAAAAGAAAGCATCATGTTCTCAGACAGAACTTCATGCCATTCACTTTCCAGTGGCTGTCTTGTGGGAGGACAAAGGTGGATACCAGGTCATGTGAATGTCAATAGGCCCTTAGGTTAGTTAACCAGTGAAAGTGAATTACATATTTCAAGTGTTTACATTGGCTTGACTTTTGTTCGTGTTTCTGAGATGGCAAAAGCATTCCCCAAATATATTTTTGCAGAAAGCTCTTATGTCCCATTGGTTCATGTGTGCTGGGTAGGCGCATTTGCCCATTAGTGCTAATGCGTTCTCATAATGCACCATCCACTCTAACAAGAGCAAGAAGACAATAGCAAAGCGATCTTCCTTAATAAAAGGAGTAACTCCAGCGTTTGAGAACTTGCATTCCTTTTTTTCAACATGAATGGCCATTTTATTTTTTGTTCATCCTTGTAAAGATATTTCCATCCTGAACGTACCTGCTTTACAAAAAGAATCAGCCACTGCATATACCTATTTCATACTTAGAAACACAGAGAATTTTTTGGAATAATAGGTTTTAATGAAGTATGGTGGATAGCTCAATTTTTGTTTGCTATGTGGTTGTACAAAGATCATAAACAGGATTCAGGCAGCTTTCACAGAACTAGACAGAATCTAGGATGCCAGGAGAATTCCAGAATTATTGAGAGTAATAAACTGCTTATTATCTATCTACATGGATAAATCCACACTTCCTTCAGATCTCTGCTCAAATATCACTTTCATTATGAGCCTACCCTGTCTATCCCATATAAAATTGAGGCACTGTCCCTCAGCATTTACCACTCCCATTCATCCCATTCTACATAGCTTAGTAAGTATACAGGAGGATTTGATTCTCTATTTCCCTGGCTTTAGACTCCACATGCCATACTACTGCCTTGTTATCTAGGAATAATGGACTGGGCAGTAGCAGTAGTAATATCTTATATTTTTTACATTTTGCAACAAATTTTCACATGCATTATTTTTAATAAAATGATGATATGGGACAATAACCTTATGAGTTTCTCTTTCTCCCAGGACCTGCATTGTCATACTTGAAAATGTGATAGGAGCAATATAGGTTCCTGAAATCTCCTCTTAGGCTTATAACAGAGTTGATAAGGTCCAAAAGGCTTTTGAGAATCTGGTAGAAACAAATATTCTAAAAATATGAGCAGATATTTAAAAAGAGGCATTGTCTATTTTCAGAATTCATGCGTTGAACCCTCACATCGCAGGATTATGTCTTTTTGTACTTAGTTTTATTTTTCTGGAGTCTATGTTCCTGCACTTCACTCCACATGGCTTTACACCTAACTTTTCTCCTTCTCATGTCCTCTTCCCATCGGATTTGTATTTCCTTTCTCTTCAGCTTTCGGATTCTCCAATACTGTTCAGCCATTGTCTCTGTGGTTAAGGTGTGTCCCTTTTCTCTACCTGACACCTGATCTCATTGTCCTTCTGGGAGAGCTGGACTGGGCATCTTTCTCTGATGTCGCTTACACTTGTCAGTCATATTCAAAATGCAAATCAATGGTTTAGGCTGTTGAGATTGGGAAAAGAGAAAGTCAAGTCAATGGAAAAATAAAGAACTAAAGGATTTTGTGTATTAATTTACTAGGGCTGCTGTAACAAAAATTACCATAAACTGGGTGGCTTAAAACAACAGAAATTTATTCTCCCTCAGTTCTGGAGGCTGGAAGTCGGAAATAAAGGTGTTGGCAAGTTTGATTCCTTCTGGACACTCTGAGGGACAATATGTTCCATATCTCTTTCCTAGGCTCTCGTGGTTGTTGGCAATCCTTGGTGTTCCTTGGCTTGTAGACACATCACTCCAATCTCTGCCTCCATCATCACATGAACCTCTTCCCTTCGTGTGTGTCTGTGTCTTCACATGGTCTTCTTATAAGGACACCAGTCATTGGATTTAGGTCCACCCTAATCCAGTGTGATGTCATCTTAACTTAACAATTTACATCTGCAAGCACCCTATTTTCAAATAAGGTCACATTCTGAGGTTCTGGGTATATATGAATTTTGGGAAGGATATTATTTAACCCAGTAATTTGTGCTCTGTTTCTAGCTTTCAAAGGAATGCTGGTATTATGACGTGTTCTTCTGTGTTATTTAGCAGATGTCTGGGAGGTCCAAACCCATGCCAATGAAGACATTTTTTTCTTGTCAGTGGAAATAACTTGTGCAGAGGTAGGTGTTGGGAATATGGAAACATAGAAGCCTAAACGTCATGATCGTTGTTTTGGATAAAATCTAAAAAGGACACATAAGTGAACCATAGCCCTGCATAACTGAGTTTTCTCATTGCCAGCATCAGCACATAGAGCAAAGTCAGGAAAATGGGATGTTGGTCTCCAGAATACCAGGGACTAGCTGAGTGACTCTGGTCAATGCAGTGGCTGGACCTCTCTGGGGAAAAGTACCTGAGATGAAAATTTTCTATACTTATTCTCCTGTCCAAGGATTAGAGTCTGGGGTTATATAACTCTGTGCCGAGAAAGTTTCTGTGTTCTGTTGAGGAAATATATTTAGCACCTATCACATGCTGGGTGCTATGGTAGCTTCTCTATAAAACATAAGTAACTCATTTATTTCTCAAGACAACCCTGCAAAATACTTTTTAGCCCCATTTTACAGATGAGGCAAAAGTATTAAGAAAGTTTTAAAAATCCATTCAAGATAAGTAGTCCTAACGAGTCGTTGAACCAGGATTTGAACCCATATCTGTCTATGCTTATACCATACAACAGGCACAAAATGAAGTGGACAAATTCCCAGTGAGTGGCTGAATGAGGGGACAGGCCTATGAAAGAAGAAAGATGTCTAGGAAACCAGTTCCCGTGTGGTAGGGAATAGAAAATAGTGAGCATAGTAGCAAAACATCCAGCCAAGAGTCTGACACTTGTATCAGTTCTTTGGCAGAAGAATATTGATAGACTCTCTGGCAGAAAATGGAATGGCACAGGCTTTTGAGACTGGAGTTAGCTGTGGGAGCCTCAGAAGTGTGTTTCTTTAAGTTCAAATGCTTTTAAATTTCTGGTACTAGCTGAGTTGGCCAGGATTGCTCAAGAAAATCATTAGCCATTGTTTGAATAAATATGTCTCTGCCCACACTGACCTTGAAGTAGACTATACAGAGATGCTCCGCGTGGGGAGCAGCTCGGGTGTGTCTCACAGCCTTGTGTGTCTGTTTGAGATTTTTCCCTTGGAGGTCATGTTTGGCACTATTTTTGTTGATGTTTGTTCTGTTTGCTCTGTAATCTGTGGCATGTCTCCTTGTCAGCAGTTCCACAGGTCTCTTGGACTAGGTTTCACCTGCTCTGGGAGGTTATCGCCTACTCATTTTAGGTGCTGCCCTGGATGAAAGCCTTATAGCCTCTATTTATAAAGTTTAGACCACTTCAAACATGCCTTCTAAATTTGGTGAAAATGTAACAGCTTCATTTTAGGTAAATGGATTTTTCTTAAATAATTTCCCTTTTACTTTTCCTTAGTATTTAGTAAGGTTCTGCATTTTCGAAATCCTGATGGTACAGTACTAACTAGAACCAAAGGAAGGTGATCTAGTCCAAACTCTGACAAGCGATTTAACAGGAGACAACATCGGCAAAACTGGGAAGAAGAGAACCCCAAGGGAAGGACACACTGGAGAGCCAAAATGAGGGCAGCTCAGTCTGCTTTCCCCATCCGACTCCTCGTTCCAGTACCAGTACCTTGGGGTATTTGTTCTATTTCAATAAGGAACGTAATCCTTGTGAGAGGAAAGCAAGACTTGGCTGACAGTGTGGCAATAAAAATATCACTGTTTCTCAGCATAGCCACAAAATTGTCTTCATCTGAGAACTGGGTAAATATTATACTCCAAGTGTCAGGCAGGACTTGGGAAACCTCCAAACCAACAAAAAATATTTTATCTTACTGTTCAGTGAATCAGTTGATTATATTGTTTAAAGAAAATTGCTATCTGAAAGCTCTAGGATAAAGTGACAAATGTGAAAAAAGGAAAAACCCTATGCAGAGCCAGTTCTCAGGGCAGTCTCCCTCTGATGTCTTTCATTAGGTGAGTTTGTCTGGTCCCGTACAGATAGCAAAGATTAGGGGTTGACACCCAATGGAAAATAAACAGAGCCCAGATCTACCCAGCAAAATAATCACTCTATTCCTCTTCTGAGGTGTTTCTCTCAAATGTTCTTGGCAAGGCAGTGCTTTTTGCTCCCTACATAAGTGTTCGGGGCATACTACCTTTATTATCACAGTGGTGTATACCCATCTTTTCTGCTAGACTGTGACCTTGTTGACATTAGTGACAATTTTGTTCTTACTTTTGCAATAAGAGGCATGTGAATGTCTATCAGATTGAATTGTAAATACAATCCCACCATTTCCCTCTTCAAGCAGAGATCTTCTATAACATTCCCCAGAGATCATCATATGGCAGATATTCTATACATTTCCTCTATTAAGGAATTCACGGGCTGACAAAATATTCTACATGTGCATCTCAGGAGCCGATAAATAATAAAACAAATTCAGATGTATATTTCTGCTTTTAACTGAGATGTCTCAGGATGCCTTGAGTGTTTGGAACCCTTGAGTCTTCAATATCTTATGAAGTCTCCTCTAGTGTAAAACTCTTTGTTCAACAGGTACCAAAAAAACATTGTTTTCCCAGATTCCATTTATTGCATTTGAAGTGTCCACAAGGAGAACCTGCTCCAGCCTTGGAGGCCTCCTCCAGACCAGAGTTGATGAGGAGGACACAGAGGTGCACTCCAGGATCTTGTGAATTTGGCATAGAGGCAGCAGAGGCTCCACCTCCAGCGTTGTTAGTCGACCTCCTATCCTCTCCCTCCATTTTTCTGCTTCCATCCTCCCCACCATCTATGCTGCAATGCCTCTCCTTCTTTTTCCTCTTCCTATTGGCCCTCTTCTCTCTATTCATCTGGGGAATCCCTTGAACAGAGAGGAGAGAATGAGTTGATGCTGCCCCTCTCTACATTCCTCATGGAATCAGAGTCAGCCCAAGGATTCAGAAGTCCTGCATTTAGAAAATGTGCCACTGGTAAGGAACTTCTATAGAAAGTCTTAACGGGTAAAGCGTTCTTGGAAAGATGAGAATTAAATGGAAAAACAGTAAATTAGATGCTTTGCTTCTGGAGAGACCTGAAGTCAGGTGCGTCTTTGCAGGAAATGTTCAACCTGCTTCTATCAGTGTTAGTCTTGTAAAGTATGTGTAAACTGCCAGCAGCTCTCCTGACAGCCACCTTTGTCAGGCAGTGCCCAGGGAACTTCATCTTTAAACTATTAATGAATTGAAGGTTAAATTTTAATTCTCTGTCAATTGAAACTTGTTAATCAAAATTCTGTGTTCTTTTATCTTAGAGACTTTTGAAAAATGAAGTATAGAAGATTGTCTAGAGATAACATAACTACCACTTGGTTTGAAGCTTTTATACCTAAGATTCTATAAATGTTAATTTCCTATCAATTGCAACTTGTAAGAAAATCAGCAGGTTTTTTCTTTCCTTGCATCAGTCTTTTATACGGCATCTTCTCAAGCCTGTCCTTTGTTCCTACCTTCACCAAGCTCCTCAACATCTTGATCCTGGGGAAATCAAGCTAAAATCAAGGGCAACTTTGAAGATGGAAGAAAGAATGGACTTCCATAGAACAGAGTCACTTTCTTTTGTCTTAGTTTGTTTTCAGGCTACTATTTCTGTATGTAGACATATTTACTATATTGCTACTCTCTTGCATACTCCTCCAAACAATGCCATTGACATCCTCTCTAGAGTTAAAATTATTAAATATTTGGTGTTAATACCATTTCTCTGGTGAGGGTTATAATTATGCTTTAAGATACATGGTGTAGCAGACATTATTGGTGTTCTGCCTGTATCCTCTTGGCACCCATTCCTGTGCTCACCAATGGCTTCTAAATGCAAGGATTCTAAACACAAAAATAGAGACAATATATACCGTGAGAGTTCAGAGGGGAAGACATGTATATGGAAAGAGTCCTGGAAAAGGCATACACTGGGTTTTGTTACCTGGGGAAAAGAAGATGAAGAGAAAGGAGACAAGGATGACTCAGAACTTGGATGATTGAGAAATTAGGAAAATTAAGGAAAACTTGAGTTTGGTTTTAGCCAAATTATGTGTTTATCTAGTTATTCACTAACTTTTCCAGAAAGATTTAAGGCAGGCTACACTGAACCCATATACCAGTCCTGTGTGGTTTCACAACGTGAGAGGTCTTACAAATTTATCTCACTCTCTGATTCTATCCATTTTCTTAGTTTTGGAAAACCTAATTGGCACCAACTCTCAAGGCATTTTTCGAAGGACTAAAGTATTGGCTAGTGGCCAGTTTGGGATGTGGGAAGTTAGAAGACTCTAGACAAAGTAAATCTGCCCTAAGCTCACCCCCAGACCTCTCCTCCACAAGGGCGGGTGGCTTTTTCATCCTTCTCAGTTCATTGAGGTCAACAGGGTTCCTAGCTTGGATCAGCTCTGCAGGCTCCAAGAGTGATGGGAGAAATGGGCTCCAGGTGCCAGTCAAGAGCACCTCGTCAGATGCATTGATTTCACGCAGCCTTTGATGTCTGTTTTTGTTCTGGAGATCCAGGGAAATATGATCTGTAGAGTTGATGTTCCAACTCTTTATGGTATTTTCAAAGCTGTTATGAGGCTGTCATTGCACCAGGGTCTGAGGGTAGGCTTCCTTCTTTCCTTCTTCTTTATCCCCCCAGTTTTGGTGTGTGAATGATTAGTGGTGTTTGTACCATTATATTGCATGTCAACCAGCAAAAGCCAGAATGCTTTTGAATCCACCTTTAATTTATTCACAGCACAGTGTGCAGCCACATGATGATGGCAAGTTAATGGGCTTTGCCTTAATGAGATAACAGTTTGCCTCCCAGGTTGCAGGTTTATGCTAGTTTTATTTGTCAGCCTTACCTAAGTAGATACAAGAAATTGTAGCTTTATGCTGACTTATTATCAGGTCCATTTGCAAAGAGAGACAGATTTTATGGTCTCCTCCTGCTGGTCTGTTCTTTGGGCCATTTCAAGTTGTTTTTCCCGTTCTCTTCTTGGCAGTTAAATGCAACAACCCCTGGGGCTCACCCATGTGGCTTAGATGAAGAGGCAATTCAGTTGCATATTCCATGGAGTTGCATCTTCATTCCAATATGTTGTTATCAAATAAGGTCTAGAAGTGTACTGGCTCTGTCACTCTCCCTGCCTTCCTCTTTACTCCCTCTTTCCCTCTCTTAATCCAGCAGGATTTAGGATCCTGGAAATAATATGACATGAAAATCTAACACCTCCCAAGGAAAGAGAAATTGACAAGATGCTTGGCCTTAGCTTTTTAAATATTTTAGCCTTGTCTTTTTTCTTTCAAATTCTTTTTTCTCTGTTCACTTCAATTACCACTGAGTCTTTAACCCTGGCTAATGACCACATCTTCCCCAGTCTACCTTTCTGGTAACTTATTAATGCTTAGCAGTGAGAAGGGCAACAGCACTATTAACACAACCAAACTGATTCATAATCAGACATGAACCAGGAACTGGTTAAGAGTTTTACAAGCAGTGAAGGTTAATAGAACCATTCTCCTGCCCATTTTCCAAACCAACCTTCATGAGTTTTTCTGACCTCCACCCCCAGACATACAGCCATCACGTAAGAGCTTTTGGCATGGGGGGAATGTAGGTGGAAGTTATTTATGAACATTAATAGCTTTTGCAAGTATTGAACAATTATTAGAGTGCCCCTACGTGTAGCCTCAGCTAGGTTCAGAATAAAGCTATTATATTGTTAATCTAGCATTTATCTGGAAGACAGGCTTCAAAATTAGAAAGCTTGTTCAGTTGAAACTAGCACTTATTCATTCCATGGGGATTTTTACACAGACTGTTTGCCAGTATGAAACACTATGAAGCTATTTTTTGGAATTGACTAGTTGAGTCAGATCACAGTCTAATCAATTTCAGAACGAACAGCCAGCTGGATAGAAGCCATACTTTGCATTACTGGTTAATTGCTTTGGTATGAATGTGATTGGCTAATCCATCCTCCAAAGCCAAGGAGACCTTAAAATAGTTTGTATGTGGTAATTCATTGGTGGGAAGGAACTAACCCATGGAACTCGCCCTCTGTCCCCCCACCGCACGCACCCATACACTATTCTCGGATTATTCTGAATAATAGTTTCACCTTCCTCAGTCTCCCCCAAAATATACTTTGTCTTGTATTTTGTTTTTGGAGACATTATTTCATTGATCCTTTCCTTAAAGAAGACTCTGCCACAGTTTCGGAGAAGGACTCAAGGAAGTCTCTCCTCATTGAATTCAAGCCTCGCTTCCTGGTGAGAATTGGTGGCATCATTGCCATATTCACATAGAAAGAGTCTTGAAGAATTTAATAATTCTTTACCTGCTGAACAACTCACTTGTTGAAATTCTGTCATGCGTGTGAGGTGTGGTACTAGCTTTCCTTTGACTTACTGGTTGAAAGGTGCACGATAAGGATGTCCAATCAGTATAACTTCCGCGTTGGGAGTCAGGACGATCTGATTTATGTGCCCTTCCTTAATGAGAGACACTGAACATTGGACATAAATAAAGTCGTACTTGAAAATAGTCTGTCACCAGGAATTACTCCCCACAATGCAATAAACCAGCCTTGTTGTGAGTTCAGTTGGCAGGATTTTCAAAGTCACAAATCAAAACTGACCTTGCCCCTTGTTGACTCACACATTAATATAAAGACGCAGGTTTCTCTTCAGGGCATGGACCTAGATTCTCATCAACGGAGAATTTTTTCTAGAGCTATGTCCAGGGACAGCATGTCACATAATTACACTTTGTTACTAGCTCTCTATGTGACAAAAGCTTATTAGATAAGCTCTTTCTCTTCCTTTCACTTTGAGGATATGAACCAATTATTACTTCCCTCTCTCCCTTTTTCTTTTTTAAAATGTAATACCCAAAAGTACTTTACTAATTCTAGTGCCAAAATTAATACCCATACTAATAGCAAACCCTTATATAGAATTTACTATATGCTTCCATAATCAAAAACCTACCAGGTGCTAATAAAGTAACTTTGGCATCGCTTTGCTGTGAGTAATTTGTTTGTGTCTGTTGGGTTTGATGCACAAACAGTTAATGGGCTTCAGCCTAGGGTACCTATTTAAAATGGAATTGGTCATGTGATTATTCATTTTTATTAATATCATTATCTGTGGCTATGAAATTGCTGCTTAAAATGTGTCCTCTTTTATTAATTCATGTATTGTTAACCTTCCAGCATGTATTGCAGCTTAACCGGTATTATAGGACCTGAACCGTTTGTTTAAGTAATGAGGACAAAATAAGAAGAATTGGGCTTATATTTCAGCAGGTGGAATTTAGTTCAATTACAGGGAAACAGGCTGTTCTTGGCAGACAAGTTTGATATGACTGCCCAGGTGGGAGAGATTGGCTAATGCTATCTGAGAAGCGCTGAAGGAGTCCCTCTAACCCCAACCCAAAATGTGTCTCCATCTGTTTCTCCTGGCACCTGAAGTGCTGGCATTCCTAATTTTGTTATCCTCAGACAGAACAGTTACAATATTGGTACTCCCAAGAAGGCTGGAGGGCTGTTGGGAACATGTATGAAAAAACTCTCACCTGAGGGAGATACCCATGGTGAGACTAGGGGACATAATTTTGTATACACCTAACAAATAACCAAATGACTGTTATGTGAGAAATATGGTTGTCACCATGTTCACTTCTAATTAAGATCACCAATTATAGAGTGAAATTTAAAGATACTGGCCTCGAGATGAGTAATAAAACCTGAAAAGAAAATGTATCCACAGACTGATTTGCACTTCACTAATTTTCCCATTTAAAAGAATGCCTACAGTAATTGAAGTAGAAAAACAGGAGATTCCAAACTTTTACCAACAAAATAGCTCAGGGAAAGTACCAAGACAGAATAGGGTTAAAAGAAAAAAAAGCTGAATGGTGTAGAATAGTATACATGGATTCTCAGATGAATTTGTTATTTTTTAGCACAATCACAGGCTGTTCTAGTATTTATACCTAAGTCTGGTCTGTCTGTACTTCACCCAGACTGCCCTGAAATGCTTGTCAAAAAAGGCAATTATTTTGTTTTATGAACACATTCCAAGTTTCCTTAAAGGGAAGACTCAGTTCAGATTTCTTCACTCAGACTGCTGAACTTCTCAGTATTCTTGCAAAAGATTGGCCCAGTGTTTCCACCCTCCGTGCTGTGCCTCTCTGAAAGAACCACAACAACAATATTTTTAATGCTTACCAAGTCTCAGGTCCTATAATGACTGATTTTATCTATTTATCTATCTATCTATCTATCTATCTATCTATCTATCTATCATCACCTATCTAAATTACCGAACAAATATTGATGTAGGAGGGCTCCCTGGATCTCTTTTACGTCTATTTCTCCTCATGTTAAGGAGAATTCTGTCTTTGCTGTCTTCATTTTTGGGACTTGTGTAGGTTGGAGTAAAGGGGGAAGGGAAAGACTAAAGCAAACCATGACAAATTGGTTGAGTCACATTGGAAAGTATAGATAGAGAAGGTGGGAGAAGGAGGGACAAGAAAGACAAGAGTAATAAATTTGGATTTGAGATGTTTGTGTGAGGAAAGGGGATTCAGGGGCCGCTAATGAGATGGGGAAAGAAGACTAAAGTTTTCTCCTTTGTGGTGGGTGGAAACCCCCTTAGGCATTGTTTTGCCCCTGCAACACAATTTGTTTGTTTCCTTAGTTTAATTATCTTTGGTTGTTAGAAAAGTGTTACTTCTCAGTGTTACTCTGTGCTCAGGCATACTATAAAACCTCAATGATGTATTATGTATGGTTTACACATTCATTATCTCATTTAATCCTCACAATATTGACTTTTATTTTTCTTCCACTTACAGACGAGAAAACTGACTTAGAAACATGATGATTTCGCAGGTAGACAGTAGCCTAGTCCTCATGCATGTTTATTATTATTTTAATAATAATAAATTATAGTGATACATAAAGGGATGAGATGCACCAACAAACCAGAACATCCTAAAGAACTTCTTTGGCACTGGAAGAACTCTTTGTGGGAGATTGTCTGCTGAGTCATACGGCGTGCCAGTACATATGAACAGTCAAATTCACTGTTATCCTGGCACATGAAAGCTTTGCTCTTTTTCAGAGTAATTATTTTCTTTCCATAGAAAAGAAAAATCATCATGGATGATTAAAATTTCAATATGATCATCTAAATAAGACTCTGGAGTCCTTTGCTGATCTGCATAATGTTCTTTAATGGACATCAATAATTGAATTGATTTAGGGAGAATCTAAAATGATCTGTAACTGAAAATCTAAATTTTGCTTTTACAAACACAATAGGAGTTTTTAAAAAGAGTAATTTAAACCAGACACTGATACTTCCACAAAAATTAGACCTCACGTAAATTTAAACACTTTTTCTGCTTGGCCAGGGTGATCAAATCAAGTGTCTGTATCCTATGTGTGGTGACACTCCATATCTCTGCATTTATAGCATAGACTGTATTACTATTTTCATTTATAGGCAGGGAACCTGAAATATATGGAGGTGAGATGATCCCTCATGTTCATTTGGCAAAATTGAGATTATCTCCAAAACTTGGCCTGAACTTCTCCTCCAGGTGATACGTAAGACATGCAGAGAGACAAAGGAATCAAGAAACAACCTTAACAGTGCATGCTGAGGTCCAGAATATGTAACTCTACATAGTGAGGTGGTGGCACATGTGGGCAAATGGGGATGCTGTGAAAAAGTCTCTTGGATCCACATAGTACTCCTCCCTGGAGAGAGATTTCCCCATGAGAATGCTTCGAGAAGCTATCTCAGGTAAGAAACTTCTCTTGCCATGAAAAGAGAAACGGACTTCCCATGAGAATGAAGAGAAGGGTTAAAATCAGAGCAGAACTGATGGCTTCTGATGCATTTGTATTTTTCTCTGTGAGAAATAATGATCTTACAAATAGTGGCAGAAAGGATGCCTTGTTTCTGCTAGAGTTGCATCTCATTTGGTGAGTGATGACATTGACATTGCATAAGTGAGTTTTCTAAACTAATTCTCTTCTGTGTCTTGGCTAATGCTGTTCCTTCTTGCCAGGTACCTACTCCCTTTCACTGTAACTTTTTTCAAGACTATTATTTTTTGGGTCTGTCATCTTTTCAGGTACCAAAAGCTTGGCTTGAACTATTTTAAGCAAAATCCCCCAAAAATGAATGAATGAATATACAAGTGGACAAGATTTAGTGGCAAGATGTCTGGGTGGTTCACAAAAATAAAGGAAGGGCTGCAATAACCAGGCACCTCTTCTTCCATGGGCCTGGAATTCCACTAGAACTGCTTCTGTTTTTTCCCTCTGCATCTCCCTATGTATTGGCTTTCAGGGTCACCACTAGACATCCCATTCCGACAGCCCAATCTTATGCTATCCTGTGAAAGAAATACCACACTGCACAGAAGGAGCATGAAACCAGGGCTTGGGCATTGGCCCTTGGGGTGACCATATAGGCACAAATCCTGGACTTCTTCAGAGCATCTGGTCAACCCTATATTCAGGGATAGTGGGCCTGAGAGCACCCCAAAGGGAAGAAATGGGGGGTCTTCATCTGGGCTCAGGGCTCACCTAGATGACAGTCCCAGACCCAGCTGGTCCCAGATACCAGAGAGGACTTAAACATGTTAAAGAAGGCCCTCCAAATTATAGGGCCCTACTTGCTCAGGACTATTGCCTTTTTCCTCTTAAGCCAGTTTCCTCTGTGAATTTTGACCCATCGTTTCTAGGTCCATATCTTTCCAGTCTCCCTAAAAGAGAAGAATCCCTCCTTCCCAGCCTCAGTTCTAAAAATTCTAGAGAACATCCTGCCTGTCTTAGGTTAGGTCTCATGTCTACTTCTTGAAATAATCAAAGTGGCCAGGGGGTGAGATATTCTTTGGCCTAACTTGGGCCCTCTTATTCACCTGTGAGGTGGTGGGGGAGAGGAGTATCATGATTACTATGAAGGATGAACAGGTTCCCAAAATGAAGAGAGTGATGTTCCGAGAAAAAGGGTCCAAATCAGAATCAGAATCATAACAGTTAACACCTATAGAGCACGTACTGTATGCCACACATTCCTCTATGTATTTATATATATTGACTAATAAAATTGTTACAATAACTCTATAAGGTAGATATTATTTCCTCTATTTTATGGGTTAGAAAACTGCAGCTTGAGAGATTATGTAATATGCTCGAGGTCACATAGCTAGTAAGTAGTGGAGTTAGGGCCTGAACCCAGGTGGTCTGGCTCCTGAATCCATAGACGTAATCACTGTCCTCTACGGCTCTTTATAAATGACCATCACAAGCCAAGCCCATGCCCTACCTGTCTATGAATCCTTCCCCTTCTATACCTGCCCCAGCTGACTTCTCCTCTCCACTTCAAAGTCACGGTCACTTCTACCGAATTTAACACTAGTTATTGTTATTTTTCACTCTTTGTTCTCTAAACTCTGTCTGCCCAAGTAGCCTCAGTGAATATATAAAGAGAGACAATGTTATACGGTTCTCTTGTATCTCTGGAGAATCTAGTACTTGACGAGGGACCATCATACAAGTCAGTGGAAACTTGAGACATTGAAGGTTTTAGAAATTAGGTTTAAATATATGGAAGACTGTCAATTTAGGAATATGAGTTTCACTGCATATAACAGAAAAAAAGTCCAAACAATAGTAGCTTAAACAAGATGAATTTTTTTTCCCTTCTCACTTGAAGGAAATTTGGAGAAAGTTAGTACAGGGCTGAAGTGGTAGCTTGGTGATGCTTTTGGGGACCCAGGAACCTGTCTTCGTGCCTTGGCATCCCTACTCAGCATCTATCCTTAAGATCAGTTACTGGTCCGGTATTACACCTGCATTTCAGACAGCAGAGAAGAAGAAGGGAACTCTTCAATGGGCAAACTTCTTTTCAGGAGACTTCCTGAAGGTCTCAAATGCTTTAGCTTATATCTCATTGAATGGAACTTTTCATATGGCTTCTCCTAGCTGGGGTGTCTGGGAAATGTAGGTTTTTATTTGGCCCATTCATGTATTCACCTAAAAATCAAGGTTCTTGTACTAAGTTGGACTGGAAGAATGGATATAAATAGGCAACTCTTAAGTTTTGCTACAAGAGGAATGAAAATAACCTTCTGTCAGTTTCTTCTCAGCTACCTTTTATTTTTTATGGACAAATTTTCCATTCATGACCCATGCAAGAAATTTAAATGCACTCTGGATGTCTCCCAGGAGATACAGGACACCTAGAGAGCAGCCTTGTCTCCTTTCTATGGAAATAGTGTAACAGGAAATATCCCTGAGCAGCACTATAAATCACCAATGATGCTGTTTTCGTTTGCTTAGAAATTTACCTTGATAAATGTGCTTTTATAGTTATAGGAACACATACAAAGCTTTGCTTTCTTTGGTACTTTTCCAAGGAGAAAAACAGTTAGCTGATCACTTACATTTTTTACGCTCTGATTTCAGGTGATATAAATAGCTTGTAAAGTTGCTTTTCTAATCAGAGGTTCAGTACTAAATAATAATGTCCAAAGGACTCTGCCCAAGTCAACAACCTTGGGTATTCCTAATGGAGAGCCTTTCACATATGTTAGTAAGCTGCTTTCATTGCCTGTGCATTAATTAAGGTAAAATGGTTAGCTGTTGAAATAAGCATCCCAACAATACTTTGACTTAAAAATGAGGAATTTTATTTCCTTCTCACTTAAAAGTCTAATGCGAGTGTTCCAGCAACTTTGTTCCACATAGTCATTCAGGGACTCAGTAATGATTCACCTAGTGATAACCTTTCCAGCCAACTTAAGGCAGAACAAACCAAAGCCCAGGGCTGGGGATTTCTTCCCAAACAAACAAATTACCTTCTGCACGTTCCAATGATAAACGTTACACATGCCAACAAGAGAATTGGGAAATGTCCGATGGCTTTGTGTCCAGGAAGAAGGAAAAACTGGGTTTGGGTGAATGGCTAGCAGTATTTATCATGCATTGATGGACAACAGTTAATCTCCCTTCTTCCGCTCCCTGCTCCTCATAATCATCTCCCCCAATACCAAAGAAGCCTTTTGAAAAATTCGATCACTCAACTTTTCTGATCCAATCTCTCCAACAGTGGCCCTAACACTTGAATGAAGTCCAAACTTTTTGCCAGTATCTACCAGACATGACATCATGTGACCTGTGACCCTTCTTCACCCCACCCCCTCCATTCTTGCATCAGTTGAATTCTGCCACATTGGCTTCTTTCTATTTTTAGAATTCACCAAGCTCTTTGCAACTTTAAAGTTGGTGAATGTGCTGTGTCGTGGGTCTGGAATGGAGCCCCCTGAGCGGCTCACATTGCTGCTTCCTTTTCATCATTCCGCCTTCTCCTCAAATGTCACCTCTGCCAGAAGGCTTTCCCCAACCACTTCCCACTGTCCCCAGTTGCTATTACTAGACTGTCTTCTTTAATACTTATTTTCTGAAATTGCCTTCTTTTATGCATTTATTTATTTATAGTGTTTGTTTTATTTGCTAAGTGTTTAACAACACTTAATAGAATGAAAGTTATTATAGCAAGTCTCTATCTGAATGGCTCACAGCCCTTTCCAGTGGGCCTGATGTCTCAGTATTTCATATTTCTGTTAGTTTCATGTATGTTGTCTTGTCACTGTATTTAGGTTATAAGCTCCACAAAGACAGGGGTGATGTCTTCTGATTTAATTGTATATTTAAACTCCTGCTAGGGTGAGTTTATTAAATCAAAGCTAAAAGAGAAAACTACAGAAGGTTTTTAAAGAGAAAATGGGTCATTTTCAGTCAGAAGGTCAGATTTTCTATCACCCCCCCTCCTAACCTCATGAAATTCTGTAACAAAGCTTGCCCATATGATGCTTAAATAAAAGAGTTTTCAGAAAGAATTAAGGGGACACTTTCTTTTAAGTTCGTACTTTTTCTTTGACTTTACTACATATCCCAAAGTACAGAATCCATGAAATAAATTCATTGAACTTCAGTTGAATTCTGCAGATAAATTATTTTGGTTTTCAATACTTTGTTTGGCTTTGAAAAATCTATCCTGAAGTAGATTTATGTCTTTTATCCAGTATGGTTCACAGAAATGTGAAGTTGTTTTGTCCTTTCTGCAAGCCCTGAATTTGGCCCTTTAAGCCCTCTGGCTGCGCACCTGCTCAGTAAGTGCTTAGCAAGTGGGGGTAGTATTCAACTGAGCGATTTCATGGCTGCTTGTCATGGTAGGTAGTGGTGAGAGTCACAAACTTCTGCTGCTGGAATTTCTTAGTAGAATGCCTGCTAAGACTGCTACAAAGAGATGCCTGATAAGATCCTCTCAAATAATTCAGCAGTAGTAATAGCTGATGTTTATTGAACAAATTAAGAAGCAAACTCTGAACTTGTCTGTGTAATTGAACTATTTAACCAAGTCTCAGGTTGGAGATGAGTCAACCAACGCTTACAGATATTACGTAACTTGCAAATGATCACACAGCTGGTAAGAGATGAAGCCAGGATTTGAAACCCAATTCAGTTTTATAATAGATCCTGTTCTCTTAAACAATGCTACATTGCCTCATATTAGAGGGCATTTGACAGGGATGATGCTCAGTGATACATGTCTTAGGAAATGCTGTCCTAGATAATTGCTAAGGTAGCTTTTAGGATTGACATTTATGAGTCTAACCTGTTGTAATATTCAAAATATCTATCAGGCATTCAGTAAGAATGGATACCTAATTAATCCAAGTACATGCCAGCACATCTTACCTGGAGTATACTTCCTGAACATCATTCCAACTTCTCTTTCAATATCTGCCCCTTCCTCAGAGAGTACATCAAGAACCTCTCACCCCCAACAAATGTGTTATTATTAATTGGTATCCACAGGGTAGGTCAGGCTGTCAGACGCAGAGACACCATCCAGCAGGTAGCGTAGAGTGACTTCAAAGACCATGAGGCCACAAAGGGCTCTGTGTAGTGTGATGCTGAATGGTCATTCCTGTTTCTTCATGGGAGAAAGAGAGTCTCCTTTCTCTGCTAAATTCTGAGTAAGAAACTCTGCTCCTTTAACTAGTCTCCATAAATCTTATTTTCCAAACTTTATCCAGTGTTTTGAAACTTATTTTGCAACAGATCCATTATGTATACCAAGGAATACCTATTAACTGTGCTCGGAATTAGTGTTTTGGGAAGTGCTATCTAATCTAAAGTGTCTTCCCCTCCAGCACATGCTCATCCTCTACCCACCCCGCGCCCCGCCTCATTTGCATTGAGAAAATTCAATTCAGAGAGGCCAGGTGACTTTTCTAAGTTTCTCAGGCAAGAGCTGAGATTTTGAGTTTTCAAGATCTTTGCCATCCAGCCCAGCGCTCTTTCCACTACATTCCTCTGCTTGCACACCACAGCTGACCAGTGTCCATTTGAGTGGTATCCAGTAAACCTCAACTATCAGATGGTACAACCAGACACTAATCTTGGGTTTCAAAGGCTGGTTGACATTTGTTTGCATACTCTGGCTTGTCTAAGGATGTTTAACAGAAGGTTACTTATAATAGTCAAATCTTGGAAAATAATATCCAGTAACATGGCACTAGTCCTATAAATTACAGTGCAACCTTACGGTGGCATCCACCACCTTCATGAAAATGATGACAAAGTTGTATACTTGCTGAATTGGAGAGATACCCAAGGCATATCAAAAAAAATGATAAAGGCAGTTTCTGCAATAATATTCTCAGTATGATAGCATTTAAAATCATATGTGTCTTTGTTTATACATGTGGATGCACATCTGTATGCAAAGAAAAATATCTGAAATCCTATTTGCCAAAATGCCAATAGACAATTCTTTCAAGAGCGGCATTATATGAATTTTGGTTTCTTCATATACTTTTTCTACTGCTGGAAATGTTTTATAATGAATGTGTACTACCATTAAAATTAAGAGGAAAAAGCTATGAAGCTATTTTCATTTAGAAAAACAAAACATTAGACCTCTTTCCTTCCCTGTTTACCAATTCTAATCCTACCTACCTTCTCCTAGTCTTCTGCATACCTACTAACACCAGCTCCAGGCACAACCCCAGGAATCTTCTAGAGACAATTCCTCCTGCCCCTACTCTCTCCAGGCTCACTTTCACCCAGGTGCTTGATAATAGGTTTCCTACTTTTCTATATAATACCTGCTTCTTCCCCTTTTATCATATTATCTCCACCCACCAAAATTCTATCTTTCAAGGCCCATTCCAAGATTCACCCCTGGAAAACTCAGACTCTTGGTGCCTTGGAAATCACACCATCGCTTGTGTTCTTATTCTGCTTTTACAAGATTTCATATCACAGGATTGGATACACGGCCTCTCTGCTCCTTGTACCCTGCATAAGGCATGGGACTGAGGAAGTGGGTGGAGAATAAAACCCAGGCTGCAATCTGGTCACCAAGCTGGGCTCCCTCATCTCCTTCACTAGGCCAGACCCTTCTATTATTAGCCATTTTCCCAATTGCAACTATAGATTATCAACACCCATCTCTTCATTACTCAGTGAGGAGGAGGTCTAGGTCTTCTTTTACTCATCATCATATTCCCAGCACCGAGTACAGTGTCTGGCACATAGAAAATACTCAATAAATATCCATTGAATTAATTAATAAATGAGTGAGAGGTCAAGTGACTTGCCCAAAATCACACAGAGACATCAAACCTGGGGTGCTTTGTGATATAGCAACTTGGGTAGCATTACAAGGGCAAATAAAGATAAGCAAAGACATGTAGAAGAACCGCAAGAAGGGCCAACCCTGGTGGCCTGGTGGTTCAAGTTTTGTCTGCTCCGCTTCAGTGGCCAGGGTTTGGTTCCTGGGCATGGAACCACACCACCCATTTGTCAGTAGCCACACTGTGGTGGCAACAGATGTTAGTTCAGGGTGAAACTCTCCCAGCAACAACAAAAAAAAGATCCACGAGAATTCACAGCTTTGGGCAAGTAGTCCCCAAGATTTTTCTTATTTAGTTTTATATTATTATAATTTTTTATTGAAGAACATTAACATACAGTATTGTGTTAGTTTCAGGTGTACAACATAGTGATTGGACGTTATTTACATTACAAAGTGGTCACCCTGATAAGACTAGTAGCCATCTATCATCATACAGAGTTATTACAATATTGCTGACTATATTTCCTATGCTAAACAGTACATCCCCGTGACTTCTTATTTATTTTATGACCGGAAGTTTGCACCTCTTCTCCTCTTCACCTGTTTCTTCAGTGGCTGTGTGAGCATCTCCTGTTGTTTGCCTGTGCAGAGGGAGAGGAGTGAAGGGCTCTGGTACTGCTGCTGAATGTGTTTGCAATGTCTGCACCACTCGGGCTGAAACACTCCATTCCGTGGGCTCCAGTCAGATCAAATCACATCACAGCTACAGGAGTGACCCATTCTTTTTCCCTTCCCATCCCGAGGCTTTTAACGGAAGGAAATTAGAGGAGGGGGGAAAAGTCTGATCACCTGAAGGGAGAAGTGTCATTTTATGTTTTCATTTCTGTTTATTAAAGAATTGCTTCACGAGATTTTAACATATTGCTTGATATTACAGCAATTTTCTCTCCCTACTCTGAGAGTGCTGATTAGATCAACTGAGAAAGGCTGCATTCACACCACTTTAATCGTTCTCCGGATGAGCATTTTATTTGCTGATTTCTGCAGTCATCTTGGTGAATCAGTAATAGAAGAAACACTTCAGCACCAGGAGCTCAGGTCTCATTTCTCCCGTGCCCGAGCAAACATGGAAAAATCTATAAAATTGCTCTCAGACGTCACTGAGAAACTGGTCTAGCTCCCTCTATCTTGAGGTGGAGGAAAGGGGTGTTCCGGCAATGTCTGAGTGGGACACTTGATAATAGGAAGGTTTTGAGGAGCCAATGTTGGTCCGTGTTTCTTGCTTCCTCTTTAGCACTACCTGGCTACTTAATAGGTGGAAAAAGAGGCTAAAGGGAAAGAGATAAGTACCACTTCACAAACACTAGCCATATTCCAGGTTATGAGCATTAGGATTTATTATCACATAATCCTCAAACAGGACGATGAGTTTCGTGTGATTACTTTCATTTAGAGTATGGACTCTGAGGCTCAGAGAACCAAATATTTGCCCAAGGTCACCTGGTTAGTAAGTAGGAGAGTCCAAATTCTCATCCTGGTCAGACCAGGAGAGGAGTAGCCACAAAGGCAAGGAAGGCAGGCTGGTGCCATGGATGTTACCTCTGAGCTCCTCCTTCATGTGGTGGAGAGAGATGGGCTGTGAGGCTGATGAACGGAGTGGGCTGTGTTCTGCAAGGCTAATTGAACGGAGCTTCAGGTGTGCTCATCATCAGCACCAGCTCGCTGCTTTGGGACCTGGAAAATAAAGCCAAGTTCCTTGAGATGTAAGAAAATGGTTCTGGGTTAAAAGAAAATTATGGGCAAGACAAAGTAAGATGTGGACAGAGTAGGCAGCCTCTTATGTTCTTTCGTGGGAAAAGAAAGGCTGCATCAGTCAATTCAACCTGTAAAAAGGTCAAAACAAAAAGGCAGAACAACTGGTTGACTACATTTTTTTTGTTTTCATCTGCTAGTTACATTATTAATTTACAATAAACAGAATCTTCTTGCTCCTATTTATTCACTCAGAAAATTGCTATTACGAACTGACTGGGGCAAATTCTGCTCAGTGCTCAGGGGTCACAAACACGTCCCTTCGCTCATGGAACCTGGCTGTCTTACTTGCTTTCCTCCGGCAGGTTGTGTTTGGAAGGGACAATTTGAAAGTAATTTCTGAAGGAGTAGACATTGAAAAAATGGCATGCAATTTATCACTGAAATTTTTAAAACCTTATCACATAAATAGGGAATAAACCTCGATTCAGGATATCTTCCCCTGCCTTCCCTTCCCCTCCCCTCCCCCCCTCCTTTCCCCTCCCCTAGTCTCCTCTCATTCCCTTCTCTCCTCTCCCCTCCTCTTCTCTTCCCTTCTTACTTTCCTTTATCTTTTGAATAAACCCATGCTGGACACCAGAAAAGCAATCGTAGACCCCCCAAAAAAGAGTTTTTCAGCTATGACAAACTTACCCAAATTTCACAAGGGGAACATTTAGAAAGAAACTCCTCTACTTTTAGCACCAATATGAGAATTGCAATTTTTGCATTACAAATTTTACTTTTAATTACATAGTAGGGAGAGGCCTTGTAATATTATTCAGGCTGGGGGCCTCTAAAAGCCTTAATCTGCTCTGGATTGTAAAGGCAATTTAAACAATTTCACAGCATCCAAAGGCAGGAAACCAGGGAAAGTTGCGTCCTTGTGGGTGGACACTGGGCAGATGGGAGCAGTCCCTCTTGTCTCCCAGACACAGGGACCTCTCACCTCTGCTTCATCTTTCTGTCTCCTCCATTCTCTTCTCACCCCTAACTGGCTTCTCCCTCTTGCTCGTCTTGCTCAAGGTCCCATGTGGCTGCCTTGGGCTCTTCCATATACAACAAATCTCATGGGCCTAGCATCCATCATGGACCGATTGTAGGAGGGTGGCTGGAAATTGGAGGGAATCACATTACCATCCCCCTCCTGAATTTCTAAAATCAGTGTCATCTGAACTCTGAAATCTGCTTCTCACCATCAAAAACCTTGTCTGTGTTAGAGATTTGTAAGTAATGGCTCAGCAAGACAGCCAGGTCAATGAGACCTCCCTCTGTGGGTTTTAATGCGATATACTCCACATTTAGTCTGAAAACAATCAAACAAAAATGATGATTGGATTTTGTTCTGCTAGTTTTCTTTTTGAGTGAAGAATAGAAAGGTGAACTATGCAGACAGGCACCCGGGCGTTTAATGTAATATCTTATGAATATTTCCCTCCCAGTTCATGTTGTGTAATTTCTAGAACCTCTTTATAAAATTATCTTCCTTGACAAGAAAATTTAGGATAAATTTATTACAAAAGTGATTGTGTTGCATCGATAAGGAGAACATAGTCATGGTTACCAGAGAAGAAGGGAATAGGGAGAGGGCTAAAGGGGTAAAGGGGCACATATGGATGGTGATGGATAAAAACTAGACTATAGGTAGTGAGCATGATGCAGTCTGTACAGAAACTGATCTATAATGTATATCTGAAATTTACACAATGTTATAAACCAATATGACCTCAATGACAGTAATTAGATAAAAAAATTTTAAAAAGTGATTGTTGCAAGAATAAATCTGTAACCTAATACAAAAGACACCACCAAGTGATGCATAAGAATTTGTAAGTCTAAATATCAAAGATTTTAGAGATATGTTTATTGCATAGATTGTGGTGATGGTTTCATGAACATATACTAATTTCCAAACTCATCAAGTTGTGTACAGTAAATATATATAGCTTTTTGTATGTCACTCATACCTTAATAAAGCAGTTTAAAAAATGAAAATAAATGTCAAGAATTTTGTATACTCAGTGTAGTTTTTACCTTTGCAAACTCTTACCACAGTCTCTCATATTTACAGAGGAGTATGCAGAAATAACTATTTTTCTCATTCTTGTTCAAACCAGAGAAGAGGACAGTGGTTCGATCTATGACCGTTCTTCAATTAAATAAAATTTTGAGTAATAACCCAAAATCTGGTGCTTGGAATTCAAAACATCATCAGTGAGAGAGAAAAATCCCTACATGGATACAGATTAATGATTTCCAGCCCCGAGAATTGGCACAGATCTTCTCTAATTCTGCTGTTTTGTGCATCTGTGAAGTGACTCTTGCCCCTCGGGTAACAAGCTCCTCAGTAGAGAGCTCCTTTCTCACATATTTCCAAGTGCAGACAATTTGGTCAAATACTCATTCGAGGACAAGCAATTGGCCAGCCAAAGCTGGGGGAAATCGTTCCCAGAGCCAGCTTGGATAAGCTGCAGATGGGAAGATGATGGGCTGGAGGGACAGAGCTCTGAGGTGCCAAAATTTCCTCCATCTTTCATTGTAACGTTTCTATTTTCTTTATACTTAACGATATGCTTTTAAGGATGATTTTATAATTTAAATATTTCATTCCCTCTCCCAAAGCTTTTGGGAAATTTATATCTTCAAATTATGCGAGCTCCAGATTATACCACTCTGGTCCTCTGGAAGGTGTCCTGGGGAAAAGGAGGGAAGGACACTAAACAAATGAGCCTTTCCTTTGGTACGCCGCACACCCAGGTCTGAGAATTCTCTTGCAGGCTGGTCAAGTTAATTTTGGATAGGGAAGTCTTGAGCAGCGAGGCAGCGAAAGTCCAACAAGGCTCGTGAAGAATTTTGTGTCCTTCCTAAATATTCCTGCCTCATTAAGCCCCGTTATCAGAGCAAGATGTGGAAATTTTTGCTGCTTCAAGCTGCAGCTATTTTCAGTAAATTGAATTAGTGCTGTTTCCATATTTAACCTTGAAAACTACAGACAGGCCAATTCTTTACAATTTCACTATTTTGGTTTTATAATCTAATCCCGCCAGAGTTCCAAGTAACTGTTTGATTTGCTTCAATTCAGCAAACCTTTCTTGGGTTCATTCCTCTCTCATGGAAAGCAAATTCATTAAATGTATGTATTTACTTCATTGGCAAACATTTATATAGCATCTGCTATATGCAAAGAATGGTTAAAATTGCTTTAGAAATATTAACTCATTTAATTCACAACAATTTTATGATGTAAGTACTATTATTTTTCCTGAGACAGCTAAGGCACAGAGAGGTTATGTAACTTGCTCAAGGTTGCACAGCTAGCAAGTGGCAAAGCTAGGATTTAAACTCAGGCAGCCTGGTCCTAGTGTTTGCTCTCTTACTTTAGCAGGATCACTGGGAGATTCCTTGCCAACCTGGCATTAGGCCCATCTTTGGCATTGCTTTCTTCTGATATGCAAAACAGTGTTTCTGGAGGCATCAATGTTCATGAAAAGTTGAATATTTTTCCAACATTGTGATACTTGTAATTAATTTGTGCCGAATAAGAACATTAAACATAAGTTAAAATTGTAACTTATCTGACTCCTCAAATGACTTTTATGGGTTTTTGGATCAATTTGGATGTGAAGAGATATTATCTCTGGCAGAAAAGTCTCAGATCTGAACTCTCTTCTTGCTCATTTCTTTTTCTTTTTTTCATCCTCCTTCCTTATCATATTTCCTTCTTTCTCTTTTTCAGGGGCATTTATTTCCCAAAGCACCCCCACCTTCACAACATTTACTCCCAATAAACCCAACAGCTCCTCCTTTTATTATTTGAAATCATGTTAATACATTGATGTTCAAGATGATTTGGAACCCAAATTCAGCGACATAGAAATCCCAGTCCCATAAGATACAATCCACAAAATTTTTCCTAAATCATTTGACACACACTCTTCTTTAGCCAATCTTTGCAATTCAGTTTGACCAGGTTGTTGCTAAGGTAACACAAGGTGACATCCTTAGCTCTCTCTCTCTCCTCCTCTCTTTTCCTCCTCTCTTCCTCTATGCGCCCCCCTACAGATTATCTCCAGATACTAAATGTGTCCATTCTCCCCACTCCACTAGCAGTGTCTTCTTTGTCCTATTCCACTTAGTTTCCAGTCTAATCCACTTTTAACTTCATTAAAAGATTGCTTGGTCTTTCCTAAGCAATTTCTAGCAGAAGACAGACCACAGATCCAATGGCTTCTTTGAATGGTATAAGTTTTCATTGTTAATATTGTATTTCGCTAGGTAATATTGTATTTTTGTTTTGGTGATTGACAGCGTGCCTAATGTGATAGACAGAATGAGTAATTTCCCCTTTGAAGGTTGAGTGCTTCCAAAGTTTGGGTTGCTTGGGTACAATCTGAGTAATATAGATATAGGGAGACTTTCTAGGAAGCTGGAATAATTCAGTACTTCCCCAAGGAAGAAATGCTCTCCTCCAGCTCTCCCAAGTCAGTCCATAGTCTGCCTATTCCACTCTCTGGAAATAATCTGAACTCAGGGAGCCTTTGAAATTGCAATTTTCAATTGTTTTACCCCATCCCATTTATCTTACTGTGATACCAATTTTTTAAAACTACTTTTCCTCACCAACGGTCTTTTAATAGCATGGGAAGCTTTCTAAGAAAATTTTCCTTGTGTAGAAAAATGCACTAAATGTTATGGGTTGAAAGTAGGGAGAATGAGGGGATTGATTTTAAAAGTTAAACAATTTCTGAAAAAATACCAGAGTAGACTAGGATGGAGGCTTTTGAGCTAAAACACTGTGTTATTTTACTAGGGCTGTCTTAATGAATGGCTTAAACAACAAAAATATATTTTTTTTACTGTTCTTGAGACTGCAAGTCCAAAGTTAAAGTGTCAGCAGATTTGGTTCTTCTGAGGCCTCTCTCCTTGGCCTGCAGATGCCCACATTCCCCTCTGTCTTTTCTGGTTTTGAGTAGATTAAAAAAAAAGAGTTTCTGAGGGCTGGCCCCATGGCCAAGCGGTTAAGTTCAACACTCCACTTCAGTGGACCAGGGTTTGTGGGTTCGGATCCTGGGTGTGGACCTACACACAGCTCATCAAGCCATGCTGAGGGGGTGTCCCACATAGAAGAACTAGAAGGACTTAACAACTAGGATATACAACTACGTACTGGGGCTTTGGAGAGAAAAAAAAAAGAGGAAGATTGACAACAGATGTTAGCTCAGGGCCAATCTAAAAAAAAAAAAGAAAAGTTTTCAGTTGTCTTTAGTGGGGTTGGAGCCCGAATTTATCCTACCTAAGTAGTACTTCAAAGCCTAGGCTGAGAAAGTACCAAAAAAGTTGTTCCCATGTGGATGATACTCGTGGGGTGAATGGAGGAAGAAAATGCCAAACTGTTTGGGTGCAGCACTTCAACTACTCAGACTCTCCTAGGAGAAGGAGTTAAGATTCCCTTAGGAAAAACAATACTAGCTTAAAATGACCTCCCAATAAAAAGCCCCAAAGCACACCTGGAAATTATCTGGTATAAACATGAGGCAGCAGATAATTAATTTGTAAGGCTGGCTGAAGGATTAGCAACCACAAAACTTGAGACAAATTGTCTGAAAGAGACATTCTCATAAGTATAGCTAAAATTATTGAAGGGATTAAACTAAGATTTAGAAGCCAAAAGGACAGACTAAGGTGTCATTTAAAAGAATAAGAGAAATATGAAAAATATAACAAATAAGACTTCTATATATAGAAGATTCTTCACTGAATTTAAAACAAAATATGCTGGGTAAATATCAGATTATACACAGCTGAAGAAATTTAATTTACTAGAAAACAGAGCTGAGAAAATTAACAAGAGTAAAACACTGAGAGAAAGAAATGAAAATATGAATGATAGGGTAAGAGTCATGGAGGACAGAATAGGAAAATCCAAAGTAAAGCTAAGAGGATTTCTGAGAGAAATAGAATAGGATGGGCAATATTCAAAGAAATCATGGCTGAGAATTTTCCAGATTTGATTATCAAGATGAATGCTCCTTTTGAAAAACCCTATGGGTCTTGAGCAGGAAAACAAAAAATAAATCTACATATGAACATATTGTAGTGAAATTGCAAAACAAAGACAAAGAAAAAGGTCCTAATAGCAACAAGAGAGGAAAGATTGATATGTTACAAAGAATAAAATCAATTAGCAGAATTACAATAAAATCATTAGTAATCAGAAAAGAGGGAAAATACTGATAACCAGTACTAGTCATTCTAGAATTCTCTATTCAAATAAATTATTATTTAAATGAGAACAAAATAAAGACCAGAAAAACAAAAACTGAGAGAAAAGATTACTCAATGACCCTCATCAAATGAATTACCTTAAAAAGAAGGAAACTTTAAGAAGGAATGGGATGCAAGAAGTAATGGTGTGCAAAGAAATTAACAAATACATATGTAAATCTAAATTAACATTAAATGCAAAACTTAATAACAATTCTAATTAATATGGGCAGAGGATTAAAAGCAAGGTAGAACTAAAATTCTAGAAAATAGTAACATTGCAAGGGAAGGGATAATCAGTTTTCTAATATTATATTTTTCAAGAGAAGGATAGAAACATTAATGTTAGCTTGTCAAATAGTGTGTTTGTTAAATTTTGAAGGATAAATGAAATAGAATGTATACCTTCCAAACCAGTAGAAGGAAAAGAGAAATGAAATAAACTTGATCAATACAAAAGAAGGCAGAAAATAACAAGACAGAAAAGTAGAACTGCAAAAAGTGGCAAAAATGATAGAAAAAGTATGGCAAATAGAAGACACAAATAACATGGTAAGAATAAGTCCCAATTTATTGATACAATGAATATAAACAAATTAAAAGACAATTAAGAAACAACTGATAAAAAAAATGGGTCAAAGACCTTAACAGACACCTCACCAAAGAGATATACAAATGGCAAGTAAGCATGTGAAAAGATGCTCCACATCATATATCATCAGGGAAATGCAAATTAAAACAACAATGAGATACACTGCACATCTATTAGAATGGCCAAAATTCAGACCATGGACAACACTAATTGCTGGTGAAGATGCAGAGCAAGAGGAGCTCTCATTCACGGGTTGTGGGAATGCAAAATGGTACAGCCACTTTGGAAGACAGTCTGGCAGTTTCTTACAAAACTAAAAATACTCCTCGTATGATCTAGCAATTGTCCTCTTTGGTATTTACACAAAGAAAGTGAAAACTTATGTTCACACAAAAACCTGCACGTGAATGTTTGTAGCAGCTTTGTTCATAATTGCCCAAACTTGGAAGCAAACAAGATGTCCCTCAGGTGAATGGATGAATAAGCTGTGGTACATCCAGACAGTGGAATATTATTCAGCCCTGTAAAGAAATGAGCTATCAAGCCATAAAAAGACATGGAGGAAGCTTAGATGCATATTACTAACTGAAAGAATCCGATGTGAAAAGGCTACATACATGATTCCAACTGTATGGCATTCTGGAAAAGTCAAAACTATGGTGACAATAAGATGAGCAGTGGTTGCCCAAAGGGGTTAGGATGGAGGAAGAGATGAGTAGGCAGAGCACAGAGGATGTGTAGGGCAGTGGAACCATTCTGTATGATACCATAGTGATGAACACACATTTTTATACGTTTGTCCAAATCTGTAGAATGTATACACCAAGAGCGAACCTTAATGTAAACTACGGACTTGGAGTGATAAGGATGCGCCAATCTAAGTGCATCAGTTGTAACAAATGCACCCCTCTGGTAGGGGACGTTGATAATGGGGGAGGCTCTGCATGTGTGAGAGTAGGGATAATGGGAAATCTCTGTACCTTACGCTCAATTTTTCCATGACTCTAAAACTTCTCTAAAAAATAAAGTGTATTAAAAAAAAAAGACTCTTAGGAGACAGTTTCAAAGAATTCTGCTTTTATGGTCTTCACAAGAGACAGACCTGGGACATAAGAACACAGAAAAGTTGAAAGTAAAGGGAAGGAAAAGATATACTAAGTAAATATTAATAAAAGAAAGTTGATGTAGCTATGTTAATATCACACAAATTAGACTGTAAGGCAAAAAGCATTATTATGAGAGAATGATAGGTACTGTACAATGATTAAAAGAACAACTCACCAAGAAGCTCAAACAGCCCTAAATCTGCCTACACCTAACAAAATAGCCTCAGAATATGTACAGTATAAGGTTATTGTACTTCAATAACTAAATCTACAATTTTAGTTGAGGAATATTTTTAGCATAATTCTCATATTGCATGCTAGATCACGCAGTTAAAAAATTACTAAAGGTATGTATGATTTGATAAGACAACAAAAAAACAGTATAATGGGTATATAGAATTGTGCTCCCCAAAATTAAAAATTCCTCATTTGTTTCAAGCACTTGAATATGTTTAAATATTAACCATGTTAGGTCACATAGCATGTCTCAACAAATACCAAGACGATACATACCAAGTTCTTATTTACAGTGCAAAAAAATAAATAAATAACAAAAATACAGAAAAAATAATTTTAAAAAATTAGGGAATTAAAAAATTAAAATATTTCCTAGATTGAAGAAAAAGTAATGGATATTAAAAGTAGATATTAAAATTTGTATAATGAAGCTAAAATGGTCCTTAGGTGAAATTCAGAGCATTGTATGAATATATTAGAAAATTTGAAAATTCGAGGGACTGGTCCATTGGCGTAGTGGTTAAGTTCATGCATACACATGGGTAGCTCGGGGCTCATGGGTTTGGATCTGGGGCACAGACCTACACACTGCTCACCAAGCCACACTGTGGTGGCATCTCCCATACAAAATGGAGGAAGATTGGCACAGATGTTAGCTCAGGGCGAATCTTCCTCAGAAAAAAAACAAAAAAAAATCTCATACATGAAATATTCAGTATGGTACAATTATGGTCTTTGTTTTGATTTATAGCTTATACCCCACATGCTTTTTTAAAAGATTTGAGCGTATGGTAGCAACAACACATTTGACACAGAATAATTAAAATAAAAAAAGGGGATTCGTAATTAAGGGAAAGAGAGAAAAGGAAGTACCATTTACCTCTAACATGGAATTATTTAGCTACTAAAGGAGCTTGCTAAGGAAGCTCAGGGAACTAATTTTCTGACAATAATCATAATCATAATCATAAGAGTTAATTCTTTGGCGCTTAAGCATTGTACTAAGTGCTGTGCATGCATTACCTCATTTAATTCTCACAACAGCCCATTGAGGGGGGTTAGTCTATGCTATGTTCCCCATTTCACAGCTAAGGGAACTGAGGCACAAAGAGATTACGTCATTTCGCTTGTTGTCACGTAGCTAAGAAATAGTGGAACTGGGCAATCTAATTCTAGAACTGATGTTACTCTTTCCAGCATGACCATTGATGTGGAATGATTTAGTGGACAATAGGATTATATTATTCTAGAAATAAGAGGATTTTGCCCTAGATTTCTGGGGGTTCAGTCTCAGAAATTTTTAAGTTGCCTTATGGTAAACAGAGAGTGAAATGTTAGCTACCATTTTTCCATGACTCCAACTGTGTCTTGGCGTCATCGAGATTTGTCTGACTTGCCATATATGTTGCCTTCTATTGGAAAGAAAATAGCATGTCCTACGAAACCTCTTAAATCTCCCGCTACCTCTTTGATTCTAATATTCCAGGAAATTACTCTAAATAATGAGTGCATTGTATAGGACACTGGTCCTCATTTTTTTGTGAGGTCCTTCTTATTATGATGAAACCTGACGGGAGGGAAGTTTATCTGATTTGAGGGACACATGTGGCTGTCAGATCTTGAGCAGAATTGGGAAGAGATGGACTCTTGCTGCTGGCTGCATTTTCCTATTTTCTCTTCTCTTGAAACCCCAGCAGAGGGCGTTTTCCCTCAAGCAATTACTCTTCAACCCCACTCCTCCCAAGATTCCAACTTTTTTTTTTTTTTAAAGATTTTTTATTTTTTCCCTTTTTCTCCCCAAAGCCCCCCGGTACATCGTTGTATATTCTTCGTTGTATATTCTTCGTTGTGGGTCCTTCTAGTTGTGGCATGTGGGACGCTACCTCAGCATGGTTTGATGAGCAGTGCCATGTCCGCGCCCAGGATTCGAACCAATGAAACATTGGGCCGCCTGCAGCGGAGCGTGCCAACTTAACCACTCGGCCACGGGGCCAGCCCCAAGATTCCAACTTTTACGTTTCAAATCTACACACAGAGAGAAGAAGGAACTAATAATAACATAATATAAGACCCACTGTCTGTCAGTCAAGGGCTACCGCTCAGTCACTCCTCCAAGATGGCAGAACCTAGAACTTTCTGTTGCTTGCAGCTCAGCCTTGGCCTCTCTCTGTCTCTACTGCTCTCCACTTACAAGGTGACTTTTATGACGAACAATGTGACCCTATGGGGTGTAATGGTTCATTATTTCATTGTGAATCATAGGAAATGATAAAATATTTGGGGGTCAAATTCTTTCAAAAAGTGATGACCAATTCCATGTCACTGTCGGAATAACAAATGGTTCAGATAGTCAATGAGTGAATGTGTTTTCAGTTGGAAGCCAGGGTGGCAGATGTGGGGCGGGGGTGGGGAGGTGTGCAGGAAGAAGAGAGGGAAACAAGAAGATATCATTTCCCCTTTAGGAACCCCTCAATCCGGTTTAATTCATAAACTGGAGGACTTATGAGTGAGGTGATATAGTGTTCAGCTTTACGTTTGGTTCGGTGTCTAGGATATTGCCAACCACATGTTAAATATTAAGTAAAGATTACCAAAAAAATTAATTTAACCTTATATAGTCTGTGTCTTCAGCTTCCAGGTTTGTAAAAGACCCTAGGGGCTCCTCCCACTGCCTGTCCCTCTGCTTTTCATAGGGCTGTACATCACCAGAATTGTTTGGAATTTTCCACCCAAGTACTTGTAATGGCTGTATATGAACAGCAGCCCCCAAACAGGGGGCATGCGAGCCTGTGTCATGTTCAAAGTAGTTTACTACAAGGGAAAAAGTCTTTGAGGCCGTATGTTTTATCTTAAAAACAAAAGCAAATTTTGTGCTCTTCTCCTTAGTGTGCGTGTGTGTGATATGAAAGCAATCTCTTCCTCCTAAAAAAATTCAAGTTAAATTGATGTTCCAGAAATATATGCCATGCTTATGCATTGACTTCTAGAATACTACACTGTCATGTGCCAATATTGCCGTTTGAAAAGACTATCCTGAGCCATCCCAGACAAATTTTTCTCTCCAATAATGAAGAGGCAATTACATTTGTTGTCCGTTTGTTTGATAGTCTTAAGTTCAGACACCTTAATATGCCATTTGATTTCTGAAAACCAATACGTAGATAATTCCGAAGTGTTAGTAAGCCGTGAGATGAAACGTGGTATTTTTCTTCTTTATCCCAAAACAAGCTCTGCCAGTTCAGCCACTCTGACATGTGCACCAGATCAGGCTCCACTGTAGGCAAGTTTCTCTGGCCACCCTCCCCGGAGATCCATGGTCACCTTACCCAGGTATCCGAGGGCTCCTTGGAGAAGTCCAGTCATCACAAATTCACACAGTACAGATCTGTGCCATGGCTTGACAGCTTTGTGACGGCAGCAGTCTCCTAACTGTCAGGGAAAAGGCCGGTAAACTCATTTGCAACAATTAGCTGCTAATCAGACAGTCGTTAATATTAATGTGTTTTTCTGTTCCAGGATTTTTAGGATTTCTCCAAGGATTTCTCCAAGGCCTGATGGCCCTCCTTCTGTTGATTCTTCGGTCACCAGCTCTGTCTTCTTGCCTTGCTAGGTAGAACAAGAGGCATGGGAGTACTTTTTCACAGTGTGACAAAACAGCGCTCAGAGCCCCTCTCTTGGTATTGAGCCAAGTGTCATCATCTGCTTTCAGCTCTTAGTTCCTGGGGTGGGAAGGAGGAACCTGACCCAGGAATTCAGCGGGGGCTGAAGAAGTGCTCCCTCACCTTATCTACCCAACTGCGGTGGGAAAATTCTCTTTGTAATGCAGGCATCAGCAATAGAACCATCTTCCAGGATAGTGGGATCCTAAGGGATAGAAATGGGCATTCCCTCTTGGGACCCTTAGGCAGCCCACAATGGGTAAAAGAACAATTGTCAGGTATAGAGAGCTCTACAACTTACAGAGTGCTATTTTACTTTTTCACTTGATTACTGTAATAGACCAGCGAGGTATGTCTACAAAGGAATAATGGGCACCATTAGTGTTAACTGCATATTTGAGAAGTAAAGAGAGGTCTAGTAGACATCTACTATTTCATCCTGAAATGTTGCCATTATTGCTCTGTCCGTGCATTCAGGGTTCCCAGTCTCATGACTGGTCCTGGGAAGCGTCTTTTGTTTATATTGGATGAATTGGTATCTCTAGGACTCCGCTGTGGTGGAGGTTTAGGACAGCTGCCTTCAAGTCCACAAGATATGTGCATCTACTCCTGCCTTCTGGAGTTCAGTTCCACGTCTGACTGAGGCAGGGGTCTTAGGTGTGGGCAAAAGGACACCAGTGGTTCCTGAACTTTTTCACTCTGCCAGGCCTCTTCTCACATGGAAAGATACTTCACAGAGTTAACTCTCAAATTCTGAAAACTAGCATGTCTCTTTCAAACCAGACCAGATCTGTCTTTGGCTATGGTCCCACCCTTCACACAGTGTCCGGCCTGCCGTATGCTGGGTTGTGTCACTGTTTAGCAAAAGAGGATGCTGAATGGATCTGGTTTGGAACATTCCACTTACTTGGCCCTGGGCACTACACTGGCTTCCCATCTGCTTCTGAGTACAGCTCTTGGATCTGACTCTAGTTCTGAAAGTCAGAGATGGTCTGAGACCTGCCCTCACTGAGCCCTGACTCAGCATTACATGTCCAGAGGCTCCTTCTTGTTGGGGAGTTTTCATTCAATTTGGTTGAACCCAACTCAGTGCATTAGGCATTTTCAGCAAGACAAGAAGAATCATGTCATGATTGATAGCGGACTTAGAGTTAGGAGAGCTCTATTACAAACAAAGCTATAAGTCCTAGATATTGCTTTTTTCCCTCCAGATCTTTCCACCTCTGTCACCTTGCCCTTGGCTCCAGAGGCTGACTAATGGAACTCATTAATGGGCTCCTGTGTTCTTAAGCTTACAAGTAGGTTTGACCTCAGTACAACAGAGGTACCTCAAGAGGATGTAGGAAAGTAATGTCAGGTTATTTATTGCTCCAGACCCCTCTCTGAGCTAGCTTTGGGATGGCTGAGCCCCTTCACTGAAGGTCCTTATTCCTCTCAAGGCAACTATCATTATACCCAACTCCTACTATTTCTGAAAACACTCCTTATCCTTGTCCATTGCTGCCTAGGAGGAGTAACAATTCTTCAACTGTGATTAACCTTTAGACACTACACTGTAATTTGTGCTTTCTCTACATCCCATCCACATGGTCTCATTATAAATAAACTCTCCTTGAATTATCCTAATTGCATTGTGCCTTCTGTTTTCTGTTGATACTCAGATACATTGTGTGATTTTGGGCAAGTCACTTCGTAGGACTAGTTACCTCATATGTAGTATGAGAGATTTAAAGCAGATAACATCTGTCCTAGCTCTAAATTTGGTTGGCAATATAGGGTCTGCAAAATAAATCTTTTCTTTGAGAGATTTTGGATCTTCTTTGGGAGCTTCAGGTCTCTTTGAAGAGATAATCTATACACCTGTGAAATGCAGAATAGAACTAAGTATCTAAGCGATTAGGATGTATAATAAGGGCTCTAAGAGTTCAGAAATGGGGCAAGTCAGTGTGAAATGAATGGTCAAAGGAAACGTATGGATCTGCCAATAAATTCTATCCCAACACCAAAGAACCATTTGTTAGTGGATTTTCTAATCTAGATCCAGGATGAATGTTGTATTCAAGGCTGTACCAAGCAGAAAACCTGTCTTGGAGCTCTTCCAGAGAGCCCAAACAACATTGGTTAATCTTAGACAAGCCCTCCTGGAAATGATTTACTAGAGACTGGACTCAGCCACATCCCACAAGAAAATATAAAACTTCTAGGATTTCTTGAATCGAAATATTCTTTTTTAAAAAAGTGTAGAAAAAGCAAAAGATTTGGAGTTGAGAGGCTGGAGTTCTAATCTTAATTGGCATTAATTAACTTACCTTAAGTGCTTTTTAATCTGAAAATAATTCTATCTTTTATTTGCTGTAGGCTACTTTTGTGTTTTTCCTTTGATTCAGAGATATTAAAGATGTATACACTAATATAAGCATAATATAATAATCACCCTCCTATCCACCAAACAGGTTAAGAAATCAAATATTCTCAATATAACTGAAGTCCATAGTCTATCCTTCCCCAATTGGATACTTCTTTTTTTCCACCAAAGGTAATCCCTGCTCCCTCTCTCCCCCTACCCACCCCAATCTAGAGCCAAGGCCAAGATGGACGAATTGCTTTGCCAACTCCCCTTGAGTGGGGAAGCCCCACTTTCAGTGAGAGTACAGGGCACAGTATTGCCCTCTGAGGGTCTTAGCTTTATGTGAACACTGCTTGCTCAGGCCCACACCTTTCTCCTGTGTTTCTGTAAAGCCCAGAGCCCTAGGTTTTTATATCAGTAAATGTCCTCATGACATCCAAGGCTTCAGGGCTGGCTTAGTTTCCTGGACTTCATCTGCTCTTTGGTTTGGTTTTAACCATTGGAGATTTTCTTCATATTATTACTAGCTCAATTGTGCATTTTTTAAATAAAACATTTAAAAACTATATTTTCATGTATTTCTCTTGTAGTAAAAGACTTTTAAAAAATCTAGTTTATCATATTGTAAAGTGCAGAAACAAGAAACTCAGACTCAAAGACTACTCATAGTGAAAGTTTGAAAACCCTTCTCCTCCCTCGCAGGCAAGATGACTGTTGCCTAAACTAATTATAAAAATAGAAAAACTTTTACAGCCAAGGAGCTAATTCAGCTAACCCAAATCTACTGCAATGCAAGTACACTGACAGTTACAAATAAATAATGAAAAGGGAAGTGATCGTCTCTTTGGCAGTCTTCTCTAGAACCTTTCATTTAAAGTTCCTTGAAGGCAGGGAACATTCCTTTAAAAACATGCATTTGAGTTTATTGGAACTGGAGATTCTCTTTAGTTTTACTTCTCTCCTGGTGTGTAGCACGTTTCCTTTCACATCGCAGGTGTTCAATATGTATTTGCTGATTTGATTTGAATTGCCCCATCCAAGTTCAATATTTCCTCTTGTTTTGCCTGTCCTGACACTGAAATTGAGCCAGTTCACAGCAATCCCTTCCTTATGCTGCACAGAATTTGTGACTTTCATAATCTAATCTTGGGCTCATTCACTTGCAAAGTATTTGCTTGGCTTGTATAAAATAAATAACTTTTAACTAGGGAGTTGTTTTTTAATTATTTGAATCTTGTGTAGTGTGGCGTTAATTCCCAGATCAAATATAAACTTGAATAAGTGTAATACCATAAATGGCACGGTTTATTATGATTGCTTTGTGTTTTGTTTTGTTTTCCTCTCAACCTGGGATCACTAGAAAAATCACTGATTGTCATGGGAGATCATCCCACCTCTCATTACTTCCTTTTTCCCAAAGAGATAAAAAGTGAGTAAGAACATGGAGTGCATATTTGACTACAATTTAAACCAAATCTGAGCAATTCCTACTGGAAGACAATTCACACAGTCTGGTACAATAAAAAGACTTTTCAAAAAAAAAGGAATTTCCTTAAGAAGTAAAATAATTATTTGAGATGTGTTTGTTTCTGTGTGGGCTCTAGATAGTGTGCCTCCAAGTCTAAATTATATCAAAGCCTTTTGGTGTTGGGGGAATCTTTGAGGTATGCTCTTGAGTGACTAGACACAAGAAGTAAAGATCAGCAAAAAGAAGATAAATGAGGAAAGAGAGAAGTAAGGCATCAAGGCTGAATCAAGAAATGCCTCTGTCCTGGGGTGGGCAGATTGAAGAAGGTGTGTGATTGGAACAGGGTCATTATAAGCATTGCACGGAAAAAGAGCATGTTGCCACCATAATTTTCCTGCTCACAACACCCATGACTTCCACAGCCAGATTGTAGTGTCCTTTACTCCTCTTAAAGTAGTTACACAGCTCTGTGAGGATACAAGGAGAAGTGGTAAAGAAGAGGAGGAGGACGGTCTGTCCCAAAAAGTGGGACTACTGAGTTTCTGAGAATTTACTGTAAAAAAAAAAAAAATGGAAGAGGTTCCCCTTAGTATAATTTATGAGAGGAAACTCAGAAATACATACCAATAGGGGAATTGTTAAAGTATGTATTAGCATACACAATATATTGCAATCATTTAAACAATGTCTGAAGACTATGTAATACTATGGAAAAACATTGATGATATAGTCCAATGTGTTTAGTACACACTGATCAAACTATGTAAAATATGAATGCATATGGACACATACTAAAAGGATATTTGGGTAAATGCGTAGTTTTCTCTAGGATAGCTCTCTTAGGGTAGGAAAATTGCATAACTTGTTTATTTTTCAACTTTCACTTAATGTTATCACGTTTGCTTTGTAGCCAATAAAAACAACATATATATGCTTGGGTGTGGAAGAGACGGTGGGGTGAAGTTGTTATAAGACCACCAGTCCCTGAATGAGACTGTTCGTATCATTGTTCCCAAAATTTTCTTTGCAATCTTCCTTTATATCCACGACTAGCCTGGTATAGGACACATACTAGGTGCTCATTAAATAGTGTTGAACACTAAATTAGTGTTCAATTAATACATTTGAGTGTCATTGCATAATTTTTTCATTTCCCAAACAGCTACGCCCATTATCATTTTAGGTACAATGTAGAGTCATGGGTTTTCCATTTGAAACTAAGATAAATACTATACAGTCACGCATCGCTTAATGACAAGGATAGGTTTTGAGAAATGCATCGTTAGGTGATTTTTTCATGTGAACATCATAGACTATATCAAAGGAGAACAAAATTGCCACCCCGAAATGTGTCTCTTTAACATGAGGATTATTTTAGGCTGATTATTTTTAAGAAACAAAGACTCAGAAAGTTTTTCTTGTTACCTCCCTCTTAACCACCTAAAAGAATTCAGATTAAAACTGTCTCAGGAAGCAAGCTATCACCTCAGCATAACATGAACTAGGTGGTAGACAGGGAGGAACTTAGAAAAGCTTGTGTGTTGGGCTCCCCTCTGTGTTCTGTTTCTGTGTGGCTAAACACTTGTTTTTCAAAGGTTTGCTCCTTTGTGCCTACCTGTGAATTGCCTTCCTTCCCTTTGAAGCCCCTGACTTCCTTACTAGTAACGTCTTCTTTTGTCTTTAGCTGAGGATGGTATTTAAGGTGAAAGCTTTGGCCATTTTGTCGAGTTACTCAGTTATTCAGGGTTTTTTCCCTGTATACTTGCTATTAAACTTTTGTTTGTTTTTCTCCTGTTAGTCTGTCTCATGTCAATTTAATTCTTAGACCAGCCAGAAGGACCTAGGAGGACAGAGGAAAATATCTTCCTCTCCTACAGTACTTACACAAACCTAGATGGTATAGCCTACTATACTCCTAGGCTGTATGATACTAATTTTATGAGACCACCATCATATATACAGTTTGTTGTTAGCTGAAACGTTGTTATGCATTGTATGACTATATATAAAGTGTGACCAATGCCATTATAAGAAATAATGCTTTATAACAAATATGTGCTTTGGGGTGAGTGTTTTGGGAATGTTTATATGGCATGTAATATGTGTGTTTTCTTGGATTTATAGGGCAAAATGTCATGTAGCATTAAGGTATTGCTATTCAGAATCTTCTCAGGTCCAATAGTGGTACTTATGTTCTAGTTTTTAGAAACCAGTCTGTATGTGTGGACCATTAGGTATCGTTTGTTATCCTAGTTCTGCTGTGAGTTTGGAAAACAAGAGAGGTATGCTGTTCTCTCCATATCTAGATCTCAAATCCCAAGGCTGGAGGAAGAAAAAGGGAGATTAGAAGGAAGACCAAAGGAATAAACTATCCCCATGCCTCAAACATTTCTTTCATAAAAAAAGATCCAGCTCTTGGCAAGAAGTGGTGTCTTGTGAGGGCATCCTAGAATCAAAGGCTTATATTTCAAGGAGATATTCTTTCTGTAGCGCAAACATGATTAAGGGTAATGTTGTGTTATTTCAGATTTTCATTATTCATAAAAGGAAAACCAATAGTGCCAGACGTGCAAGAACAAAGCTAAACAGGCTTCAGAGGCCTTCTGGCTCTCAAACCTAAGAGAATATAATAATTGGACTGTTTGTTTGCCATGTTTCATATTTGTTTTCTTAGAGGGAAAACACAACAGAGATTTTTTTTTCTTTCAGAAGAGTTGATTTTAGTGATGTGGATTCAGTTTTATCTAAGCTTTCACCTCGCTTTCCCCAGGCCATTCATGCTGTCTGCCCAGCTAACCCGAGCTGCTCCTGTACGTACAGGTATTCAAGGCTGCCCCAAGGTCTGGAGTCTGCAGCTACAGGGGGGTTCTAGTGGAGAAACCAGGGAAGGCAGTGGCATTAAAAAGACACCAACCTCTTGAACAATTAGCTCCTAAAGAGGAAAGGGCAAGACTGGACTGACTGTTTGGCACCAGTATCTCTTCCCAGCTTCTTTTCCTTTCCCTTTTGATGTATGTTACCTGATATGACATGGAATCTTTTTTTGCTGTTCCTTCAATGTCTGCTGTTGATGCTCAGTTTTAGGTACCTGTCACAAGGATAGGACTACTGGGGAAGAGGTGGTCCTAGAGCAAGCTGCCCTACACTTGGACCGGCTACAGGTGGCCTGGGTTGAGGGAAAGCTGTGGTTCTGGCTCTGGCTATCAGGAGGAGAACCTCCACTTGTAAGAATCTGGAATGGCCTGGGCCTAAGGAGCAGAGCCCTCCAGACCTGGTGGGGCTTAGCATTGCTGCACCTGGTACAGGAGAGGGAACTCATGGTCCACAGACAAAGGGGGAAGACTTTAAAATGCATTTATCTATCTAAAGCACCCCTGGATGCTGTAGCAATATTTTTACTTAGTAGTTCTAAGAACTTATGGCAACCATAGGTGTTTGAATCCTTTTGGAGCAATTTTCATTCATTCATTCAGACAATATTTCATGAGAACCTCATATGCGCCAGGCACTTAGTGTTCAGAGTTAATAACGAAGAAATAATAATTAATAGTCATACTAAAAGCTAATATTCATGAGCATTTTCTGTGATCCATGTTTAGTGCTTATCACTTATTTTATTTTATCATTTTTATATGTAGAGAGCATTGTCAGTCCCATTTACAGATTAGGATCTTGAAGTTTAGAAACAAGGAAAGGTATTATTTCATACAACAAATATTTATTGAGCATCTTTTATGTGCCAATTTCTGTGCCTTTTGCTGGGGACACAGTAGTGAACAAGACAGATTAGATTCTCATTCTCGTGGAATTTAAATGCCAGTGAGGGGAGTCAGACAATAAGCAAATAAGCAATCATAGAACATGAAACTCAAAGCTAGTGATAAATACTATGAAAAAAATGAAACTCGATCACGTGATAGAGACTGACAGGCAGCAGGGGAAGCTGGGGTGAGTTAGATACTTAAGATACAGGAAGATTTACTAAAGAGGATGACACTTAAGCTGCGACCTGAAGGAAAAGGGGCTGGCCACGCAAACAACCAGGGGCAGAGCATGGCAGGCAGTGGGAATAGCCAGCACAAGGGCTAAGTTGGAATGAGTTTAGTGTATTCAATAAGCAGAAAGAAACCTGGTATAGCTGAGGTCCAGCCAGCAAAGGAAGAGTGACCCATCTTCAGTGGCCATAGGACCCTGGGCTACACACTACTAAAGGCTCCTGGAGTCCAATTTCCTTCAATTTTATGGAGCATCTTTGGAGGCAGCGAATAGGGGAAGAAACAGAGAGTCTGCTGTGCAGATTTTCTTATGTTTCCTCTTAGATAAAGCACATCTCTCTCTTAGGTCCAGACTGTCTTGTCCTTCTCGAGCTGTGCAGGCCCTTTGGTAGTTGAGGCAGAGCAGAATGCCAGGAGGAACATGGTGTTTTTGTTTTTGTTTTTTTAAGATTGGCACCTGAGAGGGGCTGGCCCCGTGGCCGAGTGGTTAAGTTCGAGCGCTCCGCTGCAGGCGGCCCAGTGTTTCGTCATTTCGAATCCTGGGCGCAGACATGGCACTGCTCATCAGACCACGCTGAGGCAGCGTCCCACATGCCACAACTAGAAGAACCCACAACGAAGAATACACAACTATGTACCGGGCGGCTTTGGGGAGAAAAAGGAAAAAATAAAATCTTTAAAAAAAAAAAAGATTGGCACCTGAGCTATCATCTGTTGCCAATCTTTTTTTTTCCCTTCTTCTTTTTCTCCGCAATGCCCTCCGGTGCATAGTTGTATATTGTAGTTGTAGTCCTGCTGGTTGTGCTATGTGGGACACCGCCTCAACATGGCCTGATGAGCGGTGCCATGTCCACACCTGGGATCCGAGCTGGCAAAACCCCAGGTCTCCCAAGTGGGGCGCACAAAATTAGCCACTCAGCCCCAGGGCCAGCACTGGAACATGGTTTTCTTCTGGTTCTTTCCCAGATTATTTGCCAACAGACATGTCCCATTTGAGTTCCTCTCTAGGCTTTGCTAAAATAGCCAAAGCCAACATTGTTGACAAAATATGCCATTTTTCTCCCTAATCTTGCCACATTTCTTTCATGGATACCACCTCCCATCTTTCTTATTTAGTCATCCTTGATTCATCCTTCTCCCTGACTCACTGGATTTGGTAGAATGGTCCTGATGAATCTGGAAGTACAGACATTTGAAAGACAGAGCAGCTTGGTGGCCTCAAGGTTAAGAGGAATGAAGCTTACTACTGCCTTGTTCTTATGGCCAGAGACTTGTGTTTGGCTTGTTAATTAAGATGTGAAGATTGACTTCCAGAGTATATAAGTAAGTGACCTCAGAAAATTTATCAAAATAAATGTTTTATTATAAAAATGATTCATAAATATTTTATTAATAAATAAAAAGAAAGATCAGTTCAGACTTTCTTCTTTGTGACACAGCAAAATATTCAATCAATAACCCACAACACAGGCATTATGACATCTCCCCAAACTTGGAAATTATACAAACAGAAGTGTGTGTATCAATGTGTGTGTGTGTGTGTGTGAAGATAAAGTGACTGGGAGTGGGGAAGAACAGGAAACTGAGAAGAGAAGGCAGTTGTAACAGGTAGTCAATGAGCAAGAAGATGCCAATATTACCTTAATACCTTGCTATTCAAAGTGTGACCCTTGAAACAACAGCCTTGATAATGCCTGGGAGCTTGTTAGAAATGCAGGATCTCATGCCGAATCCCAGACCAACTTAATTAGATTTTAACAAGATCCTCAAGTGGTCCATATGCCCATTAACATTGGAAAAGGATAGCCTTAAGGATGGCGTGTGTTTGGGCTTTTGTTCTCACCCTTTAGTTTTGGTGATTCATTACCTCTAGAAGATCATGTTGAGCTCAGGACTGAACCACTGTTTGATCAAAAGGTATGACATAGTTTAGTATAGCATTTATCATGCTTTATGATAATGGTGGTTTTTCCTTGCCTATTTCTCCTCATTACAATATCAACTCCACAAGGACAGAGCCCAGATGAGTCTTGTATACTGCTTTATTTTCATATCCCTCACTCAATGCATGGCATATAGCAGATACTCAATAAATGTCTACTGAATGCTTAATAACACAGAGCAGGAGATGAGGCATCAGAAATACTTGATGGAAAGAACCCACCTTCCCTTTCCTTACTTTATAAGTGCTGTTATTTTTATCTGCCCAACCCCCTACTTCTTCTCAACCACACGCAGAACTCTTGTCACAGTGTCTTGCATGCAATAGGTGCTCAATTTATTTAATAAATTAAATAAGAGCAACATAAATCTTGTCCCCACAAAACTCATACCACGCAGAAGCTTCTGGAGTAGAGACGGAGATCAATGAATACAAAGTACCTATGTGCATGGTTTAGTTTTATCCTGATTTACTGATGATCTTGAGAACTTGTCAGAACAGTTGACAGAAACTTTGAAGTAAAAATCAAGAGATTAGTAGAAGTCAGTGCCAAAACCACATATTCTGTTGGGTTTCAAACAAACTCAAAAGCAATTCCTCATGTGTGGTAGTTTTCAGTTGCTGTAAGTATTCAGAACAGCTTCAAAGTAGAATGGCACAATGAGACGCATGTGAGAGTTGAGTTAGACATGTGGGAAGATGTGTGTATTATGCAACAGGAGGAAGGGGGCAATTCAGAGTGTTTGGTTTCTCCCTCTGGAAATTACTTTATCTGTTTGTATGGTTTCCACTGGAGTAGGCTTTCTCAACCTTGTTACTACTGACATCTTGGGCCTGTTGATTCTTCGTTGTGGGAACAGTCTGGTGCATTGTAGGATGTTCAGCAGCATCCCTGGCTCTCTACCTACTAGATGCCAGTGGCAGCCCCCTTCAGTTGTAACAACACAAAATGTCTCCACGTGTTGTCAAATATCCCCTGGATCAAAATCACCGCTGGGTAAGCACCACTGCTCTAAGGAAGCAGATAGGCCCATTGCTCTTTCTAATTACCTGACAAATACTGCTGCTCTACTGATTTTCCTCTTAAATCTTTATATTTCGAATATAGATTCTTCCCTTTTTGGAAGCTGTCCTCACCAAGGCTGTGTTGCCTAGCTTAGAAGGTTGTGATGCTGTTATTGTTGGCTTTGCAGCACACTGTGCACAGCAGAAACTCAGAGAGTGATTCCGTTTAACTCTGCTGAGAAGAAAGGTCCAGACAGATGCCACAGTAGAAAGGGAGAATGAATGGCTGAGCTGGTTTATGGGAAGTTGACAGTAATTTAGGACTTCTCTATTTCTTAGTGTCTCTTTTAATTATTTTTCTGGCATCCCTATGGATAGAACTTAAAAAGAAATTCCCATGAAAAGGAGGTTTAAGAGTTTCTCCAAGGGTGGCAGTTGGCACAGGCTCTTTTTTCTGCCCCTTGACTGAAACACTGCTGCTCTAAACTATTCACTGTCAGCTCATCTATTGGTTTGAAGAAAGAACCCAGCAAGTTTAAAGAAATTGTGATGAATATTGAGCTTCTCTACTCCTGGGAGCCATCAATGTAATAGGGCTTTTCAAATTTAGCATCTGGGATCCTGGATCAAAAGACTTAAGTAAGGAAACCCGCCTCCTTGGCTTCAGCTTACTGTCTCTGAGATGTGCTGAGGGAGAAGGTTTTACACAATGTGAAAGAGACAGATTTACCCAAAGAGAGATCACAGCATGAGTATTTTGATTTTTCCTTTACAAAAGGATTAATCTCAGTGTTCTGCGAGATATGTCGGGTTTAATTTAATATTTGAAAATGTATTTCCTATACATTTATTATGTCAAGTGAAGTATACATATTAAATTACAAGTGTGTGGTTTTTAATTATCTGTTCGCTTCTAGAAGTGTTTTGGTCTATGATACATATTATGTGTCATCGCTGATGATACGAAATGCCTTGTATTATCCACAAAGACCTGATGATGTGCTGGGGGATAGAGACAAGTTTATGTGCCAGGAACAAGGGCTGATCCTTTTTCTCCAAGGTTTGGCCTTTGTCTCCAAAAAAATCCAAATAACTGATCTGTTTAATCAATGGAGTAAACAAAAATGAGTGAGATTAACTGTAGGTTGTCAGCTAAGAACTAAGTAATTAATTTTAGATTTATTTTCCGTCAGATTGGGCAAAGTATTTATAATTGGTGAGAACTGATTGACTGGTTGACTTCCAACCTAAGTAAAATTGATTTGAGAATTAACATTGTTTTCATAATCTGTGTATTTTCTCTCCTCCCTCACAGTTAGAAATCAAGTGGATTTTATTTCTTTGAAATACTACCAGGAATGGGGCAGTACAGATCCATCTGCAGAGAGGATCATGAGCTTAGGTTAGAGTCCCATATGCCATCAATCAGGATGATAGCCTCTCAAGGCCAGGAACCACGCAAAGGATTGTGTTTAGGAATTTAGCACAAGGTAACAGGGGGTGGAACTGTACTCTGGAGTCAGTAGTATTGAAGGAATACCAACAGACAGGCAGACTCAGCAGAAAACCAGGTTCCAGTGATCAGTCTAGCATTTAGAGGTGAGATTTCAGTCTCCTGCATGGGAAGGGGTAATAGGAGCAAATAATCATCTTAGAAGAGTTGAATACTAGATAAGTTACCAAGTCAAAATTTCTGTTAATGAAAATGGGCCAGAAAGCAAGAGGAACTTGTTGATGACTGCCAGTGTATTGGGTGAGAATCAATTAAATCCTTTCCCTAAGATTAAATCCATTCTAGAGGCCCAGGCAGGGTATTCCCTGTAGAGGGTTGAATGGTGGCAGCTGGGATAAGGGAACAGTACCTGAAAGCTATTTCAATGGTCCCAACAGGAAAGCAGGCCACTGACAATGGAACAGGAAAGAAGAGGCATATCTGCAAGAGGTTTTGGAAGTCAACACATGGGACTTTAAGTCTGATTAAATGTGTGGTTTGAGGGGCAGAAGAATTGAAGTTGAACCCAAGGATGAGACAGAAGAATTATGAGCCAATTAGGTGTGATGGGGGCACATTAAAAGGAGCTGGTTTGAAGGAGAAGATGCTAAGGTCCATCTGGAACATTTTAAGTTTAAAGTTTCCATGGAGTAATGAAATTTAGTTGCCTGGTAGGCAGACAGGGGGTCTGGAATGCAGGTCAACTTAGATGGTATCAATTTATGATGCATGAGGCTTCAAAGGCATGAGGCCAAAGAAATGGATGAGATCACCCAAGAAAAAAAGCAGGGAGCAAGTTGAAGTCTTGACTAGCGCTTTGGCTTACACCCTCATTTAGGAGCTGGAAGAGCAACAAAAGACAGCGAAGGAGACCAAGAAGGGACAATTACAGAGAGAGCAGAAAACCTAGGAAAGAGTCATGTATCAAAAGCCAAGGAGGAAAATATTTCCAGAAGGAAGTAGAGCAGTATCAAATGTTCCAGAAAGGGTGAGCAGGATTCACTCATTTGTTTATTCAACAACATTAACAAAATGCCTACCAAGCTCTGTGCTACAACTTAGGAATGAGGGCATGGAAGTGGCTGCTGGGTCTTCTTTAGTAATCATCAATGATATTTCACAGAGGATTTATATGAGTTGTAATAGTGATAGTCTGATTACAGTGGTTAAAGATGGAACCAGCTAGGGAGAGAAAGCCAAGCTGTGAAGACTAATTTTCTGAGAAATTTGAAAAGAAGTGGTAAACAAGAAGAGGGTGAATAATAGCCTAAGCTGTAAAAATGATTAGTAGCAGAAATAGTTATTTCACTTTTGTAGCACATCCCATGTGAACAATTTTGATCCATGGACTTGAATCAAATGTTTTTATATTAACAAAGCCGGGTGCAGTAGGAGGCATAGGAAATTATTTGCCTTTTAGGAAGTTTACAATCTGGCTCAAAATCAAGCATGTATAAATGGAGGGGAGCACAGTTACAGGAGGAGAGCAAGATACAAAGACAGAAAAAAAGTCAATGAATGTGACAAGTGTTAGTAACAACATCTAATAACAATTACTGGTTGATGAGGGGAGCTTGCAGACCAGAAGAACTGTGGATTCAGGGAAAGGGAAGATCACGAGGAGTGAAAAAAGGCTTTGCCGCAGAGGAAGGAATACACGTGGGTCATAAACGAAGACTGGGATTCAGACTTTCACAAAGAGAGGACAAGAGAGTAAGCTTCCCTCTGGGACTGCATGTCCTCCCATGGAAAGTGGAGATAGTGTCAACTGCCTACCCTCCACCTAGAGAAGGGCCGCAAAAACTAAACCTACTCTTTCAGTTCCTCCCCCAGCAGTCTTCTTTTGGTTCTCAGATGGAAGGTACATGTACTTTTCCACTCCTGTGGTGTTGGCTCTATTATTACAAAAGGTACCAAGGCATCAAATATGCAGGAAATCTGTTATCAGAAAGCAATAATCTTCAAAACCTCAGCACTGTGCCAAATAACAACAGACCAAACAAGGAGAGGGAAACACGATGTGCCTTACATAAGCTGTTGCAAGCAAGCTCAGGGCTCTGCAGAGGCAAGGAGTGGAGCACAGAGTCAGAGCCTGAATTCCAAGGTCAGGATGTGGATATTGAAATTGCACACGTGGGCATGTGAACCCTTGGTCCACTGGGTCTTTTCATTCTGAAGGTTCACAGGTGAAATTGACTTGATAGATTTTCTTTGATGTTTATTAAGCCTATAATCTTGTAGAACTTGAAATGGATCTATGACCAAACCAAGAGACCAACCAGAAGTTCATCCCAAACAGCTTTTATAGATAATACTGGAGAGATACTGAATGGGAGAAAGTTAGTACTTAGAATACATCACAGATCAATTTTCTTAACATGGCAGAATGGAAATATTTAGTTTGCTGTTCAAAGCAACAAGAAATGGGGTAATTTTGATTGTCACACATTTGCTAAATCTTTTAGAAATGACGGATAAGAATCTCATTTTCAAAAAATATTTATAGGGGCTGGCCCCGTGGCCGAGTGGTTAAGTTCACGCACTCCACTGCAGCGGCCCAGGGTTTCGCCAGTTCGAATCCTGGGTGCAGACATGGCACTGCTCATCAGGCCATGCTGAGGCGACATCCCACATGCCACAACTAGAAGGACCCACAACTAAAAATACACAGCTATGTACCAGGGGGCTTTGGGGAGAAAAAGAAAAAAACAATTTATAAACCTAAATCCTGCAACTTAAATCATTTCTCTTCCTACCCTCCCTCCATATGACCTTTCACTGCTCTCCTGATGTGTATTTATCTTGGTAATGTTTTCTTAGCCTCAAGTGAATAGATGTTTTGTGACTAGCTATATCACCCTAAGAAAATAACAGTAATTTAAGTTTTATAGTTCTTTTGTGGAACTTTCATGAACATGGTTTTGTTTGTTTTTTTTAGGAATCCTATGAAGTAGGTGTGGAAAGTATTTTAATTTAAATCAATTAGAAAACTCAAAGCCAGAATGGCTAACAATCCAATGACCTTCCAGTGTTAAACTGTGAGTTAGCAATAGAGCTTGAATTTGAGCCTAGTCCCCCAACACTCCCTTCAATGCTGTTTTCAGTGCACTGCATTGCCTAATTTTCTTTATTCTAAAGGGCAGACTGTGCCAGACTGAAATCGAAGCATTGGCCAAGGCTGTAATCTCATTTGAGGCTGAGGATCTTCTTGCAAGCTTGAGGATTGTTGGCAGAATCTAGTTCCTTGGGGTGTAGGACTGTGGCCCTCAGCTCCTAGAGGCTGCCTGTTATTCACTATGTTGGGATGAAAACTTTTCCTCTTCCAACTGGATCGAGTGACTGGCAGACTGTAAATTAATTGACAATAGACAGATTAACTGGAGAAAAGACAGTTTATTTATGCATGCACTGTGTGCAGGCGGGAGTGCTCTGTGAGGAGTAACTCACTGAATAACCAGAAAGAAAGGCTTATATACTAAACTTAACAAAGGCAGGGTCTTCACTGGGAGAGTATGCAAGGTTCTTTTGGGTTTTTTGATTCTAACGAGAAGCTGAATTCACACTTGGTGTGAATCCTGGTGCTAAGGGTCAGTTTTCTTCCCAATCAAGAAAATCCCTAGTAGACAGGTCAGTGGCTGCTGTATTTTCAGAGGCTCTGCTTAAATTTAGATAATGTTTCTTTCTGTGGCTGCTGATTGCTCACATATTTTCAGCTTAAGGTAGTTTTTGTCCTGCTTTGGTGGGATATTAATCCCTTCAACTACCACATGGCTCTCTCTATAATGTTGCATTTTGCTTCCTCAGGATGAACAGAAGAACAGGTGTTGCTATTTATTGTCTCTATTTTATGAGATTTCCAGCTTAGGTCAGACCCACTAAGGAGAATCTCTCTTTGGTGAACTCAAAGCCAATTGACTAGGGACCTCAATTACATCTGGGAAAAATGAACTTTTCCATATAATACAACATAATCATGAGAATGACATCCCATTATATTCGCCACAATCAAGGGGAGGGGATTATACAGGGCATCTATACCAGGGGGTGAAAGTTGGAGGGCCGTCCTAGAATTCTTCCTATCACACCAAATAATAGGATGAGAAGCTAAGTCCACTACTACCAGAGACCATAAAAAAGATGATCACACATGTAACACTATTGAGTTAATAAAATGGATGTTTCATGCTAGTTGATTAGATGACATCTAAGTTGATTCATAACAGTAGGCAGAATGGAGTAACTCCATTTGTGTATTCAAGAAGATTTTTTAAACAACTCTTCTTCTTTTATTTTTTCTCTTACCTAATACATAGTTTTCAAGACTAGAAAGATGCATATGAAAATTTTGAATTAAATTAATTTCTCTTCATTAAAACTCCAAGTTCTCGTATTAGGCAGTTGGACCTAATATGTAGACAACAAATCCCCTCATTACCCTCAAAGAGTTGATAGTCTGTATTAGTTAAATATTGCTGTGTAGTAAATTACCCCAAACTTAGTCACTTAAAACAACACACCGTTTCTATGGGTCAGGAATCTAGGCAAGGCTTACCCAGGTCCTCTGCTTCAGGGTTTCTCACAAGGCTGGAATAAAGATCCCATGGGGGCAGGACTGCTTCCAAGCTTACTCAGGGTTGTGGACAAGATTCACTTCCTTGAAGGCTACTGGACTGAAAGCCTCAGTTCCTAGCTGGCTGTTGGCTGACGGTCACTCCCTACTCTTTGCCACATGGGCCTCTCCAACATGGTGGTTCTCTTCATCAAACCCAGCAAGGGGAGGAGTAGCAAGATGGAAGTCACAATCTTTTTTAATCTAACCTCAGAAGTGGTATCCCATCATGTTTGTGTTATTTAATTCAATAGAAGCAAGTCACTAGATTGAGCCCTCACTCAGGGGAGGAATGTGAATGCCAAGAGGGCAGGAATTGTTAGGGGCCATCTTAGAAGTAGGCCTACTGCCTCAATGAGCGAATGATTTAACAGACTGAAGAGAAACTAATAAAAGCGACTGTTTCCAAGAAATGAGAGAAAGTAGCCTCTTCCACTCACTTACTCAGAGCCGGAGCAAAGGAGCTTGATTGGGCTAGGTTCATAATGGGGGTGACCAGCTCTTGTCTGAGTTGAGAGGACAAATGAAACCCAAACTTGAGAAGCTAATTTCAGAATCTGAGGAGCAACATTAAGTATCAGGTCCAACGTATGAGTTTGGGGCTGTAGACAGGGAAGGATACAAGGTCAGGAGCCCAGAAATACTGAGTCAATGTAGACACAAAATATCAGACCAGATTTGGCAGAAAGGTTTGGATGTAGCCAAGAGCAAGATAATGCTTAGCACTATCTTGCTCGTGGGCTGGGCTCCCTGATTTCAAAGACACTGGGCTGGAACAGACTTTTCCTCTCAATTATTGAAAGGTCTAAAATACTACTGTATTTTTCTCTTAAGTTAAAAAAATGGAAAACAATGGATTAGTGAATATGTTGAAATTGGGGAGGAACTAGTATTCCAAATGAAATTAAACGTCATGGAAATATTCCTTTTTTGGCCAACGTTAGATTGTATATTTTCTCTTAAAATGCATGGATAGTGTTTTGCGTCAGGTGATGGCATAATTCTCCTCTCTAAATGATATTTACGGTATGAAGCACCCGCAGGGCGGCATTCTGCACCAGGTGCTACGCGTGCTCCTCAGAGTCATACAGCTTAGAAGGAATATTGGTGGGGACACTAAGGGTTTCTCCTTCTGTTAGCTGTTTTTTGTTTTTATTTTTAACTTTACCTTATTTTGACCTTAATATTAGATTTTCCTTAAATGTCAACAAGTAATTTATCCAGAAATTACAATGTCCTTTTACAGAATTTTCAAAAGTGATGAATTTCCTAGGCTTTTTGTAAAATTTTCCACATAACCACCTGATAGGATGATGAAACTAAAATTAAGTTGAAAATGAAGAACCACTCATTTCTGGAAATAGAAATCTAGTCACATCGAATTCCCTCTCTGCTTGCTTCCAATCATATCTTCCACTGGATTACAGAAATAACCAATTACTTTCATCTGCCTGTCTTTCACATGCCTGGAAATTAATTTGTTGACTCTTATTTTGAGGGTTTATTCATTTATTTTTACCTATCTTAATCCTAGATCATTCAATTATAACTCTTCTTAAACTCATCTTTTTATTTCTTTCTTTAAAAACACTCTTGTATTTTGAGCCACGGCACAGTTGGTTTAGGTTTTTCATTTATATAGCAGTCACCTGAACAGCAACTAATAAATCAATATTAAGCAAATTAAGTCCCTATTACCATTTGCCAATGCCAAATGCAAACTGCCAGTTTTGCTTCTTCGGAAAATGCTGACATTTTCTTCCCATACCATCTACCAAAGAGAAATAGATCAGATAGTTCCAGATTAAATTAAACATGGCATTCCTGTATTTTGGGGTTACCTTTCACGGTTTTAAAAAATCTAATAATTATGAGGAGTTATCTCTTCCAAATCTTAAAGATTATGATTTGCAAGATATCAAAGTGTTTTCAAAATATTTTCTCTCAACAGCCTACTATGGTGTCTGAAATCCATACCCTGTGATTCCTATGGCCTGTTTAATGCTAGTCATAGATAAATAGATGTAGAAATAGATACATATATTATCTATGACATAGATATGGAATATAGACGAAGATAAACATTGCATCACTGAAAAAAAATTGCTTCAAATAGCTCCTCTATGGGTCTGGTTACAATTCCGATGTCTGTGTGTATAGGAGGTGGATATGTCCCCACACAGCCAAACAAGTCTCTGGACCAGCTGTGTGTCCTATAATTTAACTCAATTCTGACACTATCTCCCTGGAGATAACGTCAGATCCCACAGGTTAAGGGTTCAGTCTTAAAGACTAACCCCTCCCCCACCACTTCAGATGCGAATCTCAAGTCCAGGTCATCATGTGTGCTTCTGACCAACCAGCTATAAATCAGAGGTTCCCACGACCCCTTCTTGAGGTTCAATTAATTTGCTAGAGAGGCTCACAGAACTCAGAGAAACATTTCAGTTACTAGGTTACTGGTTTATTATAAAAGGATGTAACTCAGGAACAGCCAGATGGAGGAGATGCCCAGGGCAAGGAATGGGGAAAGGGCCGGAGCTTCCATGCTCTCTGAATGCACCACTCTTCCCCAAATCTCCATGTGTTCACCAACCCGGAAGCTCTGAAGTCCTTTTGGGTTTTATAGAGACTTCATTACGTAGTCACGACTGATTAAATCATTGGCCATTGGTGGTGGAACTCAATCGCCAGCCCCTGTCCCCTCCCCAGAGTCAGGGGGATGGGACTGAAAGTCCCAACCTTCTAATGACATGATTAGCTCCTCTGGCAACAGCCCCCATTCTCAGATGGGGTCCAAAAGTCACTTCATTAACAGCACAAAAGACACCTTTTTCACTCTCATCACCTAGGAAATTCCAGGGGTTTTAGGAGCTCTGTGCCAGAAATGAGGACAAAGACCAAATATATATTTCTTTTTATAAATTAAAATATAGCCCTGAGGTGATGGGTGAGAAACTTAGAAAGGGGGTATGTGTATGTATGTGTGTTTTGGGTTGGTCGAGTGAAAGAACCAGAAAAACATGTGCCTCAAGGGACCCGATCAGGAGTGGGGCTAAAGAGGAAGCCTGAGTAACAGATGGGGAATGATGACATCTGCCCTTTCTAATGGGTGAAAAATCCATGATACGTTATCTAATTTTACCTATTCGGTAGGTCGTGCTCAAGAATTAAAGGAGACTTCAAAAAAGGGATTAAAAGTTGAATTAATTTTTTTATTGGGTCTGATAATATTTTAAATGGCACTCCATACTTACAGGCAAATCATACACAAGTTCATCACTCTATTTCTGGAGTTTTGATATTTGTAACTGCAAAAAATAAACAAATAAACAGGTGGTCCTTGTTGTTCCTAGGAAGAAATTCTTCTAAATTTGGAAGGCAACTCCAAAGAGAGCTTTCAGTGCTGAGAGGAAACATCTGTGAAGAAAATAGTCTATGAGTTAATTTTGAAATGCCGTTAGTTGTGTTAACTTGCAAGAAAACAAATAATTCTTTATTCAATAGGTAAAAAGTGCTTGGCCTCATCTAAGCTGACAGTTGCCCAAATGCAGGGTCAGGAAGGATGTTAACTATATCAGCATTGTCCTGGCCTCTTGCCTTATTTCTCCCTTTCTCTATTCTTGTAACCTCTTGTGCTTTCCCAAGTGTATGAGGTAACAACTCACTGATCATCTGCCTGTGAAAAGGGTTTCTTTAGTCAATGAAACAAGCCTTCAGGCTTAAAATCAACCCAAAATAAAGGGAAAGGGCAAGATTGTAGACAAAGTATTTGGGAACTGCTGAGTCCCCATAAATCCTACTTAATGAATGAACACTTATGACACTGGCATGAAAAGCCAATCCTAATAAATGCATTAAATTCTTAGTTTGTAGAAGTAGATGATCATTTGAATTTTAGAATATTCATCAGAAGGGATTTTTCTTATCATTTTACAATCAATTTGAGCTGTTTAAGTGCTTTGTGTACTGTACTGGGTTTTAAAAAGGACTCTCCTGAGGCCGGCCCAGTGGCGGAGTAGTTAAGTGTGCATGTGCTGCTTCTCGGCGGCCCAGGGTTCTCCAGTTCGGATCTCGGGTGCGGACATGGCACTGCTTGGCACACCATGCTGTGGTAGGCGCCCCACGTATAAAGTAGAGGAAGACGGGCACGGATGTTAGCTCAGGGCCAGGCTTCCTCAGCAAAAAAGGAGGAGGTCTGGCAGTAGTTAACTCAGGGCTAATCTTCCTCAAAAAAAAAAAAGGGACTCTCCTTAGACATGAGAATGAACTAGGTAAATATTGCTTAGTATTTCCTTTGGTTTGGTTGAGGGAGAGATATGAATGTTGCAAGAGGGAAAGAAGTTGGGAAGGACAAAGGACTGAAATATAACCACATTATGCCTTGTTATTCTTCTAGGATCTCACGATTCCTTCAGCTTCTACATTGACGAAGCCTCGCCAGTAGGGCCTGAGCAGCCAGAGACAGTCCAGAATTTTGTCTCTGTGTTTGGAACTGTGGCCAAAAAGCTGATGCGGAAATGGCTAGCCACTCAAACAATGAACTTTACTGGTCAGCTAGGAGCTGGGATCCGTTATTTTGATCTTCGAATTTCCACCAAGCCCAGAGACCCCGACAATGAACTCTACTTTGCTCATGGTTTGTTCAGTGCCAAAGTGAATGAAGGCCTTGAGGAGATCAATGCTTTCCTCACAGATCACCATAAGGAGGTAGTGTTCTTGGACTTCAACCATTTTTATGGGATGCAGAAATATCACCATGAAAAACTCGTCCAAATGCTGAAAGACATCTATGGAAATAAAATGTGCCCAGCGATTTTTGCCCAGGAAGTTAGTCTAAAGTACCTGTGGGAAAAGGACTATCAAGTGCTGGTTTTCTACCACAGTCCAGTGGCTCTGGAAGTGCCCTTTCTCTGGCCTGGGCAGATGATGCCAGCACCCTGGGCCAACACCACAGACCCGGAAAAACTGATTCAGTTTCTTCAGGCGTCTATCATTGAGAGAAGAAAGAAGGGCTCGTTTTTTATATCTCAGGTGGTGCTGACCCCCAAAGCTAGCACTGTGGTCAAAGGGGTGGCCAGTGGCCTCAGAGAAACCATCACAGAAAGGTAAGTGGCCTTAAGGTATCAGGGGAAAAGTTTAAGTAACGTATCCCAAATTCATGGAGCTAGTAAGTGATGGAACTAAAATTCGTACCCACGTGCATTAGTTTCCCAAGGCTGCCATAACAAAATGCCACAATCTGGGTAGCCTAAAATCAAAGAAATTTATTGTCTATTGGTTCCAGAGGCTAGAAGTGTAAAATCAAACTGTTAGCAAGGTTGATTCCTTCTGAGGGCTTTGAGGGAGAATCTTTCAGGTTCTAGAATCCCTAGCTTCTGGTGATGGTTGGCAATCCTTGATGTTCCTTGGCTTGTAGAAGTGTCACTCCAATCTCTGCCTCTATCTTCACATGACCTTCTCCCCATGCGTCTCTGTCTTCTCTTCTTAGAGAATCCAGCCATACTGGATTAGGGACCACTCTAAAGATATTGTCTTAACTTAATTATGTCTGTAAACACCCTATTTCCAAATAAGGTCACACTTATAGGTACAGGGGATTAGGACTTCAACATAGCTTTTGTAGGACACAGATCAACCCGTGGTACCATGTATTTTGACTCCGTGTCCAGTTATCTTTTCTTAGCACTGCTTTTCACATTTGCGTAGCACTTTATAGATTGCAAAGCACATTCCCTACTGTCTGTGGAGTCTTTTAAATACCCAATTCCATTTGATCTGCATGACAACCCAGGGAAGTAGATATTGTCTTACAGATAAAAATTGCGGTTGAGAGAAGTGAAATGTTTTGCCTAAGGCCACTTGAATAATGAATGATGAAACAAAGACTCAAACCCTGTTCTTTTCAAGCCATATTCTATGTCTTTACACTATACCATAAGCAAAGATCACCCTCCAGAGAGTGAGCAGTCCATTGGTGAAGCCCAGTCATATATGTAGAGTGGTACTTGCCTTGTGAGGTGTAGTTTGGGCAATCACCAAGGATCTCTGTAGCTCTTTCCCACGAGTGTGATACAATGGGTAGAATTGTACATATTATTTGTTCTTTTGAGTTAAAGTATTAAATAATGCAAACATTGAAGAAAAAAACACGATTCCTGTCAGACCTTTTACCTTTAACTTTTTTTTTTTTTTTTTTTGGTGAGGAAGATTGGCCCTGAGCTAACATCTGTGCCAATCTTCCTCCATTTTGTATGTGGGATGCTGCCACAGCATGGCTTGATAAGCAGTGTGTCAGTCTGTACCCGGGGTCTGAACCCGCAAACCCTGGGCCGTCGAAGCAGAGCATGCAAACTTAACCACTACGCCACTGGACTGCCCCCCTTTTACCTTTACCCTTAATTGATATTTTGAATTACAGTAAGGAGACAGCATGAATGATTTGCTTGGATTCAAGGTTTTTGTAGGGAAAGACAAGAGAATGAAGAAGAAAGATATGGAGCTGAAAATAGTATGAGTGTCCTTATAGCATAGCATATAGAGTGGGGATTGGCTGGGGGTGAGGCTTGTGGTAGGGCAGGAACACACTTGCAAGAAGGGTTTTAGGCAGGCTACAGGGAACTTCGTCCTGTGAGCAATGGCGAGGCAGGAAATGATCTTTGCAGTAGAATGACTTGACTAGATGCTCATTTTAGACAGATAATTGGCACTGCACGGAGGATAGATGGAACAGAGAGAGTGAGCAGTTAAGAGGTACTTAGAACTGTTTTGGCAAAGTAATGTAGCTAAACTGAGGAAGTGAGAAAACCTAGAAGGGGACATACACCACAGCGAAAATTAGGATGATCCGGTGACTATTTAGTTACGTGATGGGAATAGGAAAAAAGAGTTAAGGAAAAAGATTCTTCTTGAGAAGTAGAATGAGTGATGGAGGCATTTATAGAGGCAGGAAACAAAGACACAGGGACTTGGGGAAGAAGTGGGGAAAATACAATCAGGGCCATGTTAAATTTAAAGTCTTAGTAAGGCATCTAAGTAGATATGGCCAATTGATCATTAGGAATATAGGCCAACTCATCTGGGGATTATTGGCATTTTTTGGCAATGGAAGCCACAAGCCATTGGCTCCTCCATGCAAAATCATTACTTCCTTCTGTTATTCAGATATTAACTGGGATTTCCCTTTTCTTTAAGATTAAAATAGCATACCAAACCCTTCATTTTACACCCTAAGTACAAGGACTTCCCTAAGATTTCTGCTAATGTCTAGATTTCTTACGTTCTTATGGTATGAGCCCTTGCTGCTTCTAGATTGCATCATTTTATGATTTGATTGTCCCATGTGGCCTGTCCATATTCCCAATCTTTATAACCTGAGACATGAAACCTACTTCATATTCAATTTCCACAATGGTTTTTAGACTTTACTGAAGATCTGAGGAGACAGGGGAGGTTTTATGATGATAATAATGCAGATAATTTAAAATGGAATTTTCGACTTGTCTGTAATTATAAATCTTCTAGCTTGGGACATCTTTCCCTGATGACATCTATACCAGTTTTCACTCCAGCCATAGATGCTCAGAGAGAATCCTCTCCACCTCCTTCTCCTTGTCCTTTTCTCATCTCTTGTCTTCCCTGGCCCCATACTGCCTTGGAGACTCTACACTCTCCTCTAGATTATTATGCCAAACTATTCATCTCTCTCCCGGCCCCAACCTACATTAGGCTAGTCCCATCAAAGTATTCATCAGAACAAGAAGACTCTTGATTTAATGAAATTTAATTGTTCCAGTAAATAACAATTTACCACCCCTCTCACATATGTAAAAATGAGGGAGTTATATACACATAAGGATGTGTTGTTTTCACATTTACCCCAGAGAGCACCCAGATTTTGAGGAATCCCTGAGGGCCCACTAGAGGTGAGGAAGGGGCAAGGGGGGCCCTGGAATCAGCCAATTCCAAGTCTCTTCATTCTTGCTACACCTTTAATGAAGGAAGCCTTATTTCTAACATTTATATATTGGGCACAAAAGGAGTCTTCCCCTCCAGCTTTAGCTTTTGCTGTGTAGTTCTGTGCTTAGGAAGACTCTGCATTTCCATATAACAGGCCTGCTTTGCATTTGGCCAAGAACCATACCATGATTTTACCCGTGTAGGGAATAGCCTTTGGGAAGTCAAGAAGAAAACTCTACTCAAGGCATAAATGACTTTCATTTTTCTCTCACGTGGAATTTCACGCAGTTTGGAAGTTATAAGTTGAACTGCTTCTTGGTTACTTATGTTCTAGTACAGTGTTACTAAAGTCAGATTTGTGGATGGAAGATCAAACAAGTTAGAAAAATGCTGAGAATTGTATATCCATACAATTCAATACCACCTCTCAAAAGATTCGCAATGCATATTAGCATATAAAAGGCACTGACAAGTATTTTAGTGAAGAATCCTGTTTAAATGTAACTAATCCAATGTTTTTCAAGTGCTTAGTTTTTTTCCTCTTTCCACTTATTAACAACCCATGGGATTAATTTTGAAAAATTCTCCTCAGTCATCTACTCTAATTCAGAACTTCTTACTTGCCTCTGGCTTATCTATCTGGAATAGTAGGACCTGTATCATTGAAAGGGGAAAGTGGGGAAAAAGAATTTAAAAAGTAGAAATGAAGATCCTATAGGTAGAATCAACCTCTTTTCTCTCAAATTATGCAAATTACTTGCAAATGATTTGCAAATATATCTGAATTTTGCCAGGATACTTGTGCTCTAAGCATCCTTGAATGGAGTTTAGTTTCAGAAGTACCTCCTCTCTTTTTTTTTTTTTTTAAAGATTGGCACCTGATGGGGCTGGCCTGGTGGCCAAGTGGTTAAGTTCACACGCCCTGCTTCGGAGGCCCAGGGTTTCGCCATTCAAATCCTGGGTGTGGACATGGCACCGCTCATCAAGTTATGCTGAGTCAGCATCCCACATGCCACAATTGGAAGGACCCGCAACTAAAAATATACAACTATGTACCAGGGGGCTTTGGGAGAAAGAGGAAAAATAAAATCTTTTTTTTTAAGAAAAAAAGAAGATTGGCACCTGAGATAACCACTGTTGCCAATCTTCTTTTTTTTTTCTGTTTTTTCTCTCCAAATCCCCCCAGTACACAGTTATATATTTTTTAGTTGTGAGTCCTTCTAGTTGTGTCATGTAGGACACCACCTTAGCATGGCCTGATGAGCAGTACCATGTTAGCGCCCAGGATCTGAACCAGCGAAACCCTGGGCCGCAGAAGCAGAGCGCGTGAACTTAACCGCTCGGCCATGGGGGCGGCCACCTCAGAAGTACCTCTTTTTAAACCACCTGCAAAGCTGGCATTTGAGTATGATGTTAATGTGAAACTCAGAAGGTTGGTTTTGTTTTGTTTTGACACATTCCAGCTTTCTGGAGGAGGCATATAGGAAAAAAGTTCATTCTCAGCCCTTGGATAGTGCCTTGCAAAGGTCATTCGCTTACCTTTGAAAAAGTCAGTCAAAGAACACCTGACTCCCCACAAACATACTGCCTCTCTCTCCTCACCAAGTGACAAAACCCATGAAAAATACTTTTTTTATTTTCTTCTTGCTATTGTGCCAAAGTCACTCATTCAGAAAGTCCTATATTGACACCAAAAGTGTTACTGCACAAAATTGGGGTTCTCTTGCCTGATGCACATCAATAAAAAACGAATTAATTACAGCATCAGCTTTTGAGAGAGAAATCAGCTTTATTCAGTGAGATCAATCTGCAGGGAGACGGGGCGTGTGCCCTGAGATCTGTTGCCCCGATTCAGGATTTGGGGTGAAGTTTAAAAGGTTAGGGAGAACAGGCTGACAAGTAGAAATGCTGGTGGGATACAGGTTGTGATTGGTGGGCTTCTAGCATTTATGGTAAGGTTTTAGACATTTACGACAGGGTTCTAAACATTTGTGATGAGGTTGTAAACTTTTAAGATAGGGTCCTAAGCATTTTTGAGGGGGTAGGGAAGGAATTTTAACAGCAGATCTTCCTGAAAGCGGGATGCCTTGCTTTTGATGAGAGTCTGACTTTTCAAGTTCCTGTCCTTGGGTTCCGTGGGAAGGAGGCTCTTTGGTTCCTCAGTCATTTCAGGTCAAAATTTCTTCTTTTGTGCGTGCTCTGGCTACTTGACTTTGTGAATTTTCTGAAAGGCAATTCTTAATCTCTTTGTTGATAAGAGATGAGGTCTGTTCGAATTGGCTCTAAATGGGCCCATGGTTACAAAAGATGTAATGAGACTCTCATTGGCCACCAAAGGAGAAGTCACTGGGCCATATTAAGACCTGTCTGGGCCTTAAGTATTTTCAGCAGTAAAATTTGGAGTTTGAATTAGATTATCTCCAAGATCCTTTCCATTTCTTAAATCCTACAATTCTAAGATCCCGATTTTGACTAGTTTCTCTATTTTTTTTTTATCATGTCTAATATTTGGGTCAAAAAAACTCTGAGCACATGCATTAGAAAACAGTGTTTGAAAGTGTGGGTGGCTTTCAGGGAAACTAAATCCAGCCTGGATTTAGGTACCACAGCTTTCAATCTGGCCACTGGTTCCAAATACTGCAGATGCATTTGCTATATTTTAGCAATGCCAAAAGACACAGATTTTCTTTCTTAAAGACCTATTTTTAATTTATTTTTCAAACACCAGCTTTTGCACCTCACCCCCACGGAATTCACACATTCTTAAAAAGAAGGTGTGTGACTTGAGTCAAGTCTTTCCTTAATTTGTGGAAGTTTATTAAATTATAGGTCTTTTTAGTTAAAAAAAAATTCAGTTAGACCACCTGTCAGAATGTTTAAGGAGCAATGCATCTTGGCAAGTAAATTGATGCTGAATTAATTGAGATAATGTTTACACAGACCAACGATGTAGATGACAATAATGATGATGATAATAATGATGTATTATAAGTGCTCTCTGTAAGTTCAATGCTGCCCTGCCCGTTACTGTCCTGATCATAGTCATCGCCTTGAAGGTAAGGCAGGATTTTCAGCATGTGGCTGGTTGTTAATAAGTGCCAATGTTATCCAGGTGGCAAAAAGAAGGCAACTGCATTTGGTGAGCCCACATTGTGTGCCAGGCACTGTGTTAAGTGCTTTATACGAATTGCATCCGTTTAATCCTCCCTTCAGCCTTGCAATGCAGGTGTTTTCAGATCCAATAGGAAGGAAAACTGAGCCTCGGAAATGTCTAGTACCTTGCTCAAAAATCCCATATTAATTTAGCAAAGCCTGCATTATTATTTGTGTCTGTTTGACTCCAAGTCCCATGTTAACTCCTACAAATTCTGTAAAATTCACATTTCTTAGCAGTGGGTGCATGTAATAGATTATCTATCACCTTGGAGGGCACAGTCGGGTCTAGGGGTTTGCGAAGGTAAAGTATGCGGAGGTGAGGTGGGCGAGACTATAAGAAGAGCAGGTCTGAAGTGTGTGCCTCTGCCTCAAGAAAGCAAACCCAAGTAGAATGCTGGCATGGGGGCCCCAGGGAAGCATTGCTATTGAATGATAGAAAGGAAGGGAACTTGGAGGTGACCTTGCTCAATCCTCCTTGCCTTGTGCCTAGTGCCCATTTAACTTTTCCATTTAGTAAGGAAACTGAGGCCAGAGGAATGCTAAACAATCACCCAAGGTCACAGAGCTAACTGGCAGCAAAGATGGGATTAAAATTCTGGTCTTCTGGTCTCCTGGCTTCTGGACAGAATTCTGTCCTCCACACCTCAGGGAGGGATGAAGACAGAGGATGGACAGGAAGAAGAGGGAGTGGCAGAGAATATTGAGCTGCAGGGACCACGATAGAAGGGCGAGCTGGCTCTCGGTCTGTACAGTGCACAACATAACATGGCAGCCTGGAACCTTGACTGGAGGGGTCAGAGGTTGGGCCTGGGGATGAGCCACAGACTTTGTGAAGAGGTGACCTTCCCTGGGCTCTGTCTCTTTCTGCCTCATGAACACAAAAGATGATTTTTTCGATCCAATGGGGACACACTCCAGCTCACAACACCAGCATTAGCATAATCATTGTTTATAAGACACTTTCATTATAAGATCCATTTCTTCAACGTATATTTATTGGAGTCCTCATTTGTTCAACAGGTGTTATTCCCAATTTGCAATTTGAGAAACTGAGGTCAGAAGGATAAATAATTTGTTCAGGTGGTACTGTGAGCCAGTGCTTGGATCAATTCAGAATCCAGATCTTTTCAATTCAGAATCTAAATCAATTCAGAATCTAGTAGTCTTCAGAACCACTAGAAAGAGGAGTCTGGCTTGTAAATCAGAAGGAAGATCCAGAAAGCAACTCTTTTCCCAGTCCAAGGCTTGGCAAACTGGACTGTGCTTGTAGAGAGTTTGTTAAAATGCTAATTCTGGGGCGCCATCCCCAGAGCTTCTGATTCATGAGTCTGCAGCTCAAGGTTTTTCATTTCTAACAGGCTCCAGGAAAGCCTCACTTTGAGTAGCTCTGCTGCTCTCTGCAGACAAGCTGTACCTCAACCACCCCCACCTATACCTGAACTTGGTTTTAAGGAATCTGGAGAGAGACCATCAATCCCAAGATTTATCAGTCTTCTCTCTACTCCAGGGTGAGGTGTTTTTTCCTTAAATATAAGTTACAACTTCTCTACCCACAGCCCCTGACAGACTTAAGTCCAAATTTGCTTGTTCTATCACTAAGGTAGATCTGCCAATCACTGATTTCCAAAAAGTGGTCCTTTGCTATTCTCTTCCATGCATCCTCTCACTCATGTCACGTAGCTCGATCTTAAGATCATTGTGGGGAGGGACTCTTTGTTCCTCTGGGCTCTAAAGTACATTCCCATGGAAGAGGCCTTGGTAACTTCCAGACTCAGTGTTTTCTCCCAAAACCTATTAATGTTACAGCCTTTTGCAATGCAATGGCCTCCCCAGCCCTGATGTCGAACAGTGAAAAAGAAGATTCCATAACAACTTCAACCATGAGGCTGTGTGACAGAAGAGTGATTTTGGCCTGAGTCCTGCCGAGATATGGCAGGAGGGAGGGCTATCTGTAGCTCTCTCTGTTTTAACAACTTTTGACCCAAGAATTTTTGAAACAGGAGTGCACATAAAAGCTCTCTCTCTCCTTCATTCTGCTGATGTTGTAAGATTAAAGTACAGGCAAATACAGGCAAGTGCCTTTCATTACCCGTGTCAGGAAAGTCAAAGACTAGAGAGAATTCCAAGCTGCTGGGAAGTCAGATACCCATTCAGTGCGTGGTGAGTATGTCTGTGTGTGTGTGTGTGAGAGAGAGAGAGAGAGAGAGAGGATGCATATACTTTTCTAAAAAGTGTGGCATAGGATAGAGGTTCACCCACTTTAGTGAATCTCTCTGGATCTCAGCTTTCTTACGTGGAGTTGCTGAGCAGATTGAGTTTAATGTTTGAAAAGGAACTAGCTTAGTATTTAGCTGGCACTCACGAAAAGCTGAGGGCAGGTGAATTGATGCGGGGTGGAGGGAATAAAGATGGAGTGTCCAGGCAGCAGGGATGTTTATTCAATCAGGTTGTGGCATAATAGTTTGGGGACTTCAGCCAGGAACTGAGGGGACAAGGACGCTTGTTTGGGATTTGAAATGAACTGTAACGTGAATTGTCAGTAAGTGAGCAAGTAAGAGGTATCTGATTCAAGAAGTAAAATGGACCAGATCTGGACAGCTCGGGCCATATTCAGCTCCCTCCGAAGAGGAGGCTTTGGGGCCAGCTTTCCCTTTCTGCCCTCTGCAAGCAGGGCTCCTGGCTTGGAGCACAAGTCCATTCCACTGAAAACTTATCCAAGGAGGAAAAGCCCCACTCTGGAGAGACCTACTTATGTCAAACTGAGAGGAGAGAGGGCATAAGCGTTCTGTGATTGCCAAATCACCAGACACAAACATACAGTTGAACACACTGAGTTTATTACTTATTGCAGCCAGAGAGAATACACACGATGGGGACCAGTGGGATATCCCAGTGAGAAGGTGTTGGAGAGGATTTCCTTATTGATTTGGGGCTCAGCTTGGATGACTTGGAGGGAGATTCAAGGAAGTGGAAGTTCTTTCTAGATTGGATGTTGTCAGAAGGCAAGGACAATTCTGCAAGTGGGTATCTCAATAAGTCAGTTATAGGGCTAGAGTGAGGCTAAACTATAATTGGTAAAGAAGTCATAGTGATTCATTGTAATCTAGAAAGATAGATATTTGGTTATTTTGTGGGTGATCTTGTTTTTGTGGTTAGACAAAATTACAAAGTATCCTCCTTTATCTCACTTTCTCCTGATCTCAAGTAACCTTGTCTGAGGTTGGTATTCTGGGAGATTGTTGATGTCCAACAGAAGAATAACATGACCTAGTTGTGAGTGTAAGGCCAGCTTCCAGATGTCAGGGGTTGCTTTTTAATTTCTTTTCTCTTTTTCAGTGCAATGTGAAGGAAGAAATATCACTTATTTCCATTTGGTTTGAAAGCCTCTGGTGTAAATTAGGCTTTCCATGTACTTTTTCTTTGTGATTCTTTTTCTCATTGAAGCAACTGAGGGTGTATCTAGGTAGAAGCCCACACCATATTGATGAGGCAAATCAGAGTTAGTGATACCCTAGCCCTGGACTTTACTAAAAATGCAAACTCTTCAAACTGAGCCATATTGACAATCAACTTGACGCTGTTCTTTTGTGGTCTTAAGTTTCTGCCTATCTCATTGGGCAAGGGTTGGAATTGATTGACAAGTATAAGGAATCCCAAGTGGTGGAGACTTGAAGGGGTTGGGGATGGGAAAGAAATGTGAGAACACAGCATTTTATAAAGGGAATCGCTGATTCTTTAATATTTGTGGACATTCCAACTTCCTTCTCAAGGTTTCACAACTCATTCAGGGCACAAAGAAGCAGAAGGTGAGATGGCCAACTGCCATATTTTCAACCAAATTGTTTTCTTGCCCTTTGTTAAAAAATAAAATTCCACTGAGTAAATTTGAAGATCTACTTGGCTTTATGGGATTCATGAATTGGGCAGCATCTCTTCTAGCAACCAGAGAGATACTCCAAGGAGTTGTACAACTGGAAGGATTTTATAGGGAGAAGGGGGGTGGGGGGTGGGGGGGCAGAAGCTATTAGCAAAAGAAAAGAAAGGATTGTTTCAAGCCAGGGCATCTTCTTTTGGGGGAAGAAACAGAATGGCCCTGCTTTATCATGCAGATTACTACTGTGCTAGGAGGGAAATTTCAGCAGTCACGTTCCTGGGAGGGGCTGAAAAGTAATTAAATCTTGGTTTTGCTGTTGTGGGGGCAAAATGACTCCATTTGGGGCCCATTATTTCTTTTTTTTCAGCATCTTTTTGGCAGCCAGGAGGCATGCTTTTCTTGGCCTTGTTTGAATGGTGCCTCTGAAGGCTTGTTTGTGCTGGGCATCCTTAGTAGACACAGCTTGGGTGACTGATCTACTGATTATCAAGGGTGACTCCAGCAGGTATGAATGTTTATTTCAGGGTGTGTTGACACAAAATAACCAATAACCATTCCATAGATAAGAGAAATAAAGGGAGTTTCACTGGAGCCCGAGTAAGGGTTACAACCCGGGAAGGGCTTAGAAAGTGTTCCAGAGAAGCATGGTTTTCAGCACAGTGTTGGACCTTTTTAGAACAAAGAGCATACATTAAACACACCCAGGATACACTTTCATAAAAGTTTCAAAGAGGTACTCAGTTGCAAATTAGCCGGTCAACATGACCCTGATGTCCTGAATGGGGCTAATATGAGCGTTACCAATAAGGTATAGGAGGGGAAGTCTGCATTCTTATCTTAAGTGAATGCATTCTTACTTTAATGGGTAAGCAGACTTACAATGTAAGTTTGATAGGCCATAAATCAGGCTTTTCAGTTCAAAACAATCAGTTTTGACCTCGAATAGTTACCACATATACTTCAATATGTGAAAATCTCTTGTCAAGTGATATAAACCAAATCTTCTTTGTCAAAGGACAAAAAGGAGAGGAGTTGCTTTAAGTATGCACCCCGCTAACAAAATTATTACATAAATCTACAATAACTTCCTGACACCACCCTAGGCAATGACATGTCAGCTTTTCAGTTATCACATTCAGTTGATAAAATGTTTTCTTTCATAATATTTTCGATATAACAACAATAAAAAAGCTGGAAGTATGAAATTTTCTCAGAATATCTGGCCGTGGAGGATTCCAGAAGAAAATACTATATGCATTGACCGCAGACACTAATATTTGGCTTCATTGTATACAGCGCAAACCTCCTGGCTCTTGCTCTGTGTGTCTGGGATTATAGCCTATTGCTAATTAACTTATTCTGAAGTACTAAAGTAATTAGACAAGAATAGCTAGAGACTTGCTTGTCATAATTGATTTTTTTTTTTTTGCAGAAATCACAAGTATAGCTTAAATTTTTTGCTTTAAAATATTTCCTCCTCCCACCCCCTCATCACTTATTTCCCTGTGGCCTCAGCTGTTAGAAGAAAAGAAGCTTACAAGTTGTTTCTGGAGCTGTGACATCCTATCTTGAAGGAACTCTATGTGTCATTGAGACTGTAATGTGTGATTTCATTAGTGATGCTAAAAGCACAGGCTGCCCTTTGGAAATGTATGTGAGATTTGGCCAATGTAAAACTGAGTAAATTCACCATGTAGCTGCTGCTTATCTGAATACGAAAAGGCTGACAGAAAAGCTGTTGCCAATATGACTTAGCTCAGGTTCAAAAATGAACCGGTCAAGAAAACAAATAATGTAAGCTATTCAGGAATGTACATTTTTCAGATGTTTTTGTTCATTTTTGAAGAGTTTAATTTAGATTGCCTGCTTCTCCAAATAAAATACTTGTAATAAGTAGCTTGTAATGAATAGATTGTAGGGAAACTTGAATGAGTGCATAGTTCAGTCTAAATTCAGTCTGTTAGAGAGACTGATTATGGTTTTGTGGGAGATGTGATGAAACTATTGCTAAAAAAGTAGCCTGTCTTGGTTTTACATTCATTGGTTAGGAGTTAAAGGTTATTTAATGAATTTAATTCATTGCCATTCACAAATAGAGCAGGCTGCCATGTGCATTTCTACATGGTTTTATGTGACAGAAGGAGAATTTTACACCTTTGCATACACACACAATTCATTGCCACTGTGTGCTTAGACTTCACCCACATGTCCAAGTAGCCCCCAAACAGGATACAGCCAAGGACTCTTATATCTGATCAAAACTGAGAGGCTCCCTAATGCCATGAACACAGACATTTTGATGTCTTCATTACATGGGCTGTGCAAATAAAGGATGTTTCAGTGATCCACAATTTTCTGTTACAACTAGCACTACATAACCAGCCTTAGAGTGAAAATGTATATACGTTTTTTGTGCATATGTGTATGGGTGTGTTTTGAAAGGAGTGAGAGAGAAGTAATGAAAATAAGTAAAATCTGGTCTTCCCTCAGGATCTGTGAGAATATATTGCTTTACTCCTACTCAGGAAGGACAGGAGAGTTTCATGTGCAATGTGTCCTTATCTTCCAACTGAGAGTGGGAAAAAAGTGCTCAAATAGCCAACGTTGTGCTTTCTCACCTAGTTTCATGATTGCAGTAGAACATGCACTTATATTCTTTTAGCTTGCTCTAGACCTCATATTTTCTGTAGTGTTTTTCTTGAGGAATTTCTTTGGCATTTTACTCGTTTTTTTTTTTTCTTTGTCAACATTGCTTATATTTGTGATATTTTGGGGCTTTTGTCTTTCTATAACTCTTGCTAAAAACTTCAGACAGAACTTAGATATGGTAGGATGGAGAGGAGAAGAAAATAATATGACCCACTTGGTGACTAGGATGTGATTTATGCTATCACTTTAGAGAATTCTAATTTCTCTTTTTCAAAGTGGACCAAAGTAGTTTTTCCCAGAGTCCCAGCACAAGAATCCTTCAATTTTTCAGTCAGCCAGTCACTCAACCAACAAGAACATAAGACTGTGCAGTGGGCATCGACTGGGGACAGGAGAGGTATGGTATAATGCTACAGGAGGGGAAGAAATTTTCCTCTACTCTTCTAGGTTCTTCTGGCTGGTGTAAGAATTAAATTGACATGAGACAGAATAATAGGAGAAAAGCAAACAAATTTAATAACATATATACATGGGAGAAACCCAGGAAAACTAAGTAACTCATCAACATGGCCAAAGCCACCACCTTAAATACCATCTTCAGCTAAAGTCAAAAGAGGATGTTGGAGGTGGCATTTTGGAACTTCAGAGGAGAGGAAGGCAATTCACATGGAGATGTAAAAGCAAATGCTTGGTAAACAAATGTTTGCCATGCCTTGCAAAGACAATGGGACATGGGAAGGACTTTGATCAAAGGCGCCTTGCTAGTTTCCTCCCTGTCTACCACACCTAGTTCATTTTATACTATAGTTCTCTATGGTGATAGCGCCTTCCTGGAAGGGGCCTTCTATCTTAAATTCTTTTAGGCATTTGGGGGAAGGTCAAAATTTCTCTCAGTCTTTTGTTTTCAAAAATAATCATCCCAAAATAATCCTCAAGCCAAAGTGACATATTTTGGGGTGGCAAATTCTGCTCCCCTACAGATATAAGACAGAATTTGCCACTAAGTACTAACATTTTGACTTATAGATTTTATATGCCAGAGGGGCTCCAAAGAAAGAAAGATGACACAAGTGACTTCTCCAATGTCTCAGGACAATAATACACTGACCTTTCCTCCCCTTTGCCTTCCCTCAAAACATTGTAACGTTGCACTCAAATATCAGGAGCACCTCAATTTTCTCTGCTCAAATGTGATCCGCTTATGTGGTTGCCTAATCATTAACCACTGACAATGGTAAAAAGCGTCTTTTCTAAGGTAGGAAATTATGCTTACTTTTGGGAACATTTCCAGACCATAAGATTCAGACCAGGCCAACAAGTGAGAGTTCTGTGGAGGTTTGAAAGACCCAGCCTTAGACACCAACATTTTGTGTGCTTATTGGTGCTAGTGACAGCTGTTTATGAGAAAGGGGAAAATAAAACCATTATGTGAAAGGGTTCCCTTTTGACCACAAAATTCAGCAAGTCCCCTGAGAAAATTTGATAACTACATGTTATATATTTTATTTTAAAAATTTGAGGTGGAAAAATATGCTTTTTAGGCTTGACTTCCTGTCCTGCACAGTGTATGTGCCAAGATATATTCCTTTATTATCACAAGTACATACCAAATGAAGTACATTCCTTCACTTATTGAATTAACTTGACAACCAGGGCGCCACTTTTGGTACTTCTCAATGACAACTGAGAAGCAACCTTTTGACAAGTGTGGTTGGCCTTTGCCCTGTTTCTTCCTCTCTTCCTTCTCAGTTTTGCAGAGAGAAGGGACAATTTTATAGCAACTTGGCAAAACGATAGCACAGGAAGTCCCAGCTGTTCTTGCCCCAGCTGTCTCTGAGATCTAATAATGCAGAGTGGGAATAGCGCATCTCCCTAAAGAGCATGCACATTTTAAGTTGCTTTAATTTTCCTGCCAATTAGACTTTTAAGATGCCAAATGTATCTCCAGGCAACCTCCGCGACAATTTAGGACCCTTTGGTAAAGGAGCCAAAAGCAAAGGGAGATTTTCAAGTGGCAAGATAGCATGGGAAAAAATTACTCTTTCATTACCAAAGAAAAAAACACATATTTTTGCTTATGGAAACACGAGGACACAGGGATATTAACACTGACACCAACGAAGGCTACTAAAGAGACTGGGAGTTAGGATTCTCAGCCTAGAACAGGGTTTCTCAGTCTCAGCATAATTGATATTTTGGACAGGCTAATTCTTTGTTGTGGGGGACTGTCCTGTGCATTGCAGAATGTTCAGCAGCATCCCTGGCCTCTACCACACGATTCCAGTAGCACCTTCTCCTGCAGTTACAACAATCAAAAATGTCTCCAGACATTGCCACTATCCCCACCTGGGGAGGGGTGTATGTGAAAGAAAACTCCCCCAGTTGAAAACCACTGGCCTAGAGCAGCCACTGCACAGAAGATCTTGTGACAGTCACTTTTCCTAGAACTTAATTTCTTTCCTTGTTAAACAGATGATACCAACTGCCCAGGGATACGGGAAACATAAAATCTTTAGTTATATGGCTTGTATTTTGTTCAAATGAATATGCCCAAATTTATACATTTCCAGCGTCTGCTGCCTTCGGATTAGTCACCTTGGGAATTTACTCCTCCATCCAAGTGAGGCTGAAGCAATTTTAAGAGTAATTTTTGTAGACAGCAAATCTTTATCCTTTTAAGGTGAATTGGTTTTTGAATTCACTCAGAGCCAAGTTTAGTAAATACAGTGGGTGAGCAAAGCTGACGAATGCTGCTGGAAGTCGAAATCCAGGGGGAACAATAATAAGATCGATTTTCCTTCTGTGCCTCGTGAACATACCCTGAAGGCAATTTCAAAAGAGGAGTCAGAAAAAGGTTTTGAGTCATCCTACCATTGATGGGGTAAGTGAGAAATTGTCTCCACAGGTCACAAGTCTGAATGACAGCTCACTTTCAGCTTGTAAATTCTGGGGTGTTTGCTATAAAAAGAAAATCCCACTACTTTAGAGTCATATCTCATAGAATAGGATAATGTAAGAGAAAATATTCTTGATTCTTGAAAAAAATGTCTTTCTTTAAATATGTTGATTATTGTTAACGTAACTTGGCTCAAACAATAGATATTTGCAGAACTTTTACCGAGTCTGTGCTAAGTGCCTGCACTTCAAAATGACTAAGACACAGGCCCTGGTCCTCAAGGGGGTGACTTTCTAATGGGGAGACATATACATGAACAGTTTATTTCAACATAGTGTAGTTAATGCTAAGATAAATTAGAAGCAAATATTTACTGGTTTCTCAACCCAGCACTGCCATTTGATAACTAACTGTGTAAGATGGAGGAAGTCACTTAATTTTGCCTGCCCTTTGTTTCCTGATCTTGTCAAGTGAAGGCATTGACCAGCCTTTGTTCCCTCTTTCAGCATCAATACTCTGATTCTATGGTAACAGTGACAATTTCTTTTTTGTTTTCTTTTTTAAAGAGTTTATTTTTCCTTTTTCTCCCTAAAGCCCCAGGTACATAGTTGTATATTTTTAATTGTGGGTCCTTCTAGTTGTGGCATGTGGGATGCCACCTCAGCATGGGTTGATGAGCGGTGCCATGTCCACACCCAGGATCCAAACAGGTGAAACCCTGGGCCACCGAAGCAGAGTGAGCGAACTTAACTGCTCTGCCACGGGGCCAGCCCCTCTTTTTTGTTTTTTGAAGGAAAGAGTTAAACCTTTTTTTATTTTTATTTTTTAAGGTATGCTTTTGGGTGAAGAGGATTGGCCCTGAGCTAGCATCTGTTGCCAATCTTCCTCTTTTTTTTTTTCTCCCCAAAGCCCTCATACATAGTTGTCCTAGTTGCAGGTCATTTGAGTTTCTTCTATATGGGATGCCACCACAGCATGGCTTGATGAGCGGTGTGTAGGTCCGCACCCAGGATGCAAACAAGCAAACCCCAGGATGTCAAAGTGGAGTGCATGAACTTAACCACTCTCCCAGCGGGCTGGCCCCAACTAAAGGCAATGTTGACATTGGTTGACAATGTTTTCGAAGGGAAATCTAATCACATAGTATCTAAATACTAACCATTAATTTCATTTAAATCATTATCAAAATAGAAAGAAATGCCCAGCTAGATGTTCATGAACATTAACTGTTGAGAGACCTGACCTGGTACTGGTAGTTCATTATTAAAAAATGATCACAGAGGCTGGCCTTATGTCTTGGTGGTTGAGCTCAGCATGCTCTGCTTTGGCAGCTCGGGTTCGTGGGTTTGGATCCCAGGTATGCACCCACAACACTCGTCTGCTATGCTGTGGCAGTGACCCATATGTAAAATGGAGGAAGGTTGGCACAGGTGTTAGCTCAGGGCTAATCTTCCTCGGCAAAAACACAACTTTTTTAAATAATCATAAACTAAATGAATTATTCTGACTTTCTTCTTCTTGGACTATGCAGGGTTACAATGAGCTACGTGTAGCCTTGGTTGACCAGAAATTGCTGTATCCCAGGAAAATGGCAATCAGTGAAAAGGGAAGGAAAATGTCTATATTTAAAACTTAACTCATAAATCCTTTGTTATTTAAATTAATGCATTATTGGAAAAAATATGAATGACGTCCATAAACCTAGATTCAAGTTTGTATGACTTTTAGGATGTCAGTTTCTGACCTGAATATTCTCAATTGTAAGAGGAAGGGATTGGAATGAGAAAAAATATGTTTTGAATGACTACAATAGATACATAAAATATGTTCTCATTTTAGACCTCCTAACAACTGAATGATGTAGATCTTTTCACTTCCATTTTATATGTGGAAAAAATGAGGCTCAGCAAAGTAAACCGACTCACCCAGCCTCTATGGCAGAGCTGAGATTCAAACATATGTCTGTCTGACTTCAGAGTCTGTGTTTCTTTTTTTACCCCCTACACATCACTCCAACTTTTGGGTTTTCTTTGATTAAGTTCCAAAATTATATGATTATTTTCACATGTAACCCAAAGCAGTAATATGAAAGTATCAGATATTTGCTAACAACTGAAAAATGAAAGAGAAGAAAATATTTATATCTACTTCCAAATTCAGGGATTTTAAATGACAACTTAAAAATCCTATCAGAAGAGTAGCTTTCCCTAACATGTGAAAACGGCTTCTGAGAAGTGTTGTTGATTCCTAGCTATAATATTTTAAATTCTCAGTGCTTCAGGGATAGAGGAAAAGGCAATCCAATTTTCAGGTTATCTCCTTTCAGTGTACTAACTGATACGTTAACATAAAAATAAGCGTGCTATTCTGTTTGGTGGCTTACTCAAAGAGCAGCCACCTCCACTCTAGTTTTTAACTTTCATCTGCGAGAGCCTTGGTGATTCATGACTTTGTAGATCACAACTGTGATAATTAGTTCAAGATTAAAATAGTCAAGTGAAATATCCGTTTTAACTGTACTATTTTTGCATCATGTGGATTAAAAAAAAAAGCTGTAGTGAACTGTAGAACTAGAGATTAACCGAAAGCCCTGAGATGTGGCTTCCAGCAGAGAGTGGCAAAGCAGCTATCCATTCATTTCTTCATCCCTTTAATTATTCTTCATCCTGAGAGTGAGTGAGATAGATTCTTTTGTTCATTCCATTAAGCATCTCATTCATGTTTCCAGTATAGTTTAAGTAGCCCAGAGCATTCACTCTGGACACAGAGCTGGGCTTGTCCTGACTCTGCCACTTGCCATTGTGTGATCTTAGGCAAGTTCCTTAAACACTCTGAGCCTCAGTTCCTCCTCTGTAAAATGGAAATAAAAATACGCCTGTCTCATAAGGCTACTGTGAAGCATAAATGTTATACTCACACAGGATGTTTAGCTGAGTGCCTGGCCCATAGTGAGTGGTCAGTAAATGTTGACTTTCGTTACATTATTAACAGCAGTTTTGCAAGGGCACTCACTGGTACTCTGCTAAATTAAAAGAGTAAATAATCCTCTTCAAGAACCTAATTTCCTAGGAAGAGATTTCATTATTGAGACTAATTAAGTTTACTCTAAATAGAACCTTATTGTAATAGAGCCTATTATTATGATTTGGATTTTTCAATAGATATGGGCACACATAACAATTCCATACACTAATTGTCGGGTGTTATTTGGCCGTCTTGCAACAGGTATCTTGGGATTTTACTTTTCTGTAACACTAATACAGATTTCTGTTGTGTTTGTCATTATTTTTATTTTCTTGTAATCCTTTTAAAACTAAGTTTGAATCTCTTACAGTGATTCTGTGTGTCAGAATTACCAATGGGACTTGACAACCTACACGTGTTCAAGCCCCCTCTCTAGAGACTTGGCAGTGGGCCTGGCTCTCATTTGGTGTCAGGCCAGGTCTGAGAACGACTGATTGACTCTACCATGAGCTCTTTGAAGACAAGGACCACCACCTCTTCAGTTTTATATCCCCTAAAATGGCTTATAATAGCTATTAAATATTTTCTAAGTAGTTTTGGAAGTCAGATACCATAGATGATAATAAAAAAGAACTTGAGTTACGTTTTCCAAACAGAAACCAAGTCTTGCATGTTTTAAGAACTGATTATATTGCTTTCTAAAATTTGATCTCTAGTATTTTTCTGCTATCTGTGTTGGTTTATACCAAGGAGTAAAGACTGTCTACAATCAACGAACAGTTTAAATCTTTGCCTTTCGGGGATCTATTGACAGGTTGGGCTAACTGAGTGATGTTGACAAGGCACTGTCCTGAGGAAGACAAGTTGTTCTCATTAATCTCGTTTCCATTGTTTAAATACAGCAACCAACCCAGCAGATTCTGTTGCGAGTAACCATATGCCCATCTCAGGGTGAGGTCAAGCGTGTCTGCACACACATGGTTGTTATAGTAAAACTGAAAATGGCTCATTAAGTTGCTTCTGTGATCTCCATCACCCTTGGTGACAACTTGGTGTGACTGGGGTAATTGTGCCACTAATTCCAGGAGTTAATGGTGGGCCTCTGGGATGTATGAGTTTTCCACACCCCCATATGGCCCTCCCTGTCTGCCATGTAGTTTGCAATAACACCACATGACCTTCCAGATGGCGTGGCCTGCTGAGCCTTTCCCCCTTCAACCTCATTAGCAGAGAGATGGGATGGGAGAAATAGTCCTCTTATCTCTGGAGTTACATCCCCAGGAGGTTTGGTAAGGGTTCAGAGCATATGTTTCAGAATACATTAATGGCAGAAAGGTTTGTTCAGACATGGTACTCTGTAAACTGAGTTATATGTAAACTAGATTAAAATAAAAGGTGATTTTCATTTTCAAAAGCAAGGATCCATGGGGGCCAGCCCAGTTGCATAGTGGTAAAGTTTGCACACTCTGCTCTGGTGGCCTGGGGTTTGCCAATTCGGATCCTGGGTGTGGACCTACATGCTGCTCATCAAGCCGTGCTGAGGTGGTGCTCCACATAGAAGAACTAGAAGGACCTACAACTAGGATATACAACTATGTACGGGGGCTTCAGGGAGGAAAAGAAAAAAATTACATATGTGGCTTACATTTTAAAAAAACGAAAACAGGGGCTGGGCCCGTGGCCAACTGGTTAAGTTCGCGCCCTCCACTGCAGGCGGCCCAGTGTTTTGTTGGTTCGAATCCTGGGTGTGGACGTGGCACTGCTCATCAAACCCCGCTGAGGCAGCGTCCCACATGCCACAACTAGAAGGACCCACAACAAAGAATATACAACTATGTACAGGGGGGCTTTGGGGAGAAAAAGGAAACAATAAAATCTTTTAAAAAAAAAAAAAACAAAAACCCAATAGGGATGCACATAATTTGGGAATTGTTGATATGCCCAATAATAAGAAGCTTAACATTTATGTTAATGTAGGAACAATTAAAAGATGTGATGCAAAAGTCAGTCAATAATAATAGCATCTCAGCAATGGCTGATGCCTTTGCTCTTAGATCCACACGCCTGAAATGACTTTCCCAAAGGCACTTGCTAATTTTCACTTGGATCAAAATCTCCTGTAATCACGGCCAATCTTCTTTCCACTAACACAAGGCCATCTCTTGGTAGTAAAGCCCATAAATGTAGTAAATTTCTCAGGGACGTCAAGATGTTCAGTTTTTCTGGAGGAGAAGTGATCAGGTAGTAAGGGTAAGTGGCCTGCATTTGCAGACAATCATGTCATATAATTTAAAAATTTTAAGCCAAAAGAAACCATTTGATATCCAAAGGAAAACGATACACTAGTGGGAAAATAAATAAGCCCTGAGGTACAGTGAGCAGAAGTTCTTTTCTTCTTCTCCTAATATTAGCCTCACCGGTCTGAGTCCAAACTTCAGCCTGATCAACACTGCCCCACGCCCACTCTCCGGATCTTACATGTAATCCATTCTTGTGACCAGGGCAGTGTGGATGCGGAGGAAGTCATGATTTAGTGAATGAAAACAGTGCAAAGATGCTCCTTTCCTTTAAATGTGTATAATGTGTGTCAAACCAATTAAAGAAAAATTCCTAGGCACAGTCATCCAGCTCTCCTAGCTGATATGGAGGCCCTGCCCAGGAGTGGCAAGGGAAGAGTTTGGACGGAGTGTAAATGGACACTGACGGTCCATGGCATGACTCTGTTAAGAGTTCAAAAAAAGGTGGGACTTCAGGCTGAAGCAGGAGCACGGAGGTTGGAGCAGATGCAGACTGTGCTGTTAGGATTTCAGACAAGTGCCTTATTGCCTAGAAAGATAATTGTGCAAGCTACAAATTGTCCTAGAGTGCATCATCCCTGTTCTGGTTGGAAAGGCATTGCTCCAGGTGCTGTATGGCTCTTTGTAGCTCTGTGTGCTTTAAAATATCATGCCTACAACTCCAAGGGTATTTTCTGTCTGTCATCGGTCTAAGAGGCTGCCTGCTTCTACACTGTTAGTAGCCTCATAACTGGTGTCAGGCCAGGGTTAGGGGAGGGAAGAGACGGTAGTACAGTGAGGTTTGTCTTGGAGTAAACATGGACACAGCTGGTGTGTCAGAAGCTTGGTGTGTGTCTATCTGTATTCTGTTGGGAATTATTATCTAGAGGTGAGAAAAAGCAGAGAGTGTATTAGGGAAATTGCAAGGGGTTCTATGCTATAGCATAGCATTTGGGATTAAAGCAAGAGATAAGTCTAGAGAAAGAAAAACAGTGCACATTAGGAAGGACCTTCCTTGTATTTCATGCTAAGGAATTTGAGAGTTTTCTAGGGAACTAATTGAAGGGTTTTATACAGGGAAGTAATATGGTCAGATTTGGATTTAGACAAATCACTTTCTCTAGAGTAGTGGGAATGGGTTCAAGTGGGACAATACTATAGGCAGGGAGACCAGATAGGAGTGACCAAACCAAAGTCCCCACTGGAGCAGAGACTTTGTCTATTTTTGCTTCTTGAGGTCTAGGTATGTAATAGGTAGTCCATAAATGTTTGCTGTTAAATGAGGCTGTGGTAATAATTTAGATACCATATGATGACGGACTAACTAATATGGTGGCAGGGGGAATTAAAAGAGGGGGACAGAGATTCTAAAAATGTTAGTGAGCTAGAATCTACAAAAGTTGGGCAACTGACTTGTTATAGGGAGAGGAGAAGAAAGGAGTTTGGCGGAGTCAAAATAAAAACAGGCTTGAGTCACTCATGACGCCATTCACTGAGGTTCGAAACATTGGACGTAGAGCAGGTGGAGGGAGGGAAGATGATAGTTTGCTTCAAATATGTGGACTTTGAGAGGTGGTAGGACATCCAACTCCTAATGACTATAACGTAGCCTGGATTAAAGGGTCTGGAGCTCTGGAGAGAGATCTGAGTGGCAAAAGTGTTTGGGGAGGTTACCATCGTACAGCTGGGCATTAAAGCTGTGGGAATAATGAGATCATTGAGACAGGGGATGGAAATTCGAAAAGAAGTGGACAGAACTCTGATAATCACCAACATTTTAGGTTTGGGCAGGAGAAAAGTGGTTGCAAAAAAACTGGGGAGGGACAAAAGATCAGAAGAAAATACCTCAAGGGGTATGGCTTCCCAGAAACCAAAGCAGATTTCAAGAAGGGGAGCATCTTCTAGCACTGAAGATATAAAGATAAAAGAAAAATCTTCTCTGGAGAAGTTCAAATTCTGGTGAAGAAGGAGACAATGACGTAGATAATTCAGAGCCATTAATGCTCACGGTAGAGAAATACAGTACTGCTGGACCCAGAGGAAAAGTGCCTCCACCAATCTCTCTACGACTAGGTCTGCAGTCAAAACAAACTCAGAAGTAGAAGAATCCTGAACAATTGCTTCGCTAGTGAGTGATTTCATCACATAGCAGAACTCTATATTTTCCCGATAATTTGTTCATTATGTATCCCTTCAATAAAATTGAAACTTCGCAAAGGTATGGTTTTCTGTCTCTTTTGCTCACTTCTGTGCCTAGAACAATGCCTGGCATAGAGCAGATGCTCAATAAATATTTATTGAATGAATGAAATGGCAGTCATACATCTGGACCAGATGTGTACTGACCTCAGACCCTATCTAGGAAAGCCTACTTATATAAAACTACTGATGAGTTCATTTTCTTGTGTTTGGCTCTTTCTCTTAAAAGCTGAGTGCTCAAAATATTGGTTTCGACTGAAGTTTCCAGCATGCTGTGTTTTAGTTACCCAAGTGTTCACTGTGTCATGAGGCTTATTCAATGCCTCTAGTAAGCCTTCTTAGCCATAATGTGCACTGTCTTTAAATCATATGAGAAAATCTTCGTATTTTCTTGCTTTTTAGAATTCTTCAAATAGGTCCAATTCTAGGAAGTATTCTACAGCCGGTGATGACACAAGGGAACTTTTTTCAAATTAACTTTGCTCATTTAGGATTCTCCTAGAAAATTCCCTGAAACTGAAAAAAAAAGAATCCATAGCTCCAAAAGAACAACCTGCAGGGGTCGGCCCGGTGGCTCAGAGGTTAAATTCACATGTTTTGCTTTGGCAGCCTGGGGTTCGCCAGTTCGGATACCAGGTGCAGACATGACACTGTTTGGCAGGCCATGCTGTGGTAGGCGTCCCACATATAAAGTAGAGGAAGATGGGCATGGATGTTAGCTCAGGGCCAGTCTTCCTCAGCAAAAAAGAGGAGGATTGATAGCAAATGTTAGCTCAGGGCTAATCTTCCTCAAAAAAAAAAATTAAAAAAAGAATGACCTGTTAAAAAACTGTTTGTCATTTAAACTCTCTAAGCAAAGCATTCTTCAGCTGTCAGGAATCCTTCATATGTATGTTTGATTTTAGCTTGAATAACTGGGTCTTAAAAATTTCAGACTTACTAGTGCAGCATTCTAAATACAGAAAGGTAGTTTGTACAATGGATTGCTACCATTATTCTTGCCGAGTACACTAAGCAAAACAGGCAGAGATTTAAGACTTGGCTAATTATTGTTCATTAATATCTTGAGCACCTACTTGTGCCAGCATTTGCTAGATGTTGTCCTTTTAAATTTAAATGAGATACTGTCTCTGCCCTCATAAACCCAGAGATTTCCAGGAAAACTTCACAGAGAAAGTGATTTTCGGTCTGAGAATTATAATGAATAGGAATTTGCCAGATGAATCTGGGGAAAAAGAACCCTTGAGGCAGAAGGAGTACTGCATGCAAGTTGTAGGAGTTAATAGGCAAGAATGTTCCTATTCGAGATGTACGAAGTGTTTCATGGGTCTTAGTTCATGTGGGAGAGGGCCAGATGAAGTAACTAACCAGAAGTTTAATAGAGGTCAGACAATGGGTGGGTCCCTCGTGTGCTGAGTCTTTCAATTAATAAGGAGACCCGTTCTTTATTTTATAATTTTAAATACATATATGCATAAGAAGAGTGTGTCTGTGGCTATAGTACATACTGTCACTGGTCTTATCATCAGCCAAGTTCACTGATTAAAATTCTCAGGATATGGCCATTCTTGGAACCAGGCATTTCTGGCCTCATTAAGCCCATATAACTTAATGTTGCAATAGATACATTGGGAAAAAGTGACCTAGTTCTGAAATGTAATAGTCACTATGAAATTTAATATTCACCGTGTCAGAACATTGCAATTATTTTCCTCCTTTTTTCAAATGTTCTCTCAAAAAATAAACAGCATATTTCTCATGTTTCAAAGAAGCAAAGTAAAGCACAGAAGTTGGGCGATATGATTTAATTGAAAACTAATTCAGCCTGGTCTTAACATCTCAAGACCAAGATCTATTTGGTCCTTAATGTGTAACGAGCAGTAGTAATATCATTTACATTGCTTATTCATTGAAAAACTAAATAAACAGTTTACTACACTGGCAACAACGAGAACTCTAGAATTTGAAAACTGGAAGGGATCTTAACTGCTCTTCTTATAGCAACTTCATTTTAAATATATGAAAACTGAGGGCCACAAGTCAAAGAGCTATTTAGCAGAGCTGGTCCTAAAATCCAGGCCTCTGGGCCCCCAGTCCAGTGGCTCCTTTCTGTTCTATGTCTCGTCTCATCACTGAGATGATGTCTGATCTCCCTCTGTTCTGCAAGGAGCCCAAGTAGGCAGCAGAGTGGGAGCCTCACTTCACTTGTACATACTGAAGTCTACCGTGTGCTCAGACCTTTGCCATGTTCTGGGAACACAATGATGGATGAAAGGAAAGAGAGCCCCTGCTAGCCTGAAGCTCCTGCTGCACTGAGAGCAGATATTAGTGTGATACTAATAAAGTCACGCTGATGTGAAATGGCAAGCTATAGGAATGCTAAGTGGGAAAGGGTATGGTCCAATGAAAGCACATATCAGAGGAAGCTAGTGAGTCAGGATATCTGCCCTGATTTTTTTATTTTCTTAAAAATCCAAGAAAACCAAAGGTTAGAACAAGTTTGCCTCAAAAAAAGTACGTGCTCTGGGGAATTGGGAGTTCCTTGATAGCTTATGAAGCACATTGTCACCTAACTTAGTTTTTCTAATCCTTGCCAAAAAGCAATACTATAATGTACGGTTTGGTGAATTTTGCCACTGTAAGAGCAAGAATCAATTTTTTCTAGAGCTTTTCATTTCAAGGTGGTCGTAAAGGCATAAAGTTGTCAAAGCAGTTACCAGTCCCAAATTACAACGTTAAAAACACAAGATTTAAAAAGGAATTTAAATAACCAGAGATTTTGATTTGTTTGTGCAATATATTTATCAGACCTGAAGAGGCAATTTTCTTGGGAAAATAGTGTCGTCTATAATTGCTCGTTCATAGATCTCTGTGGGACTCTTCTCATACTAATCTTCTAGAATGGATGCTCAGGAAAATTTTCTCTACCTTGTCTTTGGACAGAATTGCACCTAATTTTTCTGATTCATGTTATAGGCTCAGATCACCCTTACTGGGTTCTTTTAAGCGTGGCTTAAGAAAGATGAAATTTACCTTTAGTTACCCAGTTTTCCATCACCTTGACAGGCTTTCCAATGGAGTGTATCTAAACCCTAAGAAAAAAGATAGAATTCCATGAAAGTTCATAGTATCCTTTCCATAATGGAGATGGGACCTAATGTCCTAAGATTCTTTCCCCAGCTCTTACAGCTTTGGGTAGAGAAAATGAAAAATTCGAGGCAAAAAGGGGAAGTGAAGAGTCTCAAAGAGAGATGGGGAGTGCAGTGGATGTGGGGGTCATCGGGTGGTGGGAACTGTAGGAGACAGAGCTCTCCCAGTACCTCTCTTATGGGATCTGCTGAAGAACTGGCTGAAATCAACATGCCTCATTCATTTTCAGCGACTAACCAGAGAGGAGAAACTAAAAGAATGAGAGCATTGGGCTCTTAAAGAGAGGGGAGTGGAGGAGAGCCTCAGCCACGCATAGTGTGTTTCAAGCGCTGTCGTTTCTAGGATTCTCACTGTGGAAATGACCTTGAGTATTTTAAAGCAAGGGTATTCAACCAGCATGTAGCAAAACTGCACACTGAGCTGTCAAATTTTGATCAATGTGTAGAATTTATTTAGTCTTTGTTGTGAAAATAAAGCAAGCAGAGAACAGACTGCCCCTCATGTTTCCTACATGAAGAAGAAAAGACTTAGCAGATACTCAGCCCAGAGGAGAATGATTTGACTTTTCAAGCTCCTTAGTATCTTGAAAATTATGTGTAATTTTGTGCTCATAATGTGTAATGAGCCCTAGTAATATCATTTTACTGGGTCTTGAACCTTAGTTCTATGCGGAACTACTTCAAAACTTGAGTAAGCGGGAGCTATGTAAGGATTATGGTATCTTGTGACACAGGGGATGGTGGAAACTTCTGGCATGGGAGGTGAGTCGGGCCTTCATCAACCTCAACCATCGTGGAGTCATCTGCAGACAGATATTAGCTCAACTGAGCAGGCTGGGCAACAGAGGGTAGAGCTGCATACAATTCTCTGCAACAAAATGGTGCAGAACACTAGGAAAAAAATAAAACCTGCCTGTTCACTGGGTCATTCCAGAACTTTGCCTTAGGAGTTTATAGGTAGAGTCAGGGCAGGAACTAAAATAAGCACAGTGCTAAGGGACAAGTTTCCGTCATCGTAGAGTGATTTATACACCCTGTGATGCATGTGATTGTGGGGTAATAATTACTCACTTGGTTTGTGCTTTTTTGAGTCTCTTAAGTGTGCAGCCAAAAATTCTAGCATTTTAAAGTGTCATTTAAATCTTCAAAGCACAAGAACCACAGCTTTAAACCCTGGGACCACTTCATGCAGGGAAAATGTGGGATGCTTTTGACAGCCTCTCACCTCCAACTCCACACCCCTGTGAAGTGGGCCGGGCCCTGGTTGCTGCAGTTTAACGGAATGTTGATTTCTCAGGGATAATGTTCTTTTATCACACTCTGTGCAGAATTGAGTGTAACAAAAGGTTAAAGCACTCCATACACTTTTCCCAACAAGAGGACTGGACATCTCTGAATTTGGGAGAAGTTATTCCCCTGAGAATAAACCCTCCTTTGATTTTGTTTGATTATCAAAAGGGCATTTTTCATCTAGACATAACACTTTGAACTTCTGATTGCTCCTTTGTTCCTAAAGTTAGGTTGAGTGTCCTAACAGCCTCTAAGAAGCCCAGCCATCTTTTTAAAAAATAAATTTTGCCTTTTAAACAGAAGAAAAAACATGGGAACAATTTTCTGGCCGCTTAAACGACTATGGGATAGAATTAGGGGTCTTCTTGCATATGCAGAACTGGTAACATATTGGTATGTAGAATCTTTCTAATACTTTTGCGCTAACTGTCATTATCTGTTGATGGATATTGTCTATAAATCGTAGGAACGATTAGTAAACCACATTACAATCATCCAGGGATTTTGAATTATATGTTTCAGATCCAGTTACTGGATAATTGGAGCAAGTACTTGGACGTCTGATTATTACTTGACTGTGGTAATCCCTACTTTTCACTACCCTTGGCAGACTTTCCAGAGCTCAGTATTTCTAGACTTTCTCTGAAAGCGATGGCTTGCTCTCACTCTGAGGCAGTTTAAAAGTCTCTCTTCTTCTTTGCCAAGCATTCGTGGATCCACTGCAGGTCCTGATCTCTCCCAGTGCCTTTTTACTTAGTGAGCCTGCATTTGAGAGACTGCCAAGCACCTAATGTATTCAACATCACCTCTGGCCCAATGCTCTCGGCACCTAAAAAAAAAAAAACCAAACCAAAACCGCCAGTAATTTGCTCTATTTTTAAGTCACCATGTTATATAAGGGTTATGGCATTTTTTGGAAAAATAAACTTGTTTCAAAGGTGGAAGACCCTTTGTCATTATACTCACAAAAGCCACGTTGTCCTGTTAATTAACTAGCTAACCCAGAGTAGTAGATGTTGACATTGCAAAAGACCACCAGGAATGGCTGGATTTTTTTCCAGTTTCCCTTATCAACTCAAAATCCTCATTCTCATTCTTGTGACATCAGATACAAAGATACAAAAAAACGATTCCTGACAGGATTTCTCAGCTATACTGTGATTACTTCTTTTCATCCTCCTGCCTGTATTTTAAGATAATGGTACATTGGGGTCCAGTTGGATCCTCTATTAGACCATAATATCACACAAGTAGTCATGCCTTTGGTTTGAAAACAGCACCCAAACAGCTGCTCCCTTAACCCATTTAGGACATGAAGCTAATACTATTAACTTACCTTACCAAGTGAGAAGCGCTTTACAATAGAGAATCCCATGAAGTGTTAAAAATAATCATTTGGAAAAAATATTTGTTTCACCAAATACCCACTAGAGCTTCCAGAGAACTTCTCTGAAAAATCTCCTCTGAACCATTTTTGCTTAGTGCTTTGGAGGAGCACTGAGTGGTGTTGGCAGGATTACCCACTAGACCTGAAAGAGTGAAGGCTGGAAGAGAGATTCTGGTGTCATCACTACCAGGAGAGGTGGGGAAGAAAAGGGAAAGAGCGATAAGCCAGCAACTTCCACTTTTTAATGGACTCCTTACCCCTTTGGGGGACTATTTGTTTTTCCTTTCTTGCCCCTACTTGGTGGTTCTTGGAGTAATAGTGCCGCCACTTGGTCTAGTGTTAGAACAGGGAAAGCCTGGGACAACTGCAACTCAGGGCAAAACTGTTAGAGAGAAGCTAGCGAAGCTGCAGTCCAGGACGAGTGTGAGTTGTCTCACATTTCCTCCAGTGCTATCTGTCATTATCAGGAACAATTCTAAGCTGATAACCACCACACATAGACTCTGTGCTCAGCACAGGGATGCAGACCCAAGTACATCAATCTTCCTGCCTTTAGGACCTCAAAGTCCAGTGAGAAAGGCTGGCCTAGCAATAAATTGTTATAGTGTAGTGTGATAAGCAAGTAAGATAAATATGAACAAGGTGCTGTAAGAGTTCAAAGAAGAGATCAATCATTTTGCCTTGGAATGAAAGATTGCTAAAGACCTACGAAACTGATCTAGTAAATATCCAGAGCAGACCAACTCTACTGGTTGGCAAGCTTTGCCAATAATGGACCAGGGATCATTTAAATAAGTGAAGCATTTTTTTCCAGTGCTGAGACCTCTCTTCAACATTTTAATTTGGAAAGTTCTAAAGCATCCACTTATTAAAACAATGAGATACCACTACACACATATTAGAATGGCTAAAATCCAAAACACTGACGACACCAAATGTGGAGCAATAGGAGCTCTCATCCTTTCCCGGTGGGAATGCAAAATGGAACAGCTATTTTGGAAGATGGTCCAGCAGTTTCTTACAAAGCTAAATCTAATCTCACCGTATGATTCAGCAGTCTCACTCCCAGGTATTTATCAAAGTGAGTTGAAAACTTATGTTCACACAAAAACCTGCACATGGATGTTTATAGCAGCTTTGTTCATAATTGCCAAAACTTGGCAGCAACCAAGATGTCCTTCAATAGGTGAATGAATAGACTGTCATACAAACCGTCATACAACCACACAAGGAAATATTATTCAGTGATAAAAAGAAATGAACCATGAAACAGCATGGAGGAAACTTAAATGCATATTGATAAGTGAAAGAAGCCAGTCTGGAAAGGCTACATATTGTATAGTTCCAGCAATACAACATTCTGGGAAAGGAAAAACTATAGAGACAGTTGGATAGTGGTGATGGTGGCACAGCAAAGTGAATGCACTTAATGCCCACTGAATTGTACACTTAAAAATGATTAAAATTGTAAATGTTATGTAATTTATATTTTAACACACACACACACAAAACTATAGGGACAGCAAAAGATGAACGGTTGCCAAGGGTTTAGGGATAGGGAGGGTGGATTGAATAGGTGGAGCGCAGAGCATTTTTAGGGCAGTGAAACTATGACACTGTAATGGTGGACTCAGGACATTATGCATTTGTCAAAACCCATAGAACTGTACCATGCAAAGAATGAATCCTAATGCAAACTATGGACTTCAGTTAACAATGGATCAATATTGGTTCATTGATTGTAACAAATGAATCTCACTCACGCAAGTGGTTTCTCTACAGGAGAAACTGTGTATGTGGGGAGATGGCAGAGAGAGTACCTATGGGAACTCTCTGTACTTCCTGTGTAATTTTCCCATAAACTTAAAAATTCTCTAAAAAGTTAGTCTATTAAAAACATATCCATTGGGATAAAGTCAAATAGGTATAGGGCAAAAACTAAACATGGAATTGGCTGTGAGTTAATGTCAGTTTTGATTTGAGAAACGAATAAAAATCTATAAAAGTTAGTGGCTTTAAACCTGAGAATATACATACACACACAATTTAGGGAAAAGGATGAAACATAATAAGTAATTGGAAAGTTGCCAAGATAGTTGGTTGTATGGGTAGCTATTTTTTTCTTTCACCAGTGGCTTGAGCTGAATGAGAGATTGTGTTCAGAAAACAATTGTTACTTCATGAATATTCTCGTTCTCTAGGCTCTGTTATCACGTTGGTATTCCAGTTATTGCCTTAGTGCCTCAGAGTAGATAATGATGGATAAACCAGACCCAGAGTGGTATGGATGAGAGGAATGCACTCTGGATGGGATTTTAGCATAATGGGGTTACAATTTCATCTCTGCCACTGAGTGGAAACAACATCAGGGCAGGCTACTCACCCTTCCTCCAGTTCAGTTTCCATATCTATCCAATAACAGGGTGGGACCACCTGGTCTCTGAGCCCCATTCTTGCTCTCAAATTCTTTTGTCCTGTCTAGTTCAATCTAGCCAAAGACACAATTTGGGAAATCTCAAAGAAAATCCATATCTGCAGAGATAATTTTATTTTAAGATAAATCTAATTTTGACTTACTTCATCAGATACAAGTTGGACTCTGAAAAAGAAAATACCCACGTTGGTATCCTGAGTACTCTGACTGGGTCAAATTTGCCCTATTAAATACTCTTACAGAGCCATTTAACTTCTATATATATCTTCCACCACAGTTTGTAATTATACAAACTTCTTCTTTTTATGATTACCTTGTTAATTCCTGCATAAACACCCCACCACTAAATTTGTGAGCTATGTGAGAGAAGGGAATGAATTTATTTTATTCACCATTAACTCTCCAGTGTCTAGAGCCCAGAGTAGGTGGGCAATGCATATATATTGAATGAATGAACGAATGTATTAGTTTAATGCAACACAAGTATAATTTTTAGTTATATGAAGTAAAAGAGACCTATGATTTTTAAAATGTAGCTTACTCTGCATGAATTTCCTGACTGATATCCAACAGAGGCTGTAGGTGTGAGCAGAAAGTTTGCTGATAGGAACTTAGGAATTTTAATTTTTAGTAATGAATAACAAGTTCCTTTATGTAAATGATCTGCTGTTAATTGATGTGAGCCACAGGCATCAGTTGCATTTATATATTTCTCATCTAAAATAATTTCTAGGCAAACAAATGGATCAAAATAAAGTTATAAGAGAAAATTAACAGGAGTTATACTGAGTATAAAACTTGTAACAAAAATAATGATTTCCTTAAGTGACAAAATGGGAATAGCTTTTCATTTTAGATTTAAATATTTCTGCAGTTGATCATTTGATTATTTGGAGTTCGTATTTTCATTTTGCTGTGGAAAAAGAAACTGAAAAATATAAAAAGTCCTCCTTTTTATTTGAGTAAGAGCTGAAGAAATCTGAAACGTTAATTATTGAGTCCACTTTTTCTAAAAATGAGTTGCATTTCTGGATGGTTGACTTTGCATTTATTTTTTGGTCAAATATGTCAATAGAATATTGGACAGACTATCTTTTGCCTTCTTCTATCCTGTTTTCATGGAGATGATTCTAAATGCCAGCTTAATGCTTGCCCTTTATGATCAATTTATTATTCATGTTTTAGAAGTCCATCTGAAATCATTCCTTTTAAACATGCCTGTTAATTCAGAACATCAATTTAGAAAGATTATTTCTTCAGTCCAAGTAATGTGTTATGGCAAATGGGGAACCATAGACGCCATTTAAAACTTAGAGCAAGTACAAAATGGTAAAAAAGCAATATAGTTTTTTATTACTTATCTGAAATTGAAATAGCTGCCCGAGGTGTAAAGAAAAATTTTTCTTTTCAAACAAACGAATCATCCAATTCAGCTTAAGCAAGTAAATAACACAATTCATGGAAATGTTTGCCTTGTGTATAGCAAATACATTCTTAGGCTTTAGGGAAAAATGTTTTAATGTGACTGTGACTTGACATTGGAAAACATTTTCATTAAGATCAGAAAAATGTCAGAATTCACTATTAGCTGATGTCATTCTTTATTTTCTCCAGTTTAAGCACATTGCATTTTCATTATTTCTAAAAATATTCTGTCTAGACGTGTTACGGTTTTAAATTATTTCAATCCATTGCTCAGGATGTAGTTACACACTGAGTTTAGTGATTTTTTTGGTAGTCCAACATAGAACCACCTACGGGGGTTAGATATTTTGACTTTAGAACTGAATTGACCATTTATTTTAGCCAAAAGCAAGGCACTTCCTTTCCACATAAACAAAGTTAATTTTCCTTTTGCCTGACAGTAACTCATTTTCAAAATATTCACTGGCTACTTGGAGATATTCTGTTTTGGCTTTGGTTTGGGTCTTTTTTTTCTGTTTATGTAAAAGATTCTTGAAGCAAACAACTAGATTTCAAGTAAGCAAAACCTTCAGATAGTGTAATAAAGGACAGTCCCTCCATTTGAAGGGAAAAAAATGCTTTTAATATCTTTAGTCCAATTTCCCTGTATGACTGTGGTATATGCAGCGGTCTCCATGTACCCATACTCATAAAAGCTAGGTAAGTGGCTAAGGACCCAAGGCAGGAAAGATAAGCTGCCAGGGTTTAACTCTGAGATCCTACAGCTTGTGTGAAGTTGGAGCAGCTTTGACGTCACAGGTGTGTTGATGGTAATGAGTTAATTAGTAGTAAACTTTCACATGCTTCTGATGAAAAGAAAATCTATACTCCGTCTATATTCACAATCCGGGAAGCATAGATTTTTGAAGCTGCCGATTTTCCAGTTTGGAGAATGTGAGGACTTCTAGGACCCATCCAGCCATCCACCATTATTCTTACTTTTGTCCAGATATTATCCTTCTTGTAAAATGAAAAAAAAGGAGGCATCATTGATCATGTCTTTCTATATGTAAAGCAAGGATATCCGATTATTGAAATAACGAAATATATTACAAAATCTTCTATGTTTGAACTTTGGAATGAATCAGCTCCTTCTTTTTTATTGATTTACATTGATTTTTATGCTGCACTTGGGAGTTTTTCTTCTGTTTTGAAATTTTTCTTAGAACAGTTGCTGCTGATTATTGATATATTAAACAGAGTTAGAGAATGAGATGCTGAAGCTGATAATAGAGCATCATTGTTAAATTTACAAAGCATTCTGAACATCTTATTTTTTATGTTCAATAAGACATAGTTTGTGAGGCTTCATTTCAATCATCAAACTGCCTTTTGGCTCAAGCTTTTTGGGGCCCAAACTTTCCGTACCATTGTTAAGGAGTTTGGGGGACAGAGTCAATGACATCTAACTACTGCACAGATGGTGAAACTAAGGCCATTTGCTGAGTATATGTTCAGGTTTTCTAGTTTAAACCAGAAACCTTAAGGTCTCATCTTAAATACTCTTCTGATCTCACTCTTCAAAACCTAGAACAATGCCTCCATTGCTTAGCACAGTGCCTGACATGCAGTAGCATTTGTTTTAACAGGATTGAACAAAAGCTATGGTGTCACTAGCCAGAAGGAACCCAAGGTGGGATACTCTGCTTGAGCTGATGTTACCATGGCTTGATCAATTAGAGGATATATAGATTACTTTTGAGGGACAGTGACTTTAAAATCACATCTGCTTGCTGCTGTGCTCATTTCCAAAAGGGGCAGATCCCTTCCTGGCTGCCCAGATTTATTCTTAAATACACAGATGAGAAGACAGGAGACACTACACCTCAGCCCCATAACCAAGTTTCGTTTATTACAATGATTGGAACAAAGCCTTCTTGTGGATGGTGGCAAGTCCAACTGAGAGACAGCTGTAGACTTGTATTTTTAGCAATAAAACATGGTTAAAAATGGGCTCCTTTGCAACCTAGTGGAATCATTTGGTCTCGAAGCAGCATGCTGGAATCTCGGTTTATAACCTTTAGGTACATAGTAACTACATGACTCCAGCTTCATTTTAGATTCAAGTTATTTGAGACTAGCAACATAGGAGAGATTCCAAGAAATGTAGAAAGGAAGAGTGATAGAAACTCTCTTTTCTGCCATGACCCTGACTATTTCCCCACCATCCTTTATGACTTCTAATAAGGTGAGAGGAATGACACACAGCCAAGGGAGGTTGGGTGAGCAAATATTGAAAATCCAATGGCAATCCAACCCATTTACAAGTGAAAAGTTCAACTGAGGGCCAGGAAGATTCCCAGTTTACATACTTCCAAATAATTCATTTAATTGGAACGACTTAAATTTGTAGGGCACTTTGCAATTTTCAAGGATGTTCACAGTGATGATAATATCTGAGTGTCCCAATAACCACGAGGTAGAGTGGTATATTTCCATCCTGCACATTGCACAGAGACAATCAGTGACTTGCAGACATTGTTCAAGTAGGGTTGCAGTCTTGGTTTCAAGAATTACTTTTTCACAGTCAGAAAGGAAGCTGTCCATTGTGGACATTAATGTAGCAGTGTAGAAATGTGATATCGATGGTGTCATCTTCCGTGGGTAGCCTGTTAGTAGTAGAGCCAAGTTTAGATTTGCAATTCTCAAGTCAATCTTACTGATTTTGTTTTTCACTCAATTCCACTAGAGATAGTAGTCTAACGTAGCTAGGGAAAGCAAATCAACATTATGAACCCTGCTTTATTTGGCATCAGAAATAGTAATGAGCAGCATTCAAAAATGGCAAGTATTTTAACAGCAACATCTTTAACATTAATTTAAAATCTTTACTTCAGTAGGATATGAATGAACGTTGCTGTTTATTTGTCTTCATATCAAATCCTTTATATCTCCTAAAATGAAACTAAATACCAGGGATAAGACCTGTTATAAAATACATTCTATTATTAGTAGCTAAAAAAGCCATACATTTGAAGATATTTTCAAACGAATTCTACTTAATGACTTCCAGTGGGACATGAGTTCCTAACAAAATTAGCAGCCATCTTCTTTGGGCTCTTTCCTGCTGATTTCAACTTTTATTTGAAAAGTATTCATTAATTCTTTCGCTTGAAAAATAGCACTGTCCCTCTGAAACAGTTCCCTGTCAGAGAGATTATAACAATTTAGGAGAAGATTCTTTCTTGGCCTTGCCACTCCAGGGGGCAGGCCTGGTAAAGCTGATGAGCAGCCTGCCCACTCCATTTGTCAGCACCAAGGCCTGTCACTGGTGCTGCTAATTCACCACTGACTTTCCCTTGTGGATTCCTTTTCAAAGTTGAACTCAGGTTCTTTGAAAGAAAAGTTTCCAGTCTACCGTGGTGAAGGAAACATGGGATTTCTATAACTGTACTTCTGGTGTAGAGCAGAGAAACTGAGAACCCTGGCGTTCACTTTATTTTACAACTTTTGATTAATTGATGAGCTGTATCAATTATATATAAAATATATTTTGTTGCCTCTAGGATAGTTCTGATATTTCAGGATATTAGTTATTTAATTTTGTTGACGTTATCTGTTTTCAGGGGCACTCTTCAGTCAAGCTCAAAATTCAGTTGTAGGCAAATGCACTGGTAGAAGGTAGATTGTGGCGCACGCTGGTCACTTCACTCCCTGAATGCAGCTGCTTGTTCATTATCTCAGGGGTGTGCTGCTGATGGAAAGATCGAGGAGAGCAGCCGCTGTATAAAAACATGCAGTTAATACAATTGTAGGTGTGACTCTAGAGAACTTTGGAAGTTCATTGAGATTCCAGAAAACACACAGGCACATGCACACACACCCCCCTGAGCCTCTTTTCAGAATTGTGAACAACTCTTTATGTCACCAACAGCAGGCTCCTCTGACTTTCTTTCTCTATGCCAGTGTCTGACCTCCTATTCCAGCCTGAATCAATCCTCGAACAACTTGTAAAGACTTATCCTGCAGACCTCCCCTGAGATATCCCAGGACTCGTCTGTCATGAGGAAGCGTTTTATCTCACCTTTTGGGGGGGCATTTCAATAGCATTATAGATTAAAGACAGATTTTAATTAAGAAAAAGTATAGCAAATGGTCACATTTTCAAATGCTTCCCTAAAATGCAATCAGACCAAGTTGCTAAAAATGCTCCTCTTTCATATAGCCCATGGTACGTTCAGTGACTCCTAGAATCAATAGCTATTTAATTAATGACTTAATTAAAGCTAGAGTGAGTACCAGCCCTGAGGAAGGGCAGCATTATTGTCATCACGTCACCTTGCCAAACTCTGCTTCTGTATTCGTTAAGTGCAGACTCAATCAGGCAGGCAGGTAATTTACATGGCCCACTATTCACATGCATGTGTGATTCCAAATTTTGAAAAAATTATATTACTTACAGATTTCTCTGTACCTGTACAAATTTTTCTGATGTTGACCTCTGAATTCTAAAACAGCCCAGAGGAGACTTACCTGGATGGCTAACATCCCCTGACAATACCATTGCTACTGGCCAGCTGGAGCTATCTTTTGGAGGATCAAAACTTCCATATTTCTCATCTGCTCCCATTCTTTAGTTTCCAGCCACTATCCAGCCTCAGACCACTCTTGAGGGCTTTTCTGCAGTTCTGGTGGAATCTTAGCTCCTGCATGCTTTCTATTTTCTTTGGCAGCAGAGAGCAGATTCCCTGAGCTGAAGAGGGAGAAGAGTGTGTAAGGTAGCAAGCTTGTGTTGACTCTTCTAAAAGTAGAGCGGCTTCCTTTCCACCAGGACTGCCGAATACCTTCCTGCTTCCTTCAGAAGCAGCTGTGAAAGAATTCCAGGAAAAATGTGATGATGGAATGACTTTGGAAGCATTAATAGAGAAATACTCAAAATAATCTTTGATTGTAGTAAGAGAACAATAGTACCCAGAATGAGGGTGGAGATATTCTGTTAAACTCTACACCCAAGTTAGAAAATTGCATTATTTTCCAGGTACTTCTTTTGGAGGAAATATAGGCAAAGTGGAATGTTCAGAAGAGAGTGACAAGGACACTGAGAAGGTTCCAAACTGAATTCTTTAAGGAAAGGAATGGGGATCTTTAAGATGGAGAAGGAGTGATACAGATGGTGAAGTAGGAGGGTCCCAATTATTTTCAAGTATTTAACGGAATATCATGTTGAAGAGTAATAGACTTTTTTTGGATAAACCTAAGGAGGACTAGTAGGTGGTCAGAAAGAACCTTCTAATAGTGGGAGCAGTCCAAAGATGGGAGGGTCTCACTCAGGAGGCTGTGAGAATTTCAAGTCCCTGAAACATATGGCAGAGTTGAGCCCTTAAAGAGGATGCTGTAGTGCAATAATTCCAGAACAGTAGAACATTAGATCCACTAGGAGTCCCTTAGTCGTTGTAGGAAGGAATAAAAAGGGTATGTGTGTGTGCATGTTGATAGCTGTGGGACAGTTCTTGGGTCAAATAAGTTTAGGAAACACCAGTTTGAAAACAGGGAAGTCAGTACTTACTTCAATAACATCTCAATGTCCTTAATATGATAATATGCTTAATGTGTATTATGGACATCAAAGAGGCTTCAGCGTTACCTAAATGTATTTGACCAAAGGAATATTTATTTGTCTTAGGAATATCTCCAATATCTCATGAAGCGTTGTTCTGTGGAACTCACTTTAGGAAACGTTTTCATAGAGAACGTGTTTACTGTTTATGAACATCTTAAGGACATTTAAAAACCTGATATCCTCTCACGCTTTCCTAAATGTGGCAAGGAGGAAATATACAAGGAGGAGAGAGGATGTATAACAAATAGGACACCTATGTGGTACCTATGTTGTTTGACAATATTTACTGCATGTTATTAAGTTCCTAGGAATTTTCCATGTTGTCAAAGAATGCTCAAGTGGACAATTTAAAAAGTGTCAGGGAACATGATTTCCTAAAGATGTAATCAACAGATAACACAATGGAAAACAGTCTTTTCAGACTAATTGACTTAAAAGTTTGAACTCTTTTGGTACTATTAAAAGACTGACTTTGTAAGACCGCTGTTGGGAGGAAATTATAGAATTAACAGCATAATGAATATTATTCTCTTGCAGAACAGATGACATATTCATCTACCCTTTGCACCTGCAGTTGTCACTGATTAAAGGGGAAAAGGCCAAAGAAATCACCCCTGATAATTATGCATAATTACATGGGCCCACAGATACATGAATACATTAGCACCTGGGATATTATGATCAAATTAAATTCTGTTTGCTTCATTCTGCATGTTAGCGTTTTCTCTAAGGAAAGTGAAATTTCTGAATTTGGCTTTTTAATAATTGAACATCTGATTCGGCTGCTATAACCACACTCATCTTTGAAAGAATGTGTCAGGGACTTGGAGTTGCACAAAGTACTGTACACAAAAGGTTGTGATGATGTAAGAAATACCCCACAGCTTCTGCTGGGCAGTTTGCACTGGAAAAGTCTCCCATTAGAGTGACCACGACAAATGTTTTCTTTAGAAGTAGGTTTAGATTTTCTGAGCCCCTGATACATTATTCATAGCTTAATGGTACCCAGAGGGAAATTCTAACAGATGACTGAGGTAAGACTATGTGGTCACTGTCTCTAAGTAGTCTAGTTTATGTGGCCTTTCTGCTTTCCCAGAGGAGGTAAAGGTACCCACATGAGTCTACACAGTGCATGGCACTGAGCATAAATGCGGTTTTTCTCAGGTGATACTCTCTCCCCCACCAAAAAAAAAAAAAAACAACTCTCAAATCAGCCTACACATACCCTGTTTGCATTTTGGAAATGAAAATGTGGTTTTAATTTCTCTATCTCATTAAGGTTGCCAAAGGTTCCTATTGGAGGTGAAGAAGAACCTACTGATGATACAATTTCCTGCCATCAGATTGGAGAGTTGTAGGTTGGGTTTCCCGAGAAGCAGACCATAAGACACAGATTTGTGTGCGGAAGTTTCATTCTGAATTTCCTTGGGATCAATGCCTATGGGAGGGTGAAGGAAAGAGGACTGGGTGGAGGGAGAAGCTGAGCTGTGATGCAGTCACAAGAAAGGCCTCAGCCAAGCCTACAGGAAGCTCTGGAGCTGGGGTGGACTTTCAGAGTTGTCCTACCTTGAAGCCAATGCCGTTATACACTCCTCCCCAGAGATCAGTCATTGGATGCAGGTTGTCCCCAGAGAGAGTATGTAACCTTGAATGAGGTGGCTCTCTTTGGCTGAAGGCAATTCTTGGACAGAAACTCAGCCGAGAGCTGATAGCCACCAACAGTTCTAATAGCTGGGAGAATGAGTGCCTCAATCTGGAAGGGAGGATCTGAGCAGTCACTACACATTTATATATAGAGCAACTTTTTCCATCGCTTGCCTTAAAGTAAACTAAAACTAGGAAAAATGAAGGTAACATTTATTTACAGTCTACTGTGTGCTAGGCACTTTAAGCCTTAACACTAAAAATGGAGTAGCTGCTAGCATTTATTTTGAGTTCTCATCTCTCAGGTATTGTGTTAAATTTTATATGCATGTTATTCCATTTAATCTTCTCATTAATCGCTTTTTATTCTCTTTCACGAGTGGGGAAATTGAAGCTAGAAAAGGTTAAGTGACTTGCCTAAAGTAACACAAGTAGGAAGGAGAGTGTCAGGATTTCAATCCAGAGTCTGCTCCGAAGTCCTCACTCTTAACCTCTATGTTGTAACACCCATCTATATTATATTGCTTTGTTGTATTTTGCAAAAACCCTATGAACTAGGCACCGTTATTATCCCCATTTTACAATGAGGAAAATGAGCATCTGAGAGGTTAAGTAACCTTCCTGAAGTCACATATTATTAGTAACTCAAATCAAGCTCTGTCTGATTCTAAAACTCTTGCTCTTTCAACTGCCCCTGTATCGATTATAGGCAGTCCATTAAAACTTGATAAATACTCACTTAACTTATGAGTCCTTGGAGCGTAGTTTTTATTTAGCCTCATGAATTTATAAGAGTCCATGGAATATTTCCATTGGAATTGGAGAATATGCCAAGAAAGAGTTAGTTCATGAGGCCAAAAGAGGCTTCATGGACATCTCCGTCTTCCAATGTTTCCATGCAAGGTGATTCAAAGCAATTAAACAATTTCTATTTGTAGCAGTTCAGGTAATTCTGGAATTAGTCCCAGAATTAAGGCAAGGACCATGTCTGATCCATCCCTGTATCTTCCCCAACAACTGCCACATGAAAGGTACTCAGTAAACATTTGTTGACTGTCTGAGGGAATATATGACCGTGATGGAGACTGGCAGTTCTCAGGATTTCACCATCAAGGACCTTTTACACCACTTTCCCTCTCAGAGCCCTTCTCCTCTTAATAAGTGTATACAAGTAATAACTTACTTCCCGTTCGTTAAAATTAAAGGCATACAGAATTCAGCTAGAACTTCCAATAAGCAATAGGTAGGCAATGTTAAAATTGAATTGAGAGCCAGCCCATGGTCGAGCGGTTAAGTTTGCTCGCTCTGCTTCGGCGACCCAGGGTTTCCCCAGTTCGGATCCTGAGCGCGGACATGGCACCGCTCATCAGGTCACGTTGAGGCGGCATCCCACATGCCACAACTAGAAGGACCCACAACTAAAATATACAACTATGTACTGGGGGCTTTTGGGGAGAAAAAGCAGGAAAAAAAAAAAAAGAAGATTGGAAACAGTTGTTAGCTCAGGTGCCAATCTTCAAAAAGAAATAAAAACTGAATTGATAAAATGGCTCTGCCAAAAATAAAATGGCATTTCAGTTAACTTGTGTGACTGCAGTTCATGGGGGACTGATTTCTGTCATGGCTTTCAAGGTTGCCACCTCTGATATTCCTAGGTCCAGGACTCCCAAGTTGGAAACATTGAGAGCCAAGAGATAAACCTAGATAGTCCTGGAGATGTCTGTTCCAAGCAAAAACAGAAATGTAAAATTTCCTTTCAGCACAAGTTCAGCAGCAGCTCTTTTTTAGCAAATAAAAATCTTTCCAGAGAACAGAAAGGAAGGGCAAGTGGCAGCAATAGAAACTGTATGCTCTGAATAAAGTGGATTGCTTCTGAACTTTGAGCACCCAAATTCCCCGAGTATTTGCGCCGAGTGAGGGGCAGTTGGTACTGAGGGGGAGACGGGTGAGAACACTTGATCCCACATAGACGGGTTCATTATACTGAGACTCTGCCCTTGAAAGAAAACCCATTGTCTGCCTCCTGGCAATCTAAATCTTAAAATACTGAAGAGTCTTTTTGTTTAGAATTTGCAAAGCTTTCTTCCTTCCTTTGCTCCCTCAGAAAATTAGCAGACAGAATAATCCCTGAACAGCAGGAGGCCTGCATCGGAGAGCTGACCGTGCTCTCATTCTGTCTCCCGGCAGGGTTTATGGCTTATCCTGAAACACTGGCTTGGAGCGCAGGATGAGCCTGAGGACACAGTACATTTTATGAACTCTAAACACCATTCTTCTTGTAGTTTATATGATCTTATTTTAAATGAAAATGGATTTTTAACGGTTTTCTTCCATGCCACAATAAAAAGGGCTGCTGTTGCCATCATCAAAGGAAATGGATCGCATCTTTTGCTTTGACTTGACTGCATTGCTTTTTTTTGTTAAACAAACTCAAAAATAAACTAAGCCAACAACCCCCCTGGCATGGGACGGAGATGAGATAACTCCTGGGAGTCCCTAAGGACTTGGAATGTGTCCCTTTGAAAATTTAGAGCAGCTAATATAGTTAGGGTGATGGTGAAGGTTGGTCAGGCCCAGTGCCCAATATTCCTGGTGTGACAACAGCTCTTGTGTCTTTATCTTGTGGCTCCCAGGACACGTCTGCATTCATGACTGTGGCCAAGTCATTATGAACAAGCTAGACCTTACATTTGAATAATACTCTCATAAATATCATCACCTTGTATGTGGCTGTGTCTACCTCCAAGTGTTATTATTCCTAATTTTACAGTTAGGGAAAATTGGGGCTCATTGTACTTACATAAATTATGCAAGATTATAAATAAAACACATTACTATAGTCAGGACCAGAACTGAAATTTCTCTTTTAACACCAATCTGGTTGATGTGATAGTTTTTGTTTGTTTGTTTTTAATAAATCTCCTCCCCTACTAGACCATATGTACCAAGAGAGGAAGGGCTGTGTGTTTCTGAGCGCCATCATGTCCTCAGCACACAGAATACGTAGCACATAGGAGGTGCTTTATAACTATTTATTGAATAGATGTCTTTATCAAGCTACAAACGGAGTTTGAACTTAATTTAAGCAGAGAATCTGGGAAAGTCAAGGAAAGAGGGATTTTTCCCTTCCACAGCCACCGATGGGAAAATGCAGATCGACTGTACGTTTCTTCGTGCCTTCATTATTTTCTGTTTTTCACCTAAATGGTTGCAGTAATTTTGTTCTGAATGTACACAGTGCAGGTCACAAGAAGACTTGGGAAGACTTTAGTCTCCTATTCAGGAAAGCCCAGATCTTCCACAATCTCCAGAGTTGCTTGTTAGGACATTGTTTTACACATAATTCATATGACTTCATTCCTTCTCTGAGTGCAATTTTAGGGGAAAAAGGATTTTTTTTAAATGAGCTATTTTTGTCATACATAAATGGGATATGCTGTTTCCTGCACAGAAACAAGTTTGGAAAAAATGATAAGCCCTGTGTTAATGGAAGTTACTATTTATGAGATACACCCGTCTGTCTACCTGAGGTTATTTTGAAGCCCTTTCCAGAGTTTAAACCTGCAGGTGCAAAGGCCCTGCTTTTTATCACTGATAAAAAGCCAATCTTTTGGGCAAGAAGTTCTTTTCATTTGGTTTTCTCTTCTTTACATTTTCAAGTGAAATTTCCAAGTTTTCAGAAATAGCCAGATTTACAGGAAATCACATTTGTGTGTGTGTGTGTGAGGAAGATTGGCCCTGAGCTAACATCTCTTGCCAATCTTCCTCTTTTTGCTTGAGGAAGACTGTTGCTGAGCTAACGTCTGTACCAATCTTCCTCCCCTTTATGTGGCATGCTGCCACAGCACGGCTTGATGAGTGGTACTATGTCTGCACCCGGGATCCGAACCTGCGAACCCTGGGCTTCCGAAGTGGAGTGTATGAACTTAACCAGGCCAACCCCAAGAAATAGCATTTTAAAAGATGGCAGATTTGATTTTAATTACTTGCTCCAGGCTGACTCAGTTGCTCATGGGATAAAAGACCTGTGATCATTATTTTAAACTTTGCAGATCAACTAAGCTTCTATCTCTCAGGACAGGTTGGGTTTGGGACAGGCAGTAAGGAGGCTCTGACATTTTCGTAGTAATCTTTCTCCCCAAGGGCATCAAAGAGTTCTGTAAAAATTAATGAATTGATTTTGGGGATTCTATTTCATTCAATAAAGGAAACATTTCATTGGAAATTAAATGCATTCAGATGAAATTCACTAAAAGGCGTGTCTTATTATCGACATCGTTCACTCATAACTACAAAGTACAACAGTTCAGAGAAGTTGGAGAAGTAGTATATATAAAATGCATTTGTTGTAGCACTATTACATATACACACACACTTGAATATAAATTTGACATGAATTCCTAATAAATTTAAATCTAATTAAATTATAAGTAATTAAAATTAATAGTAAACTGACAATAAATAAATTAAAGAAATCTTATGAATTAAGTTTAATTTTAATAAACTTATTCCTCTTTTTAATTGCAGTAACATTGTATTATAACATTATATAGCTTTCAGATGTACATCGTAATATATTTCTAATTCTGTGTAGATTACATCATGTTCGCCACCCAAAAACTAATTATGGTCCATCACCACACATGTGCTTAATCACCCTTTAGCCCTCCCCCTACTTCCCCTATGGTAACCACCAATAAACTTATTCTTATAAATATGAAGATGATCACTGCGATCATTATCATTAACACAGAATCTCATGTATAATATGCATAATGCAAGGAAAGGCATTTCACAAATTGACTGGTCAATTTGAACATTTGCAAGTAAAACTTGCCAAGTACAGAAAAATTAAAATCCTTCAAGTTAGGGGCCAGCCGGGTGCATTGTGGTTAAGTTTGTGCACTCCACTTTGATGGCCCAGGGTTCGCAGTTTCCGATCCTGGGCACGGACCTAGCATCTCTCATCAAGCCATGTTGTGGCAGCCTCCCACATAAAATAGAGGAAGATTGGCACAGATGGTAGCTCAGTGACAATCTTTCTCAAGCAAAAAGAGGAGAATTGGCAACAGTTGTTAGCTCAAGGACAATCTTCCTCATACACACACAAAAATCCTTCTAATTAGTTTAAAAAGAAAACACTTTTGTTCAGAAAAATAGCATTGAATTCAACAAATAAAATCTGTGGCAGTAGCCACAGTGAGGAAAACAGAGCAGGCTTTTCATGAATTATGTTATTGTATATACTTCTATTCTAAAAGTAAATCTTTTGTTTCTAAAAGTGAAGCTGTTCATTTGTTCAACAGATATTTATTGGGCACTTAGTCTATGCCAGACAGTGCTAAGCCCTGGGGATACAATAGTTGGAAAATGATCCTTGACCTCAAAGACATTGCAAGCTAGTTGGGGAGACAGACAGTGATCAAACGCAATACAATTACCATTCTCACTAGTGTTTTGAAAAAGCGACATTTAGAGTATCACCTGAAAGATGAGTAAGTTGGCCAAGTGAAGGGGCAGGGAAGATAAGCCATTCTTGGTAAAGAAAAATCAAAAAGCAAGCCAACAACAAGAACAAAACAGCATTTACACAGTTCCCTGAGGATAATTAGGCTGGTCAAGATGAGCAACTGAGGATGTGCCTCGAATTCAGTGAGGGGGAGAGTGACTGGAGATGAAACAGGAGGAGCTGCTAATGGCCATTGTTCAGGACCCTATAGGTCAGTTAAGGATTTGAGCTGTAACCTCAAAGCACTCAGAGGTGATTGAAGCATTCTGAGCAGATGATTGACATGAATTAATCAGTCAAAGTCAGCACATTGAGGATTACTGCACTCAGCACTTCTAACTCCTAAATCTTTTCCTTTAAATCTTCAAAGCCAGCAAAATCAGAAGACTCTGGCTTCCACATCTCTCCCCTCCTGGTGCTTCCTTGTGGGGGGTTTTCTGATTCCTGTAGACTTGCCTGTTTCTCTTTTGAGAAGCCTGCCATCTGTTTGAAGATGCCTTTCCTCAGGAGAGTTCCACATCCAGAGAAGGCCTTTGAGGCTTCATGGACCAGTGTTGGTTCTGGACCTGCTCTTTTGCCAACCTAATATAGAATCTATGATGGGAAAAGCATGCTCAGATGTTTGCCACAACTATGTGCCCAGGAAGCAAAGCCCTTCCAAGGATACTTTACAAAAAGCCTCATATCAGTCTTGCCCTGCAGCACCAGGACATTCTCCCCTCCTTTTCCTCTTTGACTGGAACTGTGGAAGTTGGGAAGAAATCCCTCAGGCTCATTTTTACATCACAGCTCTATTCTGGCTGGGTATTGCTCTCAGAATTCCCCGCTGCCTTCCTTCTTTGAGACTGTAGCCTTTGGAGCAGGGCATTGCCAGCTGTCACTCAGTGGATAGTCAACACAATACCACTTAGAGCTAGGCACTCCTCTAAGCACTTTACATGCACTAACTACTTTAAGTCTCATTATCATGCCCAAATTATAGATGGTGAAACTGAACTTTAGAGTGTTGTTAACTAACTTGCTCTAAAGAAATGCTGATGCTGAGACTTGGGTAGAAAGAGTTTGACTCCAGACTTGACACTAGTGATAAGCTTTTATTTAAATTTTTATTTATCTCGAAATGATTCTCCTGGTAGTCAGTGAGGTCTTGCAAGTAAACAGTCTAAAAACACACTATAAATCTAACATCTAATGAAAAAGAGCGATTAAGAAAAAGGGGAGCATTTATCAGACAACATTGCCGTATTTAATACATCTTTCTAGAACAAAGAAGACCATTCCATAAATAGATACTAAAATATTAATATACAAATTCAAAAGGGATTTAGTAATCTCTTCAGATTATATAAGATCACTAAGAAATATTTTCCTTCGTAATATTAATGAACATTATTCAGGTTTCCACTAGAAACTTTTTAGCTATAAATGTGGAAGTAATATGAATGAATGAATGAAGACTTTATTGGACCTCATAGCAATCTCAGAGCTGCCAAAGGAGACAATGAGCCCTTTACTTATATGTGAAGAGAATACAAGTTTCAGTGTCACTAGATGGTAGACTTTTATGGAATGCGTCTAGAGTGATGCTCAGACTCCACAAGCTGTCAAAGGAGGCCCCATCAATCTTCCCCAGAGTACCTTCCTGTTCCTCCCCTCCTCCACTCCGTCCTCCTACTGTCCCCACACCTCCATGGCCCCTACTCTCTGGTCACCTTGTCCTTCCTAATCACATCATCTCTTTCAGGCACATATGCTTTATTTTTTAACCACTTTATTGAGGTATGATTGACATGTAAAAAGCTGTACATATTTAATATATACAACTGGATGAGTTTGGGGATAAGTATATACCTGTGAAACCATCATCACCACCATATCCATCACCTCCCAAAGTTTCCTGCACCTCCTTTATTATTTTTTATGTGTATGTGATAAAAACACTTAACATGAGATCTGCCCTCTTAGCAAATTTTGGCATATGGTACAGTATTGTTAGGAGGGCATTATGCTAAGTGAAATAAGCCAGACACTGAAAGACAAATACTGTATGACCTCACTTATATGTGGAATTGAAAATAGTCACACTCAGAGAAGCAGAGGATAGAATGGTGGTTTCCAAGGGCTGAGGGGGAGGGAGAAATGGAAAGGTAATGGTTAAAAGGTACAAAGTTTCAGTTATGCAAGATAAGTAAGTTCTGGAGATCTACAGTACAGTCCATATGCTTTTGCATGTGCTGTTCTCTTTTCTTGGAATGTCTTCCTTCCTCTTTATCTAAAGAGTCATGACAAGCTCAAATGTCACCTGTTTTGTGATGTGTTCCTTAAATTCCTCCTTAATTTCTCCTAAATGAAATAAATTATTTCATCTGCTATGCTCCCATGAAATCCTATGCTCACAACTGTTGTACCATGTTATATTGTCATGATTAGTTCGCATCCATTTTGGTTGTTAGACTTTGAGAAATCTGAGACCAGGATTTCCAGTTCAACATTTGAGTTCAACAAATGTGTTGTTTTCCTTTTGAGTTCCAGGGATTGTGGTAGGTACAGGGGGTATATTGTTGACTATGATACGATTTTTGTTTACTAAAAAATGTGTGGAGGGCCAGCCCAGTGGTGTAGTGGTTAAGTTTGCACACTCTGCTTTGGTGGCCTGGGGTCCAAGGGTTCAGATCCTGGGTGCAGACCTATGCATTGTTCATCAAGCCATGCTGTGTTGGCATCCCACATGGAAAATGGAGGAAGATTGGCACAGATGTTAGCTCAGCAACAATCTTCCTCAAGCAAAAAGAGGAAGATTGGCAACAGATGTTAGCTTAGGGCCAATCTTCCTCACCAAAAAAAAAAAAAAAAAAAAGCACAGGCACTGATAGAAATAGGCGTGGAAATGAATAATTTCAATTCTATGTGCAATGTATAACCACAGAACTACGCTTAAGGAGTATAAAGCCTAAGGAGTAAATAAAAGGAGTAAATATAAAGCCTAAGGAGTAAAAATCTTTACCCAGATTTGCGTGGGAGAGATTGAGATAATGCCTGGGCCAAATCTTGAGGGGTGAGCAAAAATTAGTCAGACCAAGAAGGGTACTGGAAGAAGGAATGATATTTTACATAGAGGAAAGGCCTGAAAGAATGCCGAGGCATGAAACCACAGGGTGTGTTTGGGGAAAAATACAAGCATTTCAGTATTACTGGAGAAAAAATTAGCAAGTAAGAAGTAACAACAAAAAAGCGTGAAGCGGGATGTGTGTGGCAAATGGTGCGAGGGATGCATCCACACTGCTAAGGAGCTGGGTGTGTTTCGCAGGTGAAAGAAGACTGTGCGATTGCTCATGCAGTGGAATAATGCGCTCGGATGGGAGAAAGATTGTCTGACTGTAGTGTAGAAAAGGCACAAAAGGGAGTGTAGGGGCAAGACTGTGGCAACATCTCCAAGTTGCTGAGGAAGGTCTGAACCCCAGGAGGGCTCTGGGGAGCTACAACCAGAACACTGTCCTCCACAGGTGCACAATGCATCTTTGTTGAATGAATGAATGGGTGATTTCAGAAAAATCAGATTTTAACCACTTTATCTTATACCAAGAAAATTGTTATGTTGAGCCAATTATTACCACCAGAGTAGGCTTTTCAATTAGCTGTAATTATCCGTCCAATACTAAGTATAATCGGAACTTGTCAATTAGCTGCAAATCATGCATTCTTAGGTCCATGTTGCCCCCAAGGGGGCAAAAATTGGTTCTTGAGAGGGCAAATAAAAAATTGGCTCTTTTTATGTATACAGCACAGATATACAAACAGTACATAAGCAGATACACAGCTGATCTGTAGTATTAAAATTCCATAGAGGAGAAGGGCGAGTAGGAAAAAAATATTTTAAAAGGCTTCATAGGGAAGCGGTAGTGAAATAAGGATGCTAGTGCTGCTGTAAATAATTATTTTAACTTCAGTAGCATTTGCTAGTTTTAATCCAATATACTGAATCTTTTTGTTTAACCTAATTCTATTTAAGACTGTTGGATGATTTGAGATTTGACTTGGCGTTATTGCTTGTTTTGTCATATTGACTTTAGGAATGTATATCTGAACAGAAAAATAAAAGTGTTCCCGTGACTCAGAGAAATGGTATTTTAAATGTAACACTCCTATTTCATCTGAAGATTACGTTATTCCCAAGAATGTTTCATCAATCCTCAAAACAATCGATTTTATAGAGAAACAGAGGAAGACCACTCTTGTGTTTTGATAACATCTTTCCAAGGGGATAACAATTAATTGTTCTAAATTCAGGCCCAGGAATTTTGATCTTAGAGTCGTAGAGGGCAGCTGAGGAGCTGTTTCTGTGATGCGCGTGGTTCTAAGATGGGAATTTGGTTGCACAGGATCCTCACATGACCTAGTACCCCTGGGTTCTAGTGAAGCAGGTTCATACAGAATCAGTATCCCTCTCACGCACCCAATCTCTCACCTCTCAAGGTGAAGATATCTGTTGAACAGCCATCCTTCCCAGGAAATGCACTAGTTGTAATTCCCTTTCCAAAGTGTGTCCGCCTTTTCTAGAAGGCCAAGGTGATGCTGCCTTCACAACAGAGATATATCATCTGCTCTAGCAAGTACGGAAGAGAAAGTAATGGAATTCAAACCTGAGTGGCTGCACACACATTGCAGCCCCGTCTGTCTTTCTAATGAACTTGAGCACACTTGTGTCTGTGCTCTAAGGATCCAGATTTTTCATTTTAAGATAAAATTCTCTTCTGAAACTGTTGCTGTGAGGGCCAAATTTCTCCACCTGCCAGTCTATTTTCAGAAGGCGTTGGGTCTTTTAGATCCATGTTACGCTCTTTTGGAAGCAATTGGATCCTCTTCTATCTATGTCTAACAGAAAAATGGATATGCTGAAAGGCATGCATCAGAATTTTTAAGGGATTACCTACAGGATTAATGTCATCCAAGGCAGTTGACCCAGTTTTTCCTGGATGGATTGGGTTTGCTTAGACTGTACTTTCTGAGATCTGGAGACATGAACAGGTACTACATTCCGTGCTTTAACCTCATGGACACAAAAGAGCATGGCTCCCTTTTTTCCTTGATTTTTATGATGCTATATGCTCCCTATTTTCCTCCTACTTCTATGCCTACTTCTCTTTCTCTTTTATTGAATCAACTTTTCTGCCCATCCGTTAAATGCTGCTGATCTTTAAATCTTCTCCTCTCTCCTCCTCTACCAAATCTCCCCAGGTAATCTTATCTTCCCTCGTAGCTCTTACTATTTTCTCTCTGTGATGGCTCTTGACCAGCTCTGTGTCTTGAATGTCAGACTTGTACTTAACTACCAAGCCAGCCCTGGTGGTCTAGTGGTTAAGATTGGGTGTTCTTACTGCTGCAGCCTTGGTTCACTTCCGGGTCAGGGAACCACACTACCCAACTGCCAGTTGTCATACTGTGGTGGCTACCTGTTGCTGTGCTGTTGAAAGCTATGTCACTGGTATTTTAAATACCAGCAGGGTCACCCATGGTGGACAGGTTTCGTCAGAGCTTCCAGACTAAGATAAACTAGGAAGAAGGACCTGACCACCCACTTCCAAAAATATTGGCCATGGAAACCCTATGAAGTACGGGGCATTGTCCCAATCCCATACTAATCAGATGACATTTTATCAACTCACTTCCTTAAATACATCTGTTGCTGCTACTGCCATGTAAGCTACCACCATCTCTGGCCTGGATTATTTCCACAGCTCCCCAGTTACTATTCCTGCCCCGAGTCTAGCTCTCTCCCATTCACTTGTCTGCCCTGAAGGCAAATTAATCTCTCCAAATCACAGATCCAATTATAGTCTTTCCTTGTCAACAGCTCTCAGTTGTTCTACATTTCTGAAGGCCTTCTATCACCTGTTTCCTTCTTATCTCTCCAACATTTTTAAGATTTCCTTAAATTTTTTGATATAACTTCTTTGAGATTCTTAACTGCATCATTCTCTTTCCTCTCTCCCCTTCTGTCTCTCTTTTCCTTCCTTCTCCATTTCATCCAGGAATTGAATGTCCACATGTGTTCCCTCACACTTTCTTTGTTATTACAATATCATCTCTCAGGCCTCAGTTTGTTTATCTCTTTCTCGTGGAAACCTCCTTTCCTGCCCTCTTGAGTCATAGTCGATTTCACTCCAATGTGCTGTCACAGGATACTGCATCATTATTAAAGTCACCTGTATCTGTCTGTTTGCATCCCCTACTCACAAACACACACCATACTTCTGTCAATGAATGAAGAAATGCTATTTCCTCTGCCTGAAAATGCATTACACATCCTCCATCCTCCAGTCCCACCTTTACTCAGCTAAACCTTCCTAATCCCTCAACATTCAGGGAGCATTCTTCTGATAAGTTTTTCTTGACTTCACAGGCTAGGCTAAGTGACTCTCCTCTGTGCTCTCATGGTAATGAATCATCTGTTGTAATGAAAGTTGGATCACACCACACTTCTTCTCAAGATCTTCCAAATACTCCCCATTTCACTCGGACTAAACCTCAAAGCCCTTATAATGCTCTATAGGATCTTCCCCTCTTTCCTCATTATCCCTCTCACTTCATCTCTTACTACCCTCCCCTTTCTTTTTCCAAGCTTAGGCATGCTACCCCTTTAGGGTCCTGGCAGTAGCTGAAATGCTTTCCCCAGATATCCACATGACTCACTTCCTTGTCTCCCTCAAACCTTTGCACAAATGTACCCTTATCAATGAAACCACCCTATAAGTTGCAATTTGCACCACTCCTCTCCACCCGTACCCTCCTTATCCTCCTTATTTTGCTCCATTTTTATAGCACTTATTCCCTCTTTTCAAATGATATCATTTACTTATGATTATTATTTAATGTCTGTCTCTCCTTCCTTGAGTGTAAGCTCCACAAGGGTGGATATTTTTATCTGTTTTGCTCACTCAAGTTTTCCAAGTGCATTTAATGGTGACTGGGATATAAAAGGTGCTAAGTAAACGTGTTTAAAGGGATGAGCCATGATTGTACTATATTAAAATTTTCTTCTTGTCCACCTGCCCGCCACCAAATGGTGAACTCTTTGAATACAGGGATTTTTGCTGTTATGTCTATTTACAATATCTAGTACATTTCCTGAAAATAGTGGGTTCATAATAAATGTTGGCTAAGTGCCTGTATTCATCTATGATCTTACCGCCCCATAGCTTTGCAAGTTTTGCAATTGTATCGTGCTAAACCAGAATATAAGTGCAAGGATGTTGTTTTCTTAGTGGAGAAGCTTCACTATGAACTCTCATAGCATCTGAGATCTCCAAAGCTGCAGAGTCCGTTATACACCAATATAGTGAATATTTCTCCTGCAACATCTCTTCAGAGGTTAAGAATTTACCATTGTCCGTTTAGCGTTTTTTTCTCCATTCTGTACCTATAATTGGGACATTTATTTTAGTAAGGCGGAAAACTAATGGGAAGCCTGAGCTTGAAAAATAATATCTTACCTTCTGTGACTTCTCTTTTTCTTTCCTTTCTCAGGGCTCTTCCTGCCATGATGCAGTGGGTCCGCACACAGAAGCCAGGAGAGAGTGGCATCAATATTGTCACTGCTGATTTTGTAGAACTTGGTGATTTCATCAGCACCGTCATAAAGCTCAACTATGTCTTTGATGAAGGAGAAGCCAACACTTGATAGCACCATTTGGAGTGTTCATGAATAAGACAAAGAAGACTCATCGTATTAGGCATATTATCTATAAACACTCTGATTTTCCTATTCCACTGAGTCTCTGAGGGTATTAGGGTTTGTAGTGGGTGGGAAAAAGGGGAAACCATTTCTTCAGTGATTGTTATCATAGTCTGCATTAGTATAAATACTTCATTGATGAGTAAACTCTACTTCTAGTGTTAGGGATAAAAAAAGACTGGTGAATTTTGTTTTCCAAAATTAGTCTTTGTAACATATAACTGATGAGTGTTTTGTTGATTGCGTTTCTGATTTCAACCTAGGACTCCTCTACTGTCTTTACCCTCTAACCTGAACTTTCCGTTCCCTCTCTCGCTCGCTCTTTTTAATCAGATGCTGTATGGGACTCAAAACAATTGAATGCCCAACATAACATGTATTTCATTGTTGTACTGAAATTTATCTGTTTTGTGGGACTTGGTATAATAGTCTGTAGTCATCCGCAATTGGGTAATCATTGCTAACTTTTGGTCATAGAAAGTACGCATCAAATCAGTTTCCCTGCATCAGTAATATTGGAGGCTATAATCAGTGATTTTTGTGTTATATGAAAATAATAGTGTTTCGTGGTATTTCTATTTAAGGCAGCTATAAATATAGAGTAAAAATTTCTTTTGAAGAACTATTAGTGCCAACTCCATAGTGAAAAATGGCGGGGGCGGGGGGATAGATGCCATTTTAATTCAGGAATCTCTGAAATAATGTTACCCTGAAAATGCTCAGTAAATGAGTAATTATCACATGTGTTAAAATCAGAAAACTCTGAAAAGAACTCTTAGAAAAGCTCTCCTAACAATTTTCCTGATTAAAAGAAAAGCAGAAGAGAAAGCAATGAAAGATTGTGCAAACTTTCCTACCAAAGTGGAATTTCCTAATATGTAATTCAAAATCTCAGATTTTGAGGAACATATTTCAAGAAGCTTTGATTCTAGTTTTTTACTTGAAGTTGAGGAAGGAGGAAGGGTGGCAGAAAGAGTTAGAGCAATCTTTTTGAAATTATGTCCATAAAATCTCAAGGATCCGTGAATCTTTAGGAGATTCTTAAATACATGTGATTTGGGCAGATTTACTGAAAATCAGCACTGACTTATCACTTCTGGGTTCCATCCTACACTAGGGTCGAGATTTAGGCAGGGCAAAAGTGTCACAGGAAGTTTTTTGGCCAAGATTTGACAGCCCAGGTCTACAGGGAAGAAAAATGATAACACAACTTTGAGCATTGCTTCCTCCTTGTCACCTTTGTGATATTAAACAACTCTGAAATAATCTTAAAAGAGCACAATAACCCTTATCTACATGCCTCACAGGAATATCCTGAGGCACTTAAAAAAATCTACAAAATTTGCTGAAATTCCTACAATTATGAATTATTTTATCTTCATGTTTAGAAATAATCACACCTTAATAGTTTCCTGAGAAAATACAGTCCGTGTAAAGTGGGGCCATAGAGAAATAAAAGCATGGCCTCAGCTTTTAATTAATTTAAATGTAAGACATGTGATTTGATTTCTTAGACCTCGGTAACGGAGTTGATTCCAAGATTATGTATGTCAAGATTATAAATAATCAGAGTTGATTACAGGATTATAATACTCATTATCAGAAAATAGTGTTTATTAGTAACTGCAGGGAGAGGATAGAAATTGTTTATACTGAAGAGAATGCTTATGGAACTTGTATAGGTATGCTTGGTAGATCAAGTATCTTGCACACACATGCAAAAGATATGTTCTACATTCCAGTTGTGTGTAGATGTCTCGCCACACACAATATACCAATGTATGCCCACTCCTGCAGGCAGACAGACACAAATACACACAACCACACACAGACCTGGACAAACACAGTCACAATTCTTCTTTTCAAGTAAAAACATTGATAATATTAAACAATTTAATTTTAAGACTGAAACTCTTAACAATGTATAAAAAAGAGTTATAAGACCTTTGAAAGTAGAGTAGCTGACCAAAATATTTTTGTAAAAATACTGTAGCTTTGGAATTAATTATTTACAAGTATAGGTTTCTTTCTGCTTTCTCTCCTCTTGCAATTTTCTTGTCTTTCTATCTCTTTCCTGTGCTCTTTATGTGCCATTGAATATGAATCCTTTTTAAAAGACTATGGATTATTGAAATTTATGTCCTGTAAATTTGCTTTTTGGGCAGATTATCTCTCTGACTATTCATTATTCATCCTTCAGGAGGATCTTTAGCCAAGCACACTTGCAGTGATACAAGGATTTAACTTATAAATATGACAGACAACAGATCGTTGAACATATTAATGAAAAGTGAATTAAATATAGAGGTAACTATGTTGTATTTTCTTGAACTTAGATGCTTTCTTATAATATTTGCTTAGAATTAGCCTTGTCATTTGGGTGCTGGAAAAAACAAACACGCTGAAGCATTAGACTAATTGTGCAGTTTCTTAACTGGAGAAAGCTTTTAATTGCTGTTAATTATATGCACATAGAAACCTTGCTGACAGAAGATACTTTTGAGCCAATGTTGTGGTTTTCATGTGGACATGCAGTACCTATGTAGCAGGCACTGAGAGTAAATGGATTTGCCTTAATTTCTAGAGGAGGGATCAGGCGGAAGTGAACCATGGGTCCTCCAGCTGGAGGGAGAGTTCACTAAGAGGGATTCCTTTGAAAGACGAATGAAGAGAAGGTGCCATCGGCTGTCTCCTGTCCATTGGCCCTGCCCTGAAGCACACTTAGGGAGCAGGCTGTGGACTTTACATAAAGCGATGGGGGTGAGGACTGTGATATGCAATCAGAGCTTACCCTGAGCCTATGCTCCTTTGTCTTAGCTGGGCATTGTCTTTCCAGAAAGCCAGGAGCACAAGGGCTACACATAGGCCCCAAGATGGTAGGAGACACATCTTGGTGCACTTTTTCTTTTGCTTGTTTCTCAAGACTTTACACAACAAGTCTTGTAAGGCAAAAAACAGAAACAAAATCTAACTTTTACCCAATCTACAGCAGGAAATCAAAGAAGTGGGTTGAAGGAGGGAAAATATGCAAAGAGTATCATTTCTTGGTTTCCTTTCCTGTCTGCAATTTTGAAGGACTAATATGGTGAAGACTCCTGCCATTATCATTTATGTCTCCCTTATTACAACACAATCATGTGAATGCAGAGAATGAGGAGGCATCGTTTAAAAGCCTTAGGATATTCTATATGATGACCTCAATATTCACTTTCAGCCATACTGGGATAAGTCACTTTTCATGGAGGGCCACCTACTATGAATGTATTAGAGCATAAAGTGTTTGCATGCATGTGCCTGCGTATGTACACACATGCAAACACACACACATATACACACACACGCAGCATGCACATCTCACACACATACACATTATTCAAGTTGAAACTGCACTCTAAGCAATCAATCTGATTCTATTGTCATTTTAACTCTTACAATCAATATCTCCTACATTAGTACACATAAACGTAATTCAAATATTTAAATATTTAAGAGAAGAAAAACCCCCAGAAAACCAATGAAAAATGAAACCATCATAAGTAAGAAACACCTAGCAGTAATGGTCTAACTACATTGTCAATTACACTTCAAGCTGGAGAATTGAAGATGGATTTGAACATAAATTACAAGCAAATACGCATCTTCATTTAAAGTTGTTTTTATTTCATTGAGGTTCTGACATATTTTAGCCAAGTTTCCCTGTTCAGGTTCTCCCCTGTTAGGATTCCAGACTGGAAATTGAAAGTCTCAGGAAATGTTTCCTGAGTTTTTCAGTTCTACAGTTTTACAGTTTCGATGACACAATTTTCTAACCTTTGGTTGCTCATCCAAATGAGAGCTCCATAGGTAGAGTGCTCGCATTTTGAATTGCTAGCAGAAAATAATGCACAGTGTCCCTCAGGATATGCTATACAAGGTTTTAAAAGTGTTTTATTTTACAGCACTTTAGTCTTTTCAACTAGATTTCTGTGACACAATGGTGTAAATGCTATATTCGCCATAACTTATTGGTGGCTCCTGTGTTACATTCAGTTTTAAATGATGCTCTAAATTGTTTGTTTTCCCTATGACAACGATAAAATATTCGGTAGAATTTGTAAAACGTGTTGATTGAATCTGTTGAAAATTGAGTCATTTTTATCTCATTCGTGACACTATTTTGCAGGCATCAGTTCTGCATGTGTACTTGTATGAGTCAAAACTATGTGCTTCCGTGTGGCGTGTGTGTCGGTTAGCATATTGTATGCTATCAAAAATCAAACTTATCCTAAAGAAAAAGGGCACATTATGACCAGCCTTAATTCATTGCCATTTTTTGTTGTTGCTGCAATTTGGGATTAAAATTTAAAGAGAAATTATGTTTTCGTTAATGATGAGCTTTAAAAAAGTCATATGAGGAATGTGCTTAAGGATTTATCTGAGTTCCTATGAACAAATAGTTCAGCTGTGGAGCATCTGATGCTTCTCAAAAGTTCCAAATGTCAGTTAATTCATTAACTTCATTATCATCCAGAGACTAAATTCACATTCATTTCCATCAGCAACAGAACCAGCGTATTTCTAAAGCTGTTCTTCCAAACATGGAACCTATTTTGCTTGTAAGGATAAGTTTTCCATGAAAGATTGTTTCTCCAAACCATTACTCTTTGAAAGTTGCATCTTCTCAAGCAACATTAACTGCCTTGGCTCTGTAAGAGTCACTAAAGACCCATCAAGATTAGGTGGTCCCAATCTGGTTCCCTTCTCAAAAACTAAGCGTGCAACACTCTTTCAAACTTTTGTTATCTGCTTCCATGGAATCCAGCTATAGAAAACTCATGACTAATTTGAGAGTGTGCACAGGTTGTCATGCTCGAAGCAAAACTCTGGAATCTTCCTTGGGCCTGGCATCTGGTTATGGAATATTAATCAATCTTCTTATTTCCCCTCTTTCTCTATCCTCAATTATTTTTTTTCTATACTTAAGGTTGCCAGGTGAAACACAGGATGCTCCATGAAATTGGAATTTCAGGTAAGCAATGAATATCTTTTAGTATAAGTACTTCCCAAATATTTCACGAGACAGACTTATACCAAAAAATTATTTACTGTTTATCTGAAATTCAAATTTAACTGGGTGTGTCCTGTATTTTTTTCTAATCTGGCAACCCTACCCATCCTGCCTCTCCCTTTTCAGCTGGGCTACCTATAAGGGGTGAGATCTTACCTCTTTCCATAATCTATGTTAAGATACCTCATAGAAATCTATAGTCCTAATACCCTTCTTGAAGGAAAATGTTGGTCCACGCTAAGTCCCACAGATGCTTTATGAAGGGCCAACTGAAGTGTAGATGGAACAGTCAAGCAAGTACCTCTATAAGATTAACACCACCACCTTCAAAATTTCCCTTCACCGGCCTGTTGCGAAGTCAAGAGTCTCGCCCGTTAATCCCTTAAATAACATTTCCTAGGAATTGAGATGACCAAAAACACACCTACATGTTAAAAACGCCCCTAGAAAGTGGAAGCACCTTCGAACTCAGTACCAGGACCTCCTTTAAAATTCAATTTCTTTTTCTTTCAGAGAAGTAACAAAAGAATCCATTACTCCCCTCATTAACACCTTACCACAAATTATTTTTATCCAATTAGAACTGGCCATCTATGGAATTGCAGAAAATTGACATAAAAAGGAACTTTCTTTACCACCAGAAGAGAGAAGAGTCTGAGGTGTCGACACAGCCCTGTCAGTACCTCCTCAAGGGGTTGGGTGGCAGTTGGGCAGCAGACAGGGGACAGCATATGGACCCTGACAATGAAGCTAGCACCTGACAGACAGACTTGCCAAAGCAAATTATAAAAACCAGCACTTTTTCTGAGGAATTGGAAACCCAGGACACCCCAGAGTAACAGTGAGATCTGAGACCAGTTTCTAGAACAGTTTTTGGAGAGCAGAACCGTGTCAGAATTCCTAAATAGAGTTTTCAAATACTGTCGTTTTCAACAGTGAATCCTTGACGTAGTCTGAATGTGGACTGAGTTATGGAACACTTTTGGTACCTACCTCCTCTCTCGAAATTCCTATAAGTGATAAGAAAAATCCACATCCCTTAATGTAACACTTCCATCTCATGGTCCCTGATTGCACACATTTGTGTTGATTTGCTTCATTTCTAAAGGATGGGAATTTGCAGAGCTGGTGACATTTCCTTCATTAAGACACAGGAAATTCACCAGAGGGAGACAGACCTGTGCCTTCTCTTTTTAGGATCTGGTCATTGATACTTTAATAAATGTGGTGTAAATAAAATACATGCCTACAGTTCTGTTTAGCAAATGTGAATTTTTTTGATAAGATTGTGTTCTTAACGTAAAAAAAGTTTCTTTGTATCCAGTGAAATGCCTAATAAAGTCCTGGTACCAGTTATCTTTATTCTTTTATTTCAAATTCATCAGTGCTTCATTAGAAGCCCAAAAGTGGATCTCTTAAATAGGACATGACTCAGGGCATCAGAAAATATAATTCTTTTTTAAAAATATGAATCATCATATTAGGATCTCCTCTGTGAAAGAAGATATTCTCCACCAATAAAGATAATGCCATGAGTGCTACCATTACATCAAAATTAGGTATCTCCAAAGTCTGATATTTTAGCTTCTTATATACCACAAAGAAGGCCAATTTCAACATAGTGCTATTATGTTAATAGAGTATATTAATATTGTAAAATACCATCTTGAAGTCAAAAGCTTAGGATGAAGAAAATCTACTTTTGCTGAATCTCTACTATGCCCAATGCATGAAACACTGTTTCAGAAATGAAATTGCCTCTGTATTTCACCAAATAAATCCTACATGATGGGGTTCAAATCAGCCTTAAGACAAAATTTAAACATTGTAATAGTATTATAAAGACAATCCAACAAAAGAATGTAGTCCAAGATCATCTTTGGGGTTGAACTTGGACCTAAGTGTCCCAAAAAGCTCTGCTTGTTACATACACTAGGAAGTTTATGACATTAGATTTCTCTTTATAAAGCTGTGAGGATTTCTACACTTATGAAAAATTGCATATCTGCAAATAATACTCTACATCGTCATATCTCTGTCCTTGACATAACACTGCTGTAGTTTCATCAGAGCCATTACTCGTTTATTCAGTTATTCAGCAAACATTTGCCAAAAGCCTTTTATATAGCAGGCTCCCTGCTAAGCACGACAAAACATTTCTAAGATGTTCCTTAGGAAAATGGATGAGTACATCTTTGGTAGTTTCTCACTAGAGCTAACAGGTGGCACCAGTTTGTCCTCCAAACAAACAAACATCAATTTATTCTCAATGACCTTTTCAAAGTAATATTCCCAGATAGTAAAACTGTTTGAACACAGTTATTGCTGAAAGCCTAAGAAGAAAAGGACAATTTCTACAGCAAGTATAACGGGCGGTAGGTTGGTCACAGCCCCATATAACCAAGAGTGGATTCCCTCCCTCTCCCTGCCACGTTCCCTGTCACCGTGTGCAGGACGCTGTGTACAAGCTTAGCAGCCACATTCTACCTGACTCTAAACCAGTAAAAGCAGAGGCTCCTTCCCTTGCCTTCCTCCCCTCACCTCCAGGGCTTCAGATGAAACTGCTTTTTCTTGACAGGAGAGGCTGACCTCATAAAGTGAAGCAGACTCCGTAAAGTAAAGAAGTGCCACCTTTATGTAGTGCAAAAATGGGGACTCTTCTTAGATCAAAGGAGCAAAAGCGTCATCTGGAATTGGAGGAAATATTTCTTTTTAAGTGGAAAGTAATACTGTGGCATGATGGAAGGTTTCAATATTGGCTCTCAACATGTAGTTCAATACACATCTTTAGTAATGAGCCATAATGATGGCCACGCTGGAATTAAGTGGCAAGAAGTGAACCTAAGTGCAACTAGGCACCTTCTACCATATTTGTCCTTTAGTCCTGTGGATAGAAATATTCCTGGAAACGGCTGGAGCTATTAGGCAAAGGTCAACCACATTAAAACACAATAAATTCCAGAAAGTGGGAGGTAGTGCCCCAGGCACCAGGGAGGGGAGGATGGTGGAGAACGCCAATGCTGTTCCTGAAGCACTCTTCGGCAGAATGCTTATCCTCCCCTCCCACTTTTTTCCTCATAGGAACATGTAAGCTTGACCTCCTGGGGTTTTACCGAGAAATAATTAAGAAAAAATCTTTTGCCTCAACACAACTGCTCAGCTATTATTAAATTGTGCTCTTTTATTTTGGGGGGAAAAAAATGTGCCTGCAGACTGGTTTCAGTTTTGGCATGGGGAAAAGGCAGAAAATATTAATTTAGAACCAATAATCCTTTCCTCATTGGACTATAAGATTATTCATCTTTGATTTAAGCTTTGAAGGTAAGAGGTACATCTTAGCTATTTCTATATCCCCAGGAAATGGCAGTTATTAAAACATGTTTGGAAACAATGAAATGGAATTGCGACTAGTTGTGACCCAACTGAATGGTGGACAAGTGTTTGATAAATGTCATGCACATGCTGAGCACTTTCAGGTGCAACAAGGGTTCAAAAAGTACGAGGCAGTATCCTCCATCTCCTGAATTCCTTGGAGAAATACAGATAATGGGAGATTTAGGGGGAAATACACTGCATGGCATTCTCTCCAAGTGCAGAAAGACGCTGTCTCTTAGCTGTAATGTCAACAGTAAATCTTTGCGAAGAATATTTACCCAGGGGAACTTGGCTTATGAGGCATTTATTTAAAAGGAGCTGAGAAAGGGTGCAGGAAGAATTACATTTTGAGCTTCAACAAAATCTTTTGTTAGATTTTCCATTCCTCATCTGCTCGTAGATACAAGTGGGGTGGCATGAAGACGTTAGAATTCCACAGACTCTCGCTTCCACACAAGGCCTCTGCTCACACACCCTTTGGGAAGACTGTCCCCTCCCTTACACTTTCGTGAGTCCCCAGAAGATGTTTCCTGTGTGCTTAATAAAAAATTACATGGCCTCTGGCTGCTGCCTGATGCTGCTTTCCCATCTTGCTGCTCACTTTGGTCCAGTCTTTGCTCCTTCTCCACCAGACGCAGCAGTCTGCCCAGGAGCACTGCTATCCTCTGTTGAGCATCACTGCAAAGGCAAATCTTCAAATGTCAAAGAGGTGAATGGTCTGTGGCCAAGCGAAGCTAGGTAAGGAAATGCTTCTCCTCCCTTTATGTTGCATTTTAATAGAGGGGCTCTTGTGTCCCGATAACTACCCGAGATTAGGAGTGAAAATCTCATTCAACACTTAGATACAGCTCTCTCTTTCTGTCCCTCTCTCTCTCTCATCTTTGGGCTCAGGACAGAAATTAATTTCAGTGACAGCCACCACGCTGTTCACATAGTCACTGGTCCCCTCTCAGCACCAAGAGTGTGGACTGCAAAGAAGACCCAGGGTCCCATTTCCTGTGGCCCTAGCAAGCTAAGACAGCTGTGGAATGTTGTGTGCAGAAACCCCTTTATTTGAAGCTCTGCTCCCAGGTTGTGAATTGAAGCTGCTTTCCTGTGTCAAAGTGACTTAGACCCTGCGTGCAAGAGTGGGCTGTTCATTCTTACTGATAGAATTTCAAATAGCCATGGTCACTCAAGGAGGGGGTTATCATGACACTTTAGAGCTGAAGTGTGTCCTTGGGAGAAAGAGTGTTTCCTGTTAAGTTTGCAGAGCTGGCTGGATCTGAGTCTGTTGTTCCAGCCTGATGAATGGCCAGGCAGATTTTCCTTTCTCAGTCCAAGCTAATTTTTACTTTCTCTATTTATAACTGAGAGAAATCCAATTCAAATTAATCTAAGCCAAAAAAAAAAAAAAAAGAAAGAAAAAAAGAGGAGAGACTTTTCAGGCTAATTGAAACTGAAAAAGCAGCAGCTTTGGGGATAACTAGGATCTCACACAATATCAGCAGGGCTTGATTTTTCTCCATCTCTCAGTTTTACTTCCCTCTGCATTAACTCTATTTAAGTATGGTTTTTCCACACTGAGTCAAGATGACCAAAGAATATGTATTTTTCCCAATAGTTTCAATCAAGAAACAGAATTGTGTCTCACTGGTCTGAGTTGGGCCTGAAGTCACTTTTCCAGTCAAGCACTGCGCACATGAGGATGGGCTGAGAACGGAGAAGCGGTGATTTACAAGGAAAATCAAAGCTCTGCTACTAGAATATGTTAGAAGCTACTCTAGTTAGGCACAAATACAGATGTCCTCTCCAAAGGCTCTCCCAGCGCCTCTGAAATCATGTCGTGGAGGGGGCACTGCCTTTATTTAGTCATCAGGTTGACCCTGATTACTTTGACTTCAATTCTGAACCCCAAGGGAAATTAGAAAAGAAAAATAAACATTAAACAGATATGTTTTGAAGTCTTTTTTTTTTTACTTTTAAATAATTTCAAACTTACAGAAAATTTGCAAAAATATTGGAGAAAATTTCCATGTAAACTTTGCCTGGAGTCCTTTTTTATTTTTGCTGAGGAAGATCAGCCCTGAGCTAACGTCTGTGCCAGTCTTCCCATACTTTATATGTGGGTCACTGCCACAGCATGGCTGATGAGTGGTGTAGGTCCAAGCCTGGGATCCAAACCCACAAACCCAGGCTGCCAAAGTGGAGCACACCTAACTTAACTGCTAGGTCAAAGGGCTGGCCCCCTGGAGTCATGTTTTCAATTAATATTTTTTTCAATGTTAGGTTCTTATCATCTGGGAAACAATGTGTTTTAAAGTATTACTCACATTCCAGAAGTAATTAAGACGTCAGAATTGAAAACTTTAAAAATCTGTATCCCTGAAGCCATTCACATAATAAAGTAAATCTTCATTCAAAAGGCACAATATTCTAAAACACCTCAAAGAATATAAAAATAAAGCCAACTGTTTGTAGATAAAGGGGAGAAAGGAAAATCCCTAAGATGTATAATATATGGGAGGATGTTAGGTACTCTGTTTAGTCTGAATAAGATGTGGGCTAGGATTCTTACTGTGGGAGAAGAGACAGGCAATTCTGAAAGACCATTTCCAGAGGAAGATGGTAATGTAGTCAAATTAACGGTTCCATAATGGGAGAAAATTATAGCCTTGGTAGCGCCAAATCATTTTTCCCTAATCAATGCTAATCACAAGGGATCCAGAAGTCATCAGCTCAATTCTTGGGGTCACTGTTGAAATCATTGACTGAAAAAAATCTAGCTGATTCCTGAGATAAAGCATTTCTGAATTAAGGAAATGGATGAAGTAGAGTGGAGTGTGTGTACACATAGGGGGGTGTGTGTGTGTGTGTGTGTGTGTGTGTGTTACTGTTTAGGGACTCAACAGGATTTTCTCTTAAAAACTACTTATTAATAATTGAATTGCAAACTTATTAGGTGCCTTATCGAATGAGCTCCCCACAAGGCCACATTTCCAAATTTTGGCTGCCATTTCAGCAGCTGCAATTTCTTAGGATGCTGCAAAAGGAAAAAGGCCTTCCAAATAAAAAATATTGCGTAAAAATATTTTTTTAAATCAACTCTGGAAATATCCAAAGATGATTAGCAGCCCATGGGGACATGAATGACTTTTGTCTTATTTACCAGTGAATTCCCAGTACCTAGTGCACTAGCTCTGTGTTAGTTTCCTAGAGCTGCTATCACAAACTGGGTGGCTTAAAACAACACAAATTTATTCTCTCACAGTTCTGGACGCTGGAAGTCTGAAACCAATGTGTTGGCAGGGTTCATTGGTGATTTTTGGAGGCTCCTAGCTTCTGGTGGTTGAAGGAAATTCTTGCATTCTTTGACTTTTGGATGAAACACTCCGATCTCTGCCTCCATCTTCATGTTGCTTTCTCCTCCATTTTATCTCTGTGTCCTCTCCTTTTCATACAAGGAAACTACTCATTGGCTTTAGGGCCTACCTTAATCCAATATGACTTCATATTAACTAATTACTTCTGCAAAGACCTTGTTTCCAAACTAGGTCATATTCTCAGATTCTGGTGGACACTATTCAACCCACTACCAACTGGCACACATCTCAAAGAAATGCTGGAATAGCCACAGCATGTTAAAAAATAATATCAACATATTATCCTTCCTTCTTTTGATAGATTCCCCCTTAGTAGGTTAGTTGTTCAGTGAATTTAGTTTAAATCAAAAGAGTGTAAAATAAAATTCAAATTACGAGTTTGTAAAAATCCATCTGGAACATTTTTTTTCTTATATACTGACAATATAAACAAAGAAATACAAGACCTGGACACCAGACGCAACATTCTCACACTGTTGCGTAAATTTAAAAAATAATATTCTGGCGTACTCTGCTCAAACAGTGTGTCTTTTTCCTACAATATCTCCCCCATTACTTGTCTCTGTAGATTTCTTCTCAATAGAATGACTACACGATCAATATCCTTTTAAACTTTTTTATTTACTATTTTTGAAATGTTGCACTTCAAGAGATACAATAGAATGAGCCCTGTGTTAACATGTTTACAGAATGACACCCTGATAGAATAGGTTTGTTGTCTCACACTCTCATATAAATAATAATAAATTTTAGTGTATCCATCAGGATCAAACGAGGAGATAGAAACCAGCACTAATTTGAACAGGGAAAATTTACTATAAGTAATTATTAACTGTAACAGGAGATTGAAGTAATGGAGTCTTGAGTAGCATAAAGTGTGGAGAACTAGAACTCTAAAGAATATCGGAATCGCAGAAACAAGGAGCAGGATCTACCCCCTAGGGCTGAGATAGAGCATTCAAAAGAGAGCTGTTCCCAAGGCTGAGATCCATATCTCACTGGGGAGTTGCTGAGATGCTGTGCCGTTGGGCCTTGATGGCAATCTGCCCTCTGGAGATAGCCATCCAGAGGGAGCTGTCATGCCTCAGAACTCCTTGCATGTGGCACAAGTGGATGCAGGGGAAACCGTGGAACAGCATGTGCCCCACCAGAGAGTCTCCATTGCAGAGCCTTCCCAAGGGTTCCTGGGGGAAACTGCTGGCTTCTGGGCTCCATGCACTGTAAGAGCTGGGCACTGGAGAAGCCAAGCACTGCAGGAGCCAGCACTAGAAGAATCATGTTGCAGAAGCCTGGCAAGAGGTACAAACAGGGGCCGAGAAGAAAATAACACTTTCTTCCTCCAGTTCCCCTCCAACTTCCTCCACTCCTAAAGCTTAGCATGCGCCAGCTAACAAAGGAAATCTCTTTAAAGGGCCTATCTATATTTTCACAAGGCAGGCAATGGAGTGCAGATTTGAAGCTGTAAATTGATGAGTGGCATATCCAGATATCAATTTCCTTAGCTTGAGAACTGAATTTAATTATCTCTCGATTTCTTAATGAAATAGTCTAGACTGCTAACTTTTAGTGGACTCTCATTGCTTAACGAGATATTATACACTGTTAACTAACTTCAATGGAGAAAAGAGAGTTCCTCTAAACTATACAAGTGCTAAAGTATCGCTATAAAACTGGAGGCCAAATACATCCATATCTGATGTGTTCTATCTGAGTAACACTTCATCGTAGAGTCCTTCAATGGTTGGCCTATTACAGTGCTTTTTATCTTTAATATGAATAAAATTGAAATCATCATTACACAGAATTATTTTTATTTAAAGCTCTAATTAGTATTATATCTCCTTTAAATTATTATTTCTCACCTCATGCTTTTTTTACTCTCACTACTTTGTTATTTCTTGATAAACATTAACATTAGGAGGATCTAGCCTGTATCAAAAATCTTTTATGTACTAGTAGTTTCTTTATATTGTTTTATTTAATTGTGAAATATTTACTTTGGAGTTGAAGTATTATCATCTTCATTTTCTTTCTTTCTTTCTTTCTTTTTTTGAGGAAGATTAACCCTGAGCTAACTACTGCCAGTCCTCCTCTTTTTGCTGAGGAAGTCGGCCCTGAGCTAACATCCGTGCCCATCTTCCTCTACTTTATATGTGGGATGCCTACCACAGCATGGCTTGCCAAGAGGTGCCATGTCTGCACCCGGGATCCAAACCAGCGAACCTGCAGCCACCGAGAAGCGGAACATGCAAACTTAACCGTTGCGCCACGGGGCCGGCCCCCTATTTTCTTTATTTAAAGAAACCAAGACTTTACGTTTAGTAATTTTTCCAAGTACATGCAAACTAATAAATGGCTAAACTGGGATGTAGATGCAGCGTGTCTGGATCAATGACTCATCAGACCCCTATAAAGCCCCCTGAAGAAAAAAATACTAATGATAAGAAAAAAGTGAAAAAATAGTTGTACCATTGCTACCGACTACTCGGTTCCCCCTCCCTTCCACTATAATGGCAAAGAACACTACTGCTTCTTGCAGAGTTAGACTAGATAAAGCAGATCAATTATGATTATTTTTAAATAACATACATCATAACTTAGGATGCTTATCATGTATGCTTATAGGAACTAACCTTAATCACTTTTCCCGCTTCATCTTCTTGTTTCCATATTCTATTTTCCTCAGAACCTGGTGTTCACAAGCCTTCTGCTATCACTGCCTGACTCACAGAGACTTACTGTTAATGTCTTGGGGAGGGAGGAACGAAAAATGAGCTTGTCACCAATCCTCACGATTATGTCCACAGAGATTTAATGGAACGGATCAATGAAGGAAATTATTAAAAGGCATCTTGGAAGAATAAAGAAGCATGCAAACATATATCCTGTTGGTCAGTGGACATTTATGAATCTTCTCATTCTTTAATTTGCTTTAGGACCCACCTAGGAAATACTCTACCCTGTCTTTTAATGCTTAAAATACTTGATTGTTTGACAAGATAAACAGACGAAACACACGACCGAATAAACACATTCTAATAAACACATTTGTTTGAATGTCCCATATACTAAATTCAAGCATATTGTGAAAACTCACAGCACCAGTTTCAAGAATTTTTATTGACCATTCACCAAATAGTTATTGAAAGTCTACTAAGCAGACAAAAATCACAGCTGTCCTAGAGGTTAAAGTCTTGTGAAGAAGACTGACAATAAACAAAAACAAATAAGGAATTTTATGGTATGTTAGAATGTGGTATGGGAAAAATAAAGCAGGGAAATAATGTAGTCGGTGACTACAAGTTTAAATGGGAAGTTGAGGAAAAGGCTCACTGAGAAGGTAGCAAAGTGAACCATACCAACATCTGGAGGAGAGCACTCTAGACAGAGTTTATCAGACATCTCACACATCTCTGAGAGCCTCTTGGCCTCGTCTGTGTCTTGTTCCAGTTCTGTGTGGACTCGGACTGATTTAACTCCTTTCTTCTGCCCCGCGGCTTCCTGTTGATAGTGCAGTAGACTCTTGGGCTCCTAGACCCATACATGAGACAATTGGAAGTGCAGGGGAATTAATGCCCATGGAGGGAATCTTCAGCTAACGCAAGAGAGGATCCTGTGGATAAATTCTTCTCCCTTTATATTCCCCAGGAACACTGCTGCTCAAAGTGCAGTCCTATGAATTGAACAACTAATTGCACTAAATGGCAGCCAGCTCAACGTGTCTTTGCATTGATACTCTCTCCTTCCTGCATCTCTCTTCTTGGCCCTGGGATTCGACTCCCTGATTATCACACAAGCTCTATGCCTCTGTTTCTGGATAGCTCAAGCCAAGACACAAAAGGAAAAGAAAATGTACAAGCCTTGAGGTAGAAATCTTATTGAGATTGGTAACATAATAGCTTATAAATAGATAATGAGAATAATCCAGTAGGAGGGGAAATTGATGCTGCAGGAGAGGGGAATTACTGGGGCAACATCCATGAGAGTGTGAGGAGAATGGACTCTGATGGACAATTGAAGAGGCTGTCCTTACTAGGAACATAGACACTTCATCTTCAGTAGCAAGAGGGAAGGCAGAACATAAGGGTGCAGGTGCTGGTCAGTGGGTAGACATGGTGTGGGAACTTGTGGGCCTTCTCCTGTGATTGCTCCAGTGTACTCAGTGAAACTGAAAGCAAATTCATCAGCTGAGAGTAAGGATGAGAGAGTAGATACTGAAGGTAAGAAGAAAGAGGAGAGGGCACAAAATAGTCATCTATCATCTTTTCTGTTTAAGAATTCTATGTTTCTTTCATTCTAAGACTTCTACTCTGGTCTCACCTACCCTAACCACCAGTGCTGAATGGCAACCAGAATAGAAGAATTCAAAGAGAGGTATCACAGTGAGCAGAACCTGGTGAGGTAAACAACGCTGCCCAGTCAATTCCTCTATTTTCCATGGGCCACTTGGGATGGGCTAAGAGTGGGTTCCGTTTCTATCACTTAAAATTTTTTGAGCAACAACTCATCCATCTTCATGTCCAATCTGTGGTCCAATAGACATCAGATTAGTTCTGTGGATGAGGGGTAGGCAGAGCTTTTCTTGCTTGCAATGCCTGCCTGAGAAAAAGCTGAACCAATTTGCCCTGATAGGCATCCAGGGGATTCTGGATATTTGAATGTTGCAAGATGAACCCAAAGTTTTCTTCCTTGCCTCTGGGGCATCTACCGGAGAAGTATGAGTTAGAATTTCTGTGCCCCTGGAAATTCTAAGAATTGAACAAACGTTGACCTCCTTCCTCTCTCTCTACTTCCGTGTGGCTATCCTTTATTATATTCTTTCCCAGATACATAGTTCCAGTCCCTCTTTCGTATGTGCAAAAAAAGGCCTTCTGAATCGCAAACTACTCTTTGCCTTCTCTTATGAAAAAACAAATTACAACATTTAAAGTGCTGTCTTAAAATAAACTTTATGCATGCATTATTTCATTTAATACTCACAGAAAGCTTATCAAAAAAGCATCCAATTTTATAAATAAAGGAACTGAGTTTTAAAGATATTAAAAGGCCTATTCGAGTTTACATGGCTAATGAGCAAAGGACGATTTTTACCTGTGTCCTTTTACTATAGGTCTCATGAGTTTTTACTAGGCTACATTATAATTGCCCATCTTTCTCTCTGCCATTTACCTCCCTCTCTACAACAATTATACCATTATACTAACCTAATAAGGTTCTAGATGAACTCAACTAATCTAAGCTCACAATATCCAACTAGAAATTGCTTAACTGTGGACATATAGCATACTGAAGAAAGATTCTAAACTCCTCAATCAATGGAAATAGACACTTCATCGGTAAAACTAGAGAAGTAGAATTTTTCACTAGTTACTATTGTACTTAAGGAAGGCTAATATTTCCCTAAGTTATAGAATTCTGGAGAATCTGCAAGTCAATATTCTAGCCAGCCAATACCCTGGAAGAGCTGGCCAGGAAGACAAAGAAAAAAAGTCAGAGTAAGAAAGAAGAAAGAAAGGGAAAATCAAGGGATGGTGTGTGGGAAGAGAAAACTAACAATTATCCAGCTTCTATTATCTGTCAAGTATTTCGTACATGTTATTTATTTTAACCTTGACAGCCATGAAGGAGAGAAGCAGGCCCTCTCAAAGGATGTGTTCAAAGCATTGCAAAATTTGTAAGGAGGATTTCAGCCCAAGACTGCCTGTCTACAAAGTTCATGTTCTTTGCACTAAAATAGAAGGTATAAGAAAGGAAGAGAAAAGTCTATTCTACTCCCAAGAGCCCTGAAATAGTTACCAATAACAACATGGTTACAAGAAATATATTTGAGCCAAAAACACACTCCAAGTGGCCTGAAACAGGCCAGACAATATGAAGTTTAACTATGTCACCTCTTTCTGCAATTACTCTTAGTCATCCTTATTGATCTGATTTTATTGCTCTGCATTTTCCATTGACAGCTTCTTAGTGGTGGCTCTCAGTGACCAGCTACAACCTGTGTCTGCCCAACAAGATATAAACACATATTTATTGAAGGGCTTAAACAAAAGGACAAGGTCTGACTCGCCCATGATGTGCCGACCTAGGCAATTAACTAATACAAGTTCAGAACCGTAAGACCTCTTCTTACCTTGAAGAGCCCTCGATTGAGCTTACTGTCTTCTTGTACATGCTGTTTTCAAGTGTGAAGAGTTTCTTACCAAAGCAGTTACAAGGAAGGCAATTTTGCCAAAAAGAATAATGTGTAGTCTAATGTTTCACCTGTTTTCATCAGTTTAGCCATAGAGATGTCAATCGTACACCCAAGCCAAAATTAAAAATTCAGAATCTCAATAAATAGCTGAACTATTTATTGAATAAATAAAGAAGAGACATTCATTCATTAATTGAATTAATATTTTGATTGAACACCCTTATTTTCTAGGTACTTTCCTATATCCTATAGATACAAAAGTGAACCAGATATAAATACACTTATCTTCCTGGAAAAACTTACATTATAGCAGGGAAAGCTAAAACCAATTATCACACAAATAATTACATGATCACAAATGTGTTATATATGAAGTGAAAGTAAGGAGTTGTGAGTGAGCATACATACAAAAGAACTGCCTGACTTAATCTCGGGTTCAAAACAGGTTCCTAGAAGAAGTGGTGCTTCATTGGGTTCTAAAGGATAAGTAGGTGTTGGCTGGGTAAAGAGGAAAGAAGATTCTGAGAGAGCATAGGGAACAGCATTAAGTGGAAGCATGGAATGCTCACTTATCAGAAAGAATTCTAGTGAGGCTCATGAAGATTGGGGAGGGAAGAGCTTGTGATGGAGTTAAAGCAGTTTTACAAAGTCTTGTGCACTGTGAGAAGCATTCTGGACTGTATTTTAAAGTCAATCTGATGCCATTAAAGGATTTAAGCAAGAGAGGAAAGTAATCATATTTGTTTGTTAAAAGATTTCCTTAAATGTGATATGGAGAATACATTGGAAGCAACAAATAGAAATATTTTGCAAGAATTCAGGAAAGAGATGATGATAGTTTGGACTAGAATAAAGGTAGTGAAGGTGGAGAAAAGTGGGTGGGTTTGAAAACACAAGATTTAGTGTTTGACTCAATATGGGGGTCAGGAAGGAATGGAATCCAAGATTACTCCCATGTTTCTAACTTGAGAAGAATCAAGAAATTATTGTACGAACTATAGAAATGGAAGAGATTCCAAGATGCACACATTTGGAGAGATGGAGTAGCGCTTCAAACTTTGGGCATAATAAATTTTAGATAGTGTGTGATGGGGGGAGCTCTTGAGCAGGCAGCTGGGTAAACTGGCTGAAGATACAAACTGAAGAGCAAGGTGAACATCTCAAGATCTATATAGGAACAGAACCTGGATTTAAACAAGGCTCCCTCTCAATTATTAAGGTTGTAGTAAATGATGACAGCAGGACACAGACGTGGCCAAAGGAGATACCATTAATGGATATCCATTGTGACAAGTATTCTCCACTCATGTAGGCCCTCAAGTTAACTGACCTAACCAAACTTAATCCTCCATCATCTAAGTGGCTTCCTTATGTTTCAGTTCTACTGGGATGGGATTTGAGCCATCAATAAATGGGAATAAAGATGTGAACACAACACTGCTCTAAGAGATGGTAAAAGCTAAACTTTTAAGTATGAAAGGACATATTCATAGATGAAAATTTCACAATATAGATTAAACAGAAACCCGAGGCTAGTAGAAAGAAAGAGAACATAGTTCATCAAGTATAAATTCTCAACACCAACCTAGGTGGTATATAGAGTATTTTTTAAATACTTGTTATACATCATGTTTATGATTAACCAAAGGCAATGATGCATAAATGAAAACTATTTAATTATCAAACAGTACCAATAAAAAAATCAAGATGTGCTCAAACATATGGTGTAGGCTATTTTTTCAATTAACAAACATTTGTTGAGGAACCATCATTTGACAGACTCTGTGTTGTATCTATATATTAAGGTACAGAAATGAATAAAACATTAGTTTCATTATGGAAAGTCAAGTTTTAGGGAAAAGAAACAGATGAACATCAAACACAAAGTACTAGAAATAAATATGCATTTTCCATGGGAATATGTAGACAGGATCAATTAAATTTGTTGAGGGTAATGATGTTTGAGTTTGATATCAAAGGATGAATGTGCCAAATGAAAAATAGTGGAAGGATTTTACAAATATAAGACATAGCACGACAAAAGAATGAAAGATCGTGCTGGGCTCAGTGGCTGATACACAGGCATATGGTGGGAATTGGTAGAAAAGTTTGGATGGTGGATTAGGGTTTTGTGTACTGTGCCTGCAGGTAATGAGAGAGTATCTGATCTATTCCCAAGAGGGAAGTGAGCCATATTTCAGCATGAGACTTAGGTCTGGATACTGCCTCAACAGAATGGTTCTCTGAGTACTCATAGGACTATTACAAATCATGTTCAAAAAAAGAACACAACAGCTCAACATTAAGAAAGCCAAGTCTGTTAAGTGTAAGGGGTAAGTACTAAAGATGAAGTCAAGAGTTTCACAAGGAAAGTTGCAGGAATGAGTGGATAACAAAAAACAAGGATGAGTAAAATCAAGGGTCCCAAGGCCTGGATAAAGAAATATTTGTTTAATTGGCCCCTGGCTAGGACATGGATAAGCTGGCCTGGTTAAAAGGCATGCAGGTTGGGGAGCTCTCACAGAGGGAGACATGGATGGTTGTCAAGCAAGGGGCTAACATATCAGATTGGTATTTTAGAAAGGATTACACCAGGGTAAGGTGAAAGATGGGTGGAGATATGGTAAATGGGGGTCAAGAGAGAATTCTTTTGTGAAAGAGAGAGAAAGAATTTGATGAAGATCTGCACTAGGGCAATGTCCCTGGGCTGGAGCAGTTTGATTAGGAAGGGGAAAGATAACATGAAGCCACAGTAGTTGAGCAAGACTTCAGGGTCATTTGCAGGATTGGTAGAATTCAGCTTGATAGTGGAGGAATGGGGCAAGGACTCCATATTGGAGGGAAGGGCAGCAGAACTTTTTACAGGAGAGCAGATGTGGGAAACTCCTGAGCCTGACCCCTTCTGGCATTTTGATATTCACATATAGTTCCTAATATGAGCTCCATCTCTTGGAAGGAATTTGTAAGTGGGCCTCGGCACCATATCGGTTACTGTCTAGTGGCTTCCTGCATCAATCACCTCTAGAAGTTTCAGCACGAATGCCTGTGGTTGGAAACCAACACAATAAGAGCTAATCTGTGGGCTCAAGTTTATTTAGGAGTCTAAAAAGGTCCTCAACTGTCCATTCCCACCATCTCCACCGGATATGAACCATTCTCCAATGTAACTGACCTTTTACACAGGACTATGCCCCATGGTGCAGTGGGAAGAATTTGAGCTTTGACCACATATTGGCTAAATGATTGATGAAAATTACCTTACAACAGGAAAAATGGCTGTCTGTCAAAAGAAAAAATGATACGGCTTAAGTATCTGCATGTTGAGCTGCACTAGCTTCCACGGAGACTTTCTGAAGACCGGTCGCTGCTTTTCAATGATTCCATTGACGTCAGATGGTGTCTAGTGCAACCAGCTATTTTTATATATCAATTGAAAATGCAGCAGCTATCTCTCCTCTGAATTAGATCACAGAGCAGCAATGAAACGCGTGCCTCTGCCGTAAGGTAGACGAACAGGCTCTTCTGGGTTATGTTAGAGAAAATGTGAGTTTTTCTCCAACTGCCCTGGAGCAATGGTTGCAGTCGTCAATTGTACAAATCACTGGGTGCTTTTTCTGGAAGTATTTGTAAGGAAGGAAGAAAGGGAATATTTTGCTTTGCTGATCTGACAGTAACTGCAAGAAAGCTGAGCACAGTACACAGAGCAAAACAGTCCTTAGGACAGCAGCAAGATTGCCAATGCCAGACAAGGAAAGGAGTGAGCGTAAAACGGTTGATGTCCTTTTCTCCATCTTCATGCTGATTCCCTTGTTGAAAAGGAAAGTGGATGATCAGATTCAGGGCCCAGGAGGTTATCTGAGCCCCAGGACTCACCTTCGGTGACTTTTGAGGCTATGGCTTCCAGTGTCTCCAAGTGGATATATCCTGATGCAGATGTTACTGACAATACCCCCTGATGTTGCCAGATAGGACTCTCTGGATTAGAAAACCATATGCACAAGCACACGGCCGCAGCACAACCATTACTGGTATTCCCAACAGAATCTCCAGAGTAGCTTTGAATATATTTTCATGAGCTTTCATATTTTGACTAGAAATAAAACAAACAAATGATCAACAAACATCACATGATACACGGTCAAGAAAAGTCTCTTAACCATGATGGCAAGGGTCATATAGTAGATTTTTAAATCCCCCTACATAAAATCAGTTTCTTGTACATACTGATTTGTTTGTAGCAGAATGTAGAAACTCATTATTTTATGAATTTTGGGGGTGAAATGGGGAGGAGTAAACATTCAACTTCAAAACCATCAGCATTTTTTGACTCTATGCTGTTTTCCCAGAGAAGTCCAGACATTTCAGGAGCCCCTTCATTTGCTGGGCTGTATTACATAACTGCACTTTATAAATTCTGAATTTTAAATTGCAGACGATAATATCAGCTTCCAAATGTCAGACATCATGATGAATTGGCTTTTCAACTTTTCAAGCCATTTGCTTTCTTTGCTTCTGGAATGTCAAATGTAAAGGCTCCTGATAACAAAGCTGTGCAAAGCATGTTATTATTAATTTTTTTGAGGCAATCATAATACTTAATGGACAATTCTTCCAAAGCTTGTTTCATATGTAAAAGCCTGTGTTCTTTGCTTGATATTCTAATTGTTCAGACTGAGCCAGCTTTTCAGTAAACTAATCAATAAAATCTACCCCCCCCAATCTAACACATGTGAAATGACTGTTTTCACCACATCTATAGCACTAAAATTTGTATTTAAAAATGTCAATTGAATGCTTAATTAATCTCTTATTTTGTAATTTTCTTCCAGACACACACAGATGTTCATTGTGCCCTTTTGGAAAGTGAGGGTAGAGCAACTCAAAAAAGAATTTCAAGGCTCATGAATTTTTCTTCCTTAACATCTTAATCTGGCAAAACTGACATGAAAATTGCACCTTGTATTTCATGAAATGTTGTTACAAAGTAATATTAAAAGCTAGACTGTTATGCCTTTTTTTCTACTTTCATTAAAGCTCAAATGGAAATACTCATCATTGGAAACTACAGAAATTAAACTATATATTGTTTGATGGGTTGGTTGATTTATTTTTAGAGGAATCCTTTCAGCACGTATTTATAGAGCATCTACCGGATTCTAAGCACTAGGCTAGGTAAGAAATGCAAGGAAAAATAAAGCACAGTTCTGGCTTAGAGAAGTTGGAATTTAGGTGGGAAGAGATTAAACCATAGCCGTAGATAACAAGAACTCAGCAGGGCAAAGACTATTCATTTTTTCTTTCTGGATACGACTTTGAAATTAAGTTCCTGAAGTTTCAAAAATGAATATTATACAATAATTTTTGAAAAACGTACCTAAATATAATCAGCATAGCTCTAAAGGATACTCCTCCTTTGCTTAGGTCACAAGGCCATTCAGCGTCTGTCCTCGGATTCAGTTATGACTCTTTGATAACATGAGGCAGGGCTCAGTGCCCTTATACATTCCACACTACAGACAAATACAGATTTCTAGCAGTGGCTCTCAGCAAAATAATTGCATGTATTGCTTTATCTTCAGTAAATTATTTCTCCATTTTCTTTTTGACATTCTAGCCAATTGTAGTGGCTCCAAGCTTGTCTTTTATTACAGAGGAGACAGTAAATTTCAGATGGCTTAATTGATAAGCAAAACCGTCAACACAGAAGACTCAAAAACCCTTCCTCCATATTGACAATGGAAGAGAATAAATATAATCACATTATAAATGCATCAAATATCTCTGGAAGGATACACAAGGAATGGTAACATCAGTTGCCTCCAGAATTAGAAACTGGGTAGCTTAGAGGTGGTGAGTGTAGGAACATTTTCACTCTATGTCTTTGTGATCCTTTTAAACATTTGAAATGTGTATATATTACCTATTTAAACACACATACACACAGTTATGTATCCAGGTATGCTTGAGATTAGAAACTTCTCGGCCCCACTAGGCAGAATGTTCACACTCGGTTCCAAGCCCCTTCTCTGATCTAGCTCTCCTCTAAACCAGAGGTCCTCAAATTGCATTTCCTCTTCCTGGCCAGGCCAGCATTCTCTTCCTCATTCCATTTCCTTTTTCTGTACCATCGTTCTCAACATCTTACATGCCTACAATCTCCAGCTTCCCATTTCCCACATCCCTACCCCCAGCCCTTCTCTCCTCTTGCCCAAGGTAGTCCAAGACTCTGAGAAGCTGTCTTTGTTAACTAAGCAGGGGAACAATATTTTTAAGAACCTGGACGTGGCATATGAACACTGATTCCTCCTAACCTATATGGTGGCCCCTGCCCACCATATAGAAACAATTGTTCTTAAGAAGTAAGTTAAAATCCAAGTGCATATATGAAGAACATATAAAATGTTATCTATCCTTACCTGGTTCTCTCAGGTGAAGCCACAGTCCCATGAGCCTCTCAGGTGCAAAGATGACGTAAAAACACACATTGTCTTGAGGGTGAAGGAGATCAGCCTCTCTCACCTGTCTCCAAGATGTCAGCAAGGAAGGATGCTCTCTCTTCCTGGTTAAGGACTTCCGGAGGCCACATAATTTATTCTCCATCCCAGACAACCAGTGGGTAACCTAAGAAAGTATTTTTTTTCTTTCCCCCATTAAAAAAAGAAAAGTAGCTTCTTTTTTCTACCTGAAGTTCCTTTTATAGAGAATACTGCTGCCTTTGCTAACTGAGTCCAGGGACTTAACTATTACATCTAAAATGACATTTTAAATGAGATATTAGTCATTTATTTCAGGAAAGAAGTGACTTTCTTTTAAATAATACCCTATTTTGTGTGAGTGCCAGAGAGAGTGAATCTAGAAAATGGAGTAAAATTTATTGTAATAATCCTCAAAAAAAAGAAAATATTGCTGCTTAATAGAATTCATGAATGTATCACCTTTTCAGATCTCGTTCTAAAAGAAAATGAATATACTTGTTGCTTTCCTTTAAAAGGGCATTCTTTTATTAGAATTTAGTCTGCTGCCAGGAAAGTAAGGACAATATAATTATATCACTAAACCAGGTCTGGTATATTTGATTTTTAAATCTCTTAAAAGACCTTCAATAAGAAGTTTATATAGAATGTCTTGGACTCTTACTTAAATTACGGTTGTGTATTTTCATGTCTTGTCTCTCCAAATATAGTATGTGCTCCTCAGGAATGGGAACTAAATCTTATTTAATCCACAGCATCTGCCTCAATGTTTGACAGATAGTAAGTCTTTAAGAAATGGTTGTTAAATAATTAGAGAAACTAGAGTTGAGAAACTACAGGGAGGTGGTAACATACAGCCTGGAGGAGAAACATTGATGCCGGTACGAATAAGCCATTTCCTTAAGGACTGGTAGTATCCTTAAAAGAACAATCAACTGACCGTAAAAAATAACTTAAGAGGGTTTGCTTTTTCCACAGAGGGAAATATTCTATCTACTTTAGAAAGTGAAAATAGTTCTTTATTAAATATGTGTAATAAGTTTGAAGGAAAAGTGAACTAGTGTGGATCTCAAGTCATGATCAATTAAAGCAAGGGATCTAAAGAGGCAGAAAAATAAAACGGTGGAAGATAGGGGGAAAAAAATAGGGCAGGTTAAGGGAGGAAGTTAACAAAGGGAGTAAGAGGAAGGAGTGTGCGGGGCAGAAATGAAGATACAAAAGGAGTAGAGGTTTCCAAGACATTGGTTGGTTGTACATTTTTATTGTTTATTTGGGTTGTGTAGCTCAGAGTAAATGATCATTAATCAGCTTAGCCAGACGTTTGATATTTTAAAAGATAGTTGTTGCTTTTCCTTGTTGATGAATTAGTTAATTGGTATGAATTATGAATTAGTGTTCAGGGCTCACCTGCTTGACTCTTGAATGGTTACCTGCTACATTCCACTAGTGAATTATGGTAACAGAAATGGCAGCCCAGCATTTCCATGAAATCACCCCAAGTACAAATGTATCTTGAGAACTAGCTGGCCATCACCCCTGACTTAGGCTTATTCCCCAAATTCAGATTCTAGAGGCCTCTATATTCAAGTTAAAGCTTTCCTGCACCAGAAGAATAGAAATGTTCCACATTTTTCTCAATGAGAAAAGGAGTATCAATGAAGATTGTTACTCTAATACTTAACACTTACTAAATGACTGCTAGGACTACCATGTACTTACTTCCAGATTCTGTGAGTTGCCTTTTACATTCATTCATCATCTCATTTTATCCTCACAAGGGCTCTCACTTTCACTGCTACAATCCTAAAAACAAGTCATGGGCCAAAGGTAGTCTGCTGTTCGTATGATATCTACAAAACCTGCTACATGCAGTCGTATCTGCCATCCACCTGTGCAGTCCAGTGGAACTTGAATATGCAAAGATAACTTTGGGAATAAGGGCCAAAGAAGGTTTCACTACTTTATGTATATATATTTTTTTTGCTGAGTAAGATTAGCCCTGAGCTAACATCATTGCCAGTCTTCCTCTTTTTTTGCTTGAAGAAGATTAGCCCTGAGCCAACATCTGTGCCAATCTTCCTCCTCTTGTATGTGGGTCACTGCCACAGCATGGCTGGCAAGTGGTGCAGGTCCATGCCCAGGATCCGAACCCATGAACCTGGGCCACTGAAGCAGAGCATGCTGAACTTAACCACTATGCCACAGGGCCAGCCCCATATTACTCTATATTTTGAGAACAGAGAAGCCAGCAAAGTTGTATGGGGCTGAGAAGGGATTAGAGGGAGTAGAAATGAGAATGAAGCTGCCAAGAAAATGGCCCCAGTGGTATGGTGGCTAAAGGACTTTTCATCCCAATGATCTCTACAGTTTAGTTTGAATTTGTTCAAATGTATGTGATGTACATCTGTACTCGTATATTTCGAGAAAGTCTTCTACTCACACAAAATTACCTTGTATGGAAGTATGTTTATTTTTGTTGATTAATTTGGGGGGAGAGTTGCATTATTTTGCCTGTATGTGGAAAGTAAGGGAAAAGTCTAAGTCCAACCACAGGGTCAACACAGTAAGGTTGAGGAATGACAAGAGCAAGACAGGGAGTCAAGTCAGCCCTGGTGGCCTAGAGGTTAAGTCCGGCGTGTTCCACTTTGGTGGCCTGGGTTCATTTCCCAGGCACAGACCTACACTGCTCGTCTGTCAGTGATCATGCTGTGGCAGCAGCTCACATACAAAAAGAGATACACAGAGAAGACAGGCTCAGATAGTTTGAATAACTTGTCTAAGGTTGTCAAGAAAAAATATTAGGGCTGGATTCACATCTAGTCAGGTTCCTCAAATCATGCTCTTTCTACCTCTTGCAAGGCAATTTCTAGAGGGAGCTCACAGTCGTAATAATGATAACAGTGACATCCATCATTAAACAGTGGTTTCCAATAGCACCTCTGAGGTCAATATACCATCAGTATTATCTCCTTTCCGGAGATGCGAAATCTGAAGAAAGTGTCACAAATGGCCTGTGAGTAGCTCCTTCTCAGCTGAGTTCCTTATCCTCTTGCCACACCCAAGAAACCCAGAAATTGTGGAGTATTGGTCGTCATTTTCCTCTTTGTACTGAGAAGGAAGCTCAGTACAAGGAAGCTCTGAGCACCAAGAGGAGTGAGAATTCCTTCAATGCCTTCCTTAGGATGTTCCTTTGCCTCCAGCTTTCTGTCTAAAGGCAGGGGAAATACACTCACTGGGCAGTGACCTCCTCAGAGACCCTCGTCTTCCCAGAAGAATGTGTCCTGAAGCCAGCATTCTCCTCCTACCATAATCTCATCTGCTTGCCAGTTGCCCCATCAAGAGATATTGCTTATTGTTAGATTACAAGGCACGGAAGATATAGGAGTAAGGCATCCCTCCTCCCTAGGCTCCCACCAGATACCCAAGCATCTCACATCTTTCTTCAAATCATAGGACCTTCAAACTATCTTACTACAACTTTTTGCCAATCCCTGGTCTGAAGAGGTTAGTAAGCACAGTGTAGAACAGTGGGGTGTGGCGTAAAGAGTTCTAACTCAGGGGTATGATTCATCAACTAAGCACTATGTGGGATGCCACCTCAGCATGGCTTGATGTGTGGCGCCATGTCTGCACCAGGGATCCGAACCGGCGAAACCCTGGACAACCAAAGCAGAGTGCTCGAACTTAACCACTCAGCCATGGGACCAGCCCTGTAAACATGTAGCTATTTCTCTGGAGCTTCAGCATTTACTTCTCTTGGAGAAAGCCTGGAGACCCGGGCTAAGGTGATGGACGTGTACCAATATTTTGTGGTAGTAGGATTTTGTTCCCTTGTCTCTGATGACACATTTCTATAAAATCCATATTTGAATTTTCTGTAAAATGGTCATTGAAGACATTGTCCGTTTTGTTATTCCCTATCTGTGACAGAGCCTACCAGTTGCCCAGCAAATATTTTTAATGGTGTACATTACCACCCAGAAAAAGACTACTTTTCCCAGCCAACTCTACATCCTTACATGATGTGGCATGTGACTAAATTCTAGCCAATAAAACAGATGCAGAAATGTTGTGTGAGACTTCTGGAAAGTTTTCTTAAATGAGCAGAGACAAATAACTTTGGGGCTCACTCCTTCTTGCTGACAGCCTGAAACTCAGAGGTGGTGGCTAAAGCTCCAGGCGCCACCTTGGACCAAAAGATATTTTGAGGATGGAAACCACAAATCTTGAGGATGATGGAGTGGAAAACAGGTCCTGGGTCCTGGGGGACACTATGCAGATTCTCTGAACAAGCTTGGGATTCCCTATGTCTGACCTTCTTTTACGTGAGACAGAAAGAGCTGCTAATTTGTTTAAACCATTTGTATTTGGGGTTTTCCTGTTTTATGCAGCAAATCTAACCCCCTGTCTCCTATATAAGGACATGTATTATGTTTAAGTTTCTTGTGGAGTTCAGTGCCAGGAAAGACTAGTTCTTCCCTCATACGTTTACTTCATATCTCACTGCCTTTGCTTTTTTGACCTTGTCTACCATGAAGAACAGATTTCAATTTAGTGGTTGTTGACAATAATGACTCTTGCCCAAGGCTGCTGGTATAACAACTTCCATTCCTCCCCACCTTCCTCAGCCTGACCTATTCTTGCATCTTCTGGTAGTTTACCTCCATTTCAATAGTCCTGTTGCATATCTTTATAAACTTCCTGAAAAGTATTTTTAAAAATATATGATCTCAGGATTTAGTATGATCTGCTGATTAGATGACATTGCATTTTAGCAAGGAATAAAACAGGAAAAGGGAACTGTCACTTAAATCACTGAGATTTGAATCCTAAAACTACTCCGTCTCCCTTAGCTGAAGGCCATTCTCTCTCTGCTCACCAACAAATCAAAACCAAACAAGACCTATATATATTTACAAAATCAATTCAGATGGTAAATACAGTTCTTATGCTGTTGCTTCCTTTGTATACACAGAACTCAGAAACCCAAGACATGGCAATTTACAGGTACTGAATTAATTGATGTCGGATAATGAATTTTTTTGGATAACAGCTAGTGAGTGGCAGAGCCAGGACCCAAATCCAGGTCTGTGTGCACACAAATCCTCTGTCCCCTGTCAGTACTGACTCCTACATATGGAAAACAATTATTTATAAGGCACAGTCTCAAAAAGAAAAAACTAATCTGCTAACAGCCACTGTCTCCCTTCCTTTCTAATTAAGAAAATTTTCCCTCTTTTCTAATTAACAAAATACTTTTTTAATTAATAAAATACTTTTCTTAATTAGAAAGAACAGATGGAAAACAGACCTATAAAAACTCCACAGTTGCACCTCCGCCTCTGGTCTGAGGTGCCGGTGTCATGAAATCAGTGACCTCATGTAGACACGCCTCCTGCCCCTCCCCTACCTGTTCTCTTGCTTCGTCTGAGACTGTGGAAACTTCTCAGACCCTTAGGGACTTGCTATAGGTATAAATACATTGGAGAGAAGTGTGGAGTGATTTTCCCCACATTATATCAATAAATGCAGAAAATAGAAGCCTTATTCTCAGTAGAACACAGTTCTGACCTCCATCTCTTTGGTGAGCAGATAAAGCTGTGCTCACAGTACATGATTCTGGTCTACCTGCTGTCAATAGGAGAAGGAAGTTATATTTCCTTCAGGCAATCTCCTACTTAAACACAAAGATTTTCTTAAGCAGATTATTTGCAAAACGTAACCATAGAGGAATGGGAGGGTATTTTTTTTTCCCTAAGAAATATCCTGAAATAACCTTTTAAAACCTTAGAGAGAGAAATGGCTTAACTTCTCCTGGACAGAGTTTCCAGAATTGTATTGGCCCCCTCTCTCCACTCCTTTGGTCAATACTTGCCTTGGGGTAGTGATGTCATGTTGGTATCTGTTGGTCCTCACTGTTCACTCTTATAGGGAACGGACAATAGGACAGTAACAGAAATTCATATAATGGGGACTCAATAAATGTCCAAATGAAACAAGTTTCTAGTTTCAGACCCTCTTGCCAGTTTCCTCTTCTCCTCCTACTCACACTTCATCTATTCTTTCACTCGAAGATTTACAATCCCCCTCTACATTCTCCTCTCCAGGCCACTTGTGTTTGTTTAATTATATTCTTCTTTCTTAGTTTGATGTGGTTCTTGGTTTTTGACTGCTCCCCTCTCTTTGAATGAGTGGGGAACTAACTCCCTCCTTCACTGATAGATTAAAAGTAGTTCTGACAGCAGTGAAAACACAGCATGCTAATTAAGATGTCAAAGAAGATTCAGGAGGCTGGGGTGAGTGGTTATCTCCCATAAGACCTGGTCTCGTCACTGAGCACCCAGGCCCTAAAAACTGACTCCACAATGCACCTGCCATCTTGTCACATGGCGCCTCTCTGGCATGATTTTTTGTTATTAATCAATTTTTCTAATTAAGAAAAATTAGTCTAATGAGTCGTCAATTGGACTGCCAACTTCCAAGGAATTTAAACACAATAAAATACAATAAATAACAAAAAATACATTATGCAGATATTTTTTCAAAATCCAGAAAGTATTTCAAGACTGCCTGTAGAGCATCTTACCCAGCTACTGGAACATACGAAGTTCTCAACTTCAACTGGAATCAATTTTATGTTATAATGGGAATTGTTATGTTCGGATACGCCAGTATATTAAGAAGTATAGATAAAAGAGAAGTCATTATACTTAACCTGCCTTGAAAAGTAGTTTTGATGACATCTTAAAATCAGATTGGGTGCCAAAAAAAAGGTTATATATGGAAGGGCCAGGCTGAGGAAAAATAACTAAAGCATGACTAGGTAGATATCTATTTTTAAGGAGCTTCATCCAATAACAATTTATTAATATTAAGCTATTAGGACATCTAAGATACCAAGCTAGAGTCTCTACAAGAATAACACGATATAATATCCAGATTCTACTCTAAAAAAATCTTGAATGATAGATAACAGTAAACTGCATAACAGTAAACTTAAATAAGAACCATAAACTTGCAGTATAAGGCAAAGCATAAAAACAAAATTATAGAGGCCAGCCCCGTGGCCGAGTGGTTAAGTTTGCACACTCCGCTTCAGCAGCCCAGGGTTTCGCCAGTTTGAATCTGGGCGTGGACATGACACCACTCATCAGGCCACGCCGAGGCGGCATCCCACATGCCACAACTCGAAGGACCCACAACTAAAAATATGCAACTATGTACTGGGGGGATTTGGGGAGAAAAAGCAGAAAAAAAAGGAAAAGAAAAATTATAGGAACAGCAAAAAACTCTTTAGAGGTCAGAGGTTTCTTCTCAGAGCAAAACTCACAGGCCACCTAGGAAGTTTCAATAATTCTGCCAACCTCAAGTTAAAGCTTCTAGGAGTCAGTCTGTCCTCTGTTTCATGTTCCAGTTCCCACCTCCACCCCCAAATTCAGTCTTACTCCCTTGCCACTCTCATTGAACAAATCATATTTAATCTCCCAAATATACCATCCAGAAGTCAGTGGACAACAGAGTAAGCAATTTTGTATCTGAGACTAAATTTCCAGTCTATTATAGAGGGCTCATGTCACGGAATCTGAGATGGAGATTTACATGTAGGAAGTTTATTGAGGAGTGTTCCTGGGATCAACAGTGGGGACAGAGAAAGAATCAGTATTGGATAGAGGGAGAATTGGGGCTATGATGCTTTCAAATCAAGGCCTCAGCCAGACACTGGAAACTCCACATTTAGCTGGAAGTCCTTAAGAGTTGTTTCAAGTTGGGTCAATAGGCCCAGGCCACCACTTCCGCAAATCAGCCAGTCAGTGGAGAAATCAGCCCTGGGAAAGGGTTGTGACATTGGGCGAGGTTGGCTCTCTTCAGTCAAGGCAATCCTGAAAGAGGGCAGACAAAGGTAGGGGGATAAGTCTTTCAGTGCTAGAGGAGGATCAGAGTGTCATGGATCAGCATCCACACAGGTTGCACTGTTTTTCCATTTAAGTTTTCCAAAGTTGATCCATATTTTTAGAACTGTCTTTAGTAGCTTTATGCATGTGCTCAAAATATTGATGTCTCCTGATTTGTATTATAATTACCAACTCTAAGTAATAAAAAATTCTATAACTTTGTAGGTGATAAAACTTGAAAGCACTGAATTGGTCGTTAAGTTCGTGTCTCCTTGTTCAAACAGACTAGCTCTCCCTTCTCTCTTGCCCAGCTGTTGCCAAGTAATTTACAACTCAGAAAAGGCTAATGGAGGTATAAACAATGCACAGATGTCTCTCTGATTGCCTTTATCGTGTTCCTCTGGGAGGTGTTAGGGAAATCATTCCTCGGCTTTGCCAGAGTTCGTTGAGGAGTTTGATCATAATGGAAATGAACAAGTGCGTGTGAACAAAGAGCAGTCCTGTTCTTCCCATCAGAGAAGGCACCCGGAGGTACTATGTCAAGAAGCCATCGGAAGTTAGACTTCTGGAAAATTGTTTCACAGAGAATTTAACTGTGACATATAAGTAGTCATTTGTATCCTGGAACATGCAAAAATATCATAGTATCGGGTTGAGTTTCTCATTAATAACTTTATTCATTCACCAACAAATTTCTGTGGGCCCACTAAACACCTTGGAGATACAGTAGAAGGTACAACAGATACAGCTATTGCTTTCACAGAGACTGTAGAATAGTTGAGTAGATAAACATTTCAACCAAGAAAATACAATGAAGTCCAACATTTCACAGGAGCATAAGCAGGGCTTCTAATCGAAACTAAGGGAGTTTCTATAGATCTCCAAAAGGAAGTGATATTTAAGCTGAGAGCTGAAAAATGAGTTGAATTTAGGCTTTCAAAGAGGTCAGGGAAAAGTGTCCTAAGTAAAGAGAACAGCATATGCAAAGGTCCAGATAAAAAAGAAAGAATGCTATACTTTAGAAAATAACCTAGAGAAAATAGTTCAAGAGAAATAGTGAGTGGGAAGAAGTTAGAAGTCAGGGGGGAGAAAAGGGCTAAATCATGCAGGACACTGCAAACTGTTAAAGGGCTTGGAGTTTATTGTGATGTCATCGGGAAGCCACTGAAAGTTTTAAAGCAGAGAAGATATGACTATAGTTTAATTTTATAAAAATGACTTTGGTGGCAATGCAGAGAGTAAATTGGGGGCAGCAAGACTGTGGGTAGAAACCAGAAAGGAGGGAGGAAAGAGATGAGGATGGACTTTACTCAGATATTAGAGATGGAGATGGAGAGAAATGATAAAATTTAAGAGATTTTTGGCAATGAGAAACATGAGTACCCAATGATTGATTAGATGATGAGGGGAAGGGTTGGGGAGTCAGGGAGCACTCCCAAGTCTGACTTGGACAGTTTGGTGGAGATTAGTGCCATTTACTGTCAGGGAAGGCTGGAAGGAGAGAAGAGTCAGGGTGGGGCTGACGAGTTCACTTTTGCACATTTGAGGTTAAGGTTCCTTTGAGACGTTGAGGGGTAGAGTTTCAGCAGCAATCTGACTTTTCTTCAGGGGCTTCTTGGCTAGAAATGTACATTATATCATGCGAAAGAATGATATTGACCAGGGAAAGTTTGGAGACCAAAAAGAGTAGCAGACGTGGAACAGAGCCATGAGGAAAATCAATGTTCTAGGCTTGGGTAGCAAATACAGTCACCAATGCATCTGAGAAAGAGCACGAACAGAGGTAGGAAGAAAGCGAGGAGAGTTTGTTTGGCAGAGATTGTTGTCTGAGCACCAATCTGCTTCCTTTTCTTTTTAGACTGTTTTTCCCAGCCTCCCAGGAAGTTCCGTGTTGCTGTGTGATTGAGCTCTAACTAGTAGAATGGGAGGAAAAGTGATGAAGGCCACTTTCAAAGCTGATGCGGAAAGATCTTCCCTAATGATCTCTCTCTTCTTCATCTAGTGGCTCAGTGTTAACCCCCAGAGGAAGACAGAAACCTTTCTCATCTCCTGAGGGAAAACACTATTGGACTTTACATGAGTGAGAAATAAACTTCTTTTGTGTTAAGCCACCAAAATTTGGGAGTTTATCTACTGCAGCAGAAGCATTATCTTCACTTATACAGTGTGGAATCACAGAAGCTAAGGGAAGAGACTATTGCAAAAAGGAGGGAGTATTCAACAATGTCAAATGAGCGCTGAGAAGTCAAGCAAGTTAGGTACTGAAAAGAGTCTCCCAGATTTAGCAACACAGAGGTCCTGAGGCACCTGCGTGTATCAATCTCTGCAACTGAAGACTTCTAGGCTAAACCTAAACATATCTAAGATCTTGACGGCGGTGGTTGTTTTAAGGCTGTTTCCGCGCTCTTAAATCAATTTGACTATCTTGGCAAACTTTGTGTATGAGGTGTTTTCAATGTCACTTTTCAGTCAAATAAGACTTCTGAGATTAGTTATACAATTGGATTTTGATTTATTGACTTGGTCCTCAGTTTTCAACTGACCGAGTAGATTATTTGATTCTCTTGACTCAATTTGGATGAAGAAACAAAACCCGTCCAAAGTGTCAGAGAAAACTTTGGGATCTATAGTAATCAATCGATCAAGGGCTGTTTGGCCTGGCTAGAAGACCTACACGTACTGTGAATTCTCTGAATTTTCTAAATCAGTGATATAAATTTTACACGCCTTGAACTTCAGCATGTGTAAAAGCCCTAGGGACCTTGTTAAAAATGTAGAGACCTAGAACCTTGTGTCCAAATATTCTAATTCAGTAAATAGGTTTTATGTCCAAGAATTCACATTTTTTTAACAGGCACTTCAGGTGATCCTGATAGGCGTTGTCCTTAGCCCACACTTTGCTAAGCACTGATCTGCGCCTACTGGAATGCTTTAAAATCCCAATTTGTTCTCAAAAGAGGAACTATAACTAAGCCTCAAGAACTTGGCACTGAAAAGAAAATTTGAAAAAAAACCAGAAGAGTATTTCTGTTACAAGAGAATGGAAGGGAGGACTATAAAGGCAATGTCACATTCTTCTTTCCTTTAAATTTACAGGCACTATTTTCTCCATTTTTAGACATTCTCTCCTCATTGTGAAATTTCAAATAAAATGCTAATTCAATGATGAAATGTTCTCCTTCCAGAGCCCCAGAATACAATTAGCAGGTGATGCAGCAGGCTCCTGTAGTACTTGGTTGCATTATGAACTCATTATGAAAACAAGAATGGTGTTTACTAATCTTCAGATGCACAGAAAGGCAGCTGAGGATATTATCGCCCACTGCATTCTGCTAGCACCTGAAGCCCGTGCCTTAGGCAGCTCACACAATGCCTATTTACCGTTAAAATTTCATGTACTCCCATTAAATCAATTTCTGAAAGAATTCCTCTATTGGCAGCAATTTCATGTGTAGAGAAGTAAGCAACTGAGCCTTTTAGAAGCTGGTATACGAGAGGTTGATGGGGGCTCCATTTGCCACGCCTGGCCTGATATTGTGCTGAACTAATCTCAGTAGCTAATCCAATCTGGAAAAGGAGAGGAAGGAAGGGAGGGAGGGAAGAAGGAAAGAAGGAAGGAAGGAAGGGAGAGAGGGAGGGAAGCAGGGAGGAAGGAAAGAAGGAAGGAAGGAAGGGAGTGAGGGAGGGAGGAATAGAGGGAAGGAGGGAGGGAGGAAGGGAGGAAACAAATGGGAAGTTGCAGTTAATCAACTCCAAGTGACCAGAATAACCAGTTTTAGTGATATGAACATGTGCAATAGCTATAGTCCATTGCACACAGCATTGCTTTATATGCAATATCTATTGACAGCTTGATTAAAAGCTTGAAATGAACAATATGTGCCTCACTGAGTTAAAAGCAAAATTGGTTATGCATATAAACATATGTGGCAAATCTCAAAAGCCAGTTTTCATCAAGTGAAGTTACACGCTATCTTCTACATGAGAGCCTCATTCTAACAGAACCGTATTTCCCAGCAAACTCACCTTTGAGGATGGCCCTGCCACTGGTATAACTTAAAGAATAGGATCCTCCCCTGCCCCCCATCCAGGTGTGTATCCGCTCAAAGTGCTCGTTCTCCTGCTCTCCATTTATTCTCTCTAGATCTCAGTTTCCTCGTTTGTAAAGATGGGATAGTAATACAACCAATCTCAGAAAGTTGTGAGAATTAAATGAGATGATGTATATAAAATCTCTAGAAAAATATCTGGCATTTCGTAAGTCCTATTCAAATGTTGTCCAAGAAAAATACTAGGTACAGGTGTTTCTGCCATACCACTATATGTACTCATTCTTCACTTTTTGCAAAATCACACACTAAACATAAGAGTGTGCATGGGAAAAAATAGAGCTGGGAGCAGATCCCTCAAAACCTATGGCACTTTTACTTAATTACTTAATTAATTTAATTACTGAGATTTATTGGTTTATAGCATTACATAAATTTCACGTGTACATCATTATATTTCAATTTCTGTGTAGAATACATCATGTTCACCACCCAAAGACTAATTACCATCCATCAGCATATATGTGTGCCCTATCCCTCTTTCACTCTCCTGCCTCCCCACTTCCCCTCTGGTAACCACCCATCTAATCTCTGTATCTATGCATTTGTTTGTTCTTGTTGTTGTTTTTATCTTCTACTTATGAGTGAGATCATGCAGTATTGGACTTTTTCCATCTGACTTGTTTCACTTACCATAATACCCTCAAGGTCCATCCATGTTGTCGCAAATGGCAAGATTGATCTTTTTTGACAGCTGAGTAGTATTTCATTGTGTATATATACCACATCTTCTTTACCCATTCTTCTCTTGATGAGCGCTTAGGTTGTTTCCAAGTCTTGGCTATTGTAAATAATGCTGCAATGAACAGAGGGGTGCATGTATCTTTATGCATTTGTGTTTTCATGTTCTTTGGATAAATACCCAACAGTGGACTAACTGGATCATATGGTAGTTCTATTCTTAAGTTTTTGAGGAATCTCTATACTGTTTTCCATAGTGGCTGCACCAGTTTGCATTCCCACCAGCAGTGTAGGGTTCCCTTCTTTCCACATCCTTTCCAACATTTGTTATTTCTTGTCCTGTTAATTATAGCCATTCTGACAGGCATGAGGTGATATCTCATTGTAGTTTTGATTTGCATTTCCCTAATAATTAGTAATGAACATCTTTTCATGTGCCTGTTGACCATCCAAATATATCTTCTTTGGAAAAATGTCCATTTAGCTCTTTTGCCCATTTTTCAATTGGGTTGTTACTTTTTTTGTTGTTGAGATGTAGGAGTTCTTTATATATTTTGGACATTAACCCCTTGTCAGATATATGGTTTGCAAATATCTTCACCCACTTGTTAGGTTGTCTTTTCATTTTGTTGATGGTTTCCTTTGCTGTGCAGAAGGTTTATAGTTTGAGGGCACTAAGAAAAACACTAAGAATCCTAAAGATACTAGCAGAGTTAAATCTCCACTGGCCTTTGTCCTGAAAATGTGAATCAGTCCACCCTTTGATGTCTCAAATGCTAGAACTCAAGTTTCCCCCGGGGAGATGTAGATTTTCAAGAAGAGTCACTTTAATAAAGGACATTTACATCCAAAATAAAAATATGATTCTGAAGTTTGTTCTGTTTTTATTGCTATCATCTTGTATTCACACGTGAAAATGTCTGTCCAGGTTCTTAATCTGCATTTACAGTTTCCCTGGGGAGTTTAGCATAATGGGTAGTAGAGCGTGTCTGAAGGTCACTAAACTAGCCACTTGCTTGCTCGAAAGGAAGACATTTAGAGACTTTTAAGCTTCTTTTTTTTCAAAGCTTTTCAGATATTAAAGTTTTGTTGTATTTAACTGTGAAAAAGTTTACTTTTGATCGCTTCAAACAGTGAACACACTGGGAAAAATTGCATTTGCTCCAACTTGCCTTCTGTGTTATGTTGACCTCATTCCTCTAATTACCAGTTGCATATGAGTTGATTTGCATTGAAAGTACATGTTGTAGCAGACAAGGCTATGGATGTAGCAAAAAATTCCAGAGGATTTGAGAATTGTGCTATGATAAACAGTGACTCAGAGGTCCAACTCCCCCAGTATTCTTTTCAAAGGTGACTTGAGCCCAATAAGTAAGGTCTAGCAAACGCTGATCTTGTTAGAAGTTTGGAACAGTGTGTGTGTGTGGTGCACCCTGGTGGTTAGCAAAAGACAGTCAGACTTGACGTATTTGGCTAATAGGTTAACCAGAGAAGGCAGCTGCATTGTTTTAACTCCCTTTACATCTCAGTCAGTAATAAACAAACCAATAGAACTTACTGCTGAGCTTTCTCAGAGGACTCTTCTTTTGTTGTTGGGTTTCTTGCTTCCTTTGGTCATCATTCATTTTTATCTCATTTTTCCTTCAAAATTGGAGCGGAAAATAAGTAAAGATTTCTACTGTCGTTCTAAAAGCAAGAGCTGTCTTCCTGAAAGATTTTAGGTCTTAGATCCTTTGAGGAGAACCAATGGGAATGTGATATTACAACAAGCAGCAGTTCTCAAATGGCTTATGGAGCTTCTTACAGGTAACTGATGCTCCTATAAACTACTTGTCACACCCACTCTTCTTGCTCTTTCTTGGGAAACAATATCACAGGATAAAAGAGAAACCAAAGACTGCTGTGGATAAAGCATCAACTGCTGTGCTAGTACAAGAAAATAAGCCTTATGTTTCGGGCATTTGTTCTACTAGATTTGTGGCTACAGCCTACATGGAGCATAGCCACACTGAGGATCCCAGCGGTAGAAAAACTACAACGCAAAACCTAGCTTGCTCCACTCCATCTCTCCATGGCCCCCGGCTACACAAGTTTCTTTGAAAGGTAAAGTTTTCTGAGGTACTGCATCCAATCTTTCAATATATGAGCAGTAGTCATACTAACGTGGGAACTAGCTGAGTTATACGTCGGCAAAGTCAATGGAATATTACCAGGTTAGTTGTGATCATTAAGAAAAGAGAAGACAACAGATCACAAGAATGCAGAGCTCAATTCCTTCTCGAATTAGGAGAAATTGAGTGGAGAAAAGGGAAGATCATGCCACTGTAACAGACTTTGAGATGGGTGGCCCTTTGAACATGTTTTGAATCCCTTTATCCTTGCAGCCATTTCCCATGGCCTCCCCAGTTGACAGAATACATCATCAGTACCCATAGTATTTCATTTGCCTTATTTCACAGACACTCCTGTAGACTCAGAACTCCTAATAATAGTGTCTAGAGTCTGGCCACGTGTTCCCTGAGACTACATTCTTTCTGAGGTCTGTAATAATTGTCAAACCCAATGGACAAAACAAAATCCTCATCTGGCTGATGTCTCTACATTTGGCCTAATTGTCTGATCCCACACCGTTCTCTCAGAAATAATCTTCTCCCAGTGGTTCTTTTCCTGAGTCTCCGTCTACATCTCTCTCACTCTCACTTTCACTCTGATTGCACGCTGCTTCATTTCTGCCTCTCTCAGCATGACAGCTCCATTTTCTTATCCACAGACTCTGCAAGGCCTACAGTATTTCTGTTGCTGCTAGCATTAACTTGCTAGTGGCTCTGGCTTGCCATGAGGTCAGAGCTGACCCCATGTCTACGTGACTATTTGATCCAGTGTGCAATACCATATCATCAGCTATAGTCACTCACCCTATCTCTTAAGGCAAGTATCTGAGATAGAGAATCTGCTTGGTCACAGTCAAGCCAAAAGATGGACTGACTTTGGGCCAGGTAGCCACTTCCCGTCTAATCGGTTGTGGATGTTGGTGGGATGCTACTCCCTCAGTAGGCCCCTCAGGGAGCAGTGGGCAAAGAGCAATTGATTGTAAGTTCATGGCATAAGAGTTTTCACTCTGTTAGTCCCCTGCCTTCTCCCATCAATCCTTTGCTACACTCACAATGGAAGTTTTGCCATTTTTGTCTTACTTTTTCATGCCTTTGCAGAAGTCATTCCCTCTGCCTGAAATGTCCTTTACCATTTCTTTGTCTGCAAAATTTATCATTTTAAGATCCAACTTCACCTTCTCTGGAATAACTTTCCCTACTTCTGTAGGCACTGTTGCTCATCTCCAAGTTCCCGTTCTCCTTTGTACTTCCATTTTAGTAATTACTATACCCTAAGGGCCCTATTTATTAATACACTTGTCTTCCCTAATAGAATGCATGCCCCTTGAAGGACATGTCTACCTCTTAGCCAACATAATTTCTTCACCAATGCTTAGGACTATGTTAGGAATGCAGTAAGGATTCAATAAAAATTTTCTGAAAGAATCCATACATAAATGAATGAGATGTTTGAAGTGAAAAATGGGAGTGGTAAATAAAGAATTAATAAAAGATGAAGAAAGGAAATGATAGTACTCAGCCTACAAATGACAGTCATTCTCTCTGGATGCTTTTTCCCAAACACATACACCTGTACTGGGCAAATTTTTACTGCTTCAATTGACTTCTCTATAAAAAAGGTAGAGCTACATTTATGGGGAAAGAAATTGATACTGTAGCTTATATACCATGAATCTCATTAAAATGAACTTATTTTCTACAAAGTAAATTTAGCTGTAGCTTTTCCTAATGTTGCCATCCTGGGCAAATTCTTAACATAGCTAAGCTTGAAATTGGTCAGCGCTATTAAATCTCTCTAACTTGTATTAATCTGGGATAAGAGTAGGACATAAGAAAAGAGTTTCATTTATGGAAAATGTAGGATTATAAACGTAGAGTTATGTACTTTTTAAACAAGGAATTATTTCAGTTATTTATTGCTGAAAATAAACTACTCCAAGATTAAGTGGCCTGAAACAACAATTTTTTATTATATCGCAAGATTTTACCTGCCACAAATTCAAGTAAGATTTAACTGTGTGGTTCTTTTGCTCCATGTGTCATTGACTGTGGTTACTTTGTGATATTTAGCAAGAAGCTGAGCTGTTCTGGACAGTTCAAGAAGGTTTTCTTATATGCCTGGTGCCTGGGATGACAGGAAGATGGGGCTCAGCTGGGCTCCTCTCCCTCTCCATGTAGTCTCAGGGCCTTGTCAGCTGTGAAGCTGGACTTTAATATATGATGGCTCCAGCCTCCAAGAAACCAGGGCAAAAGCTGCTATCCTCCTAAAGATGAGGACCAGAACTGATGTGGTGTTACTCTTGCTGTACTCTGTTGGCCAAAGCAGTGACAGACTGGGCTAGATTCAAAGGGGTGGAGGAACAGACTTCATCCTTTCACAGGGAAATGGCAGGTGATACAGGCAGAGAAGAAATAAAGGCAGCCATCTTGGGGAAAGCTACCACAGAAATACAACTTTATTACTTTTAAGAAGGCAATGTAATTTGACTCAGCTTTAAATCAATCAATGCATAGTTATTGAATATTTATTTTGTACCTTACTCTCTGCTCAGTTTTATTTGGCCTGCCTTAAACTCCCTGGAAGGCCTGTTTTGGGGAAATAGATGCCATTGCTGGTAATGCTTTTTTGGAAAAGCTCTCTCAATTTGGCCTTAAAGAAGAACTAGCCCTCCCTGGGTTCAGTCTCAGAAGAGGCAGGAGCTCCACTCTGGCCACCTGTGTGACTTCGGGCAGCTTAGCAGACCTTTTCAGGGTTTCTGTTTCTTTCTCTGCAAAATTTACTTAATTAATCTTTACTTAGTCTCTACTCTATATCTTTACTGATGATACAAAGAAACACAAGACTATTTACGTCCTCAAAGAACACACAAGGCAAGGGGCACACTGGTAAAGAAGTGTGATACAGTTTTACAACAGTTAGTACTGATCGCCAAGTTCTCTTTTATGTCTAAAGTTTTGTGACTCTATATGAGTTTTAATTAACTTATAAATAATTTATATGTAAATGAATGTCTTTGAAGAACTTATTCTCTTAAGAATTTGAAATATGCATCTGTACGATTTGTTTACATTCTTAATTTGTAGTTGACTTCATTTTAATCTCTTCTTACAGTGCTAAGACTCTAGGCCTGAAAGTGATTAGGAATGCATCCACTCCAGTCCGTTCTTCTACAGACGAGGAAACTGGGACACAGAGAGACTCAGGGACTTATCTCACCTCACTCAGCTTATTCCTGGCAGAGGCGGGCCAGGCCAACAAGTTCCATACTTCACAGACATGCTTGCCTAGAAAGACATTTTGTTCTAGCATCTCTTTGCCCACTGAAGTGTTAAATGGCAGAGCCCTGTCAGTTTTATTGCATTTTGTTTACCATCTCCAGAATTCTTGTGATGTTTTGGTGAAGAAAGTTTTCATCTCTTTGCTTCACAACCCGTGGAAATTGTATAGCGATCAGTTGATACATACTTCTTCAGCCATGGAGGAAGACCATAACTATATACACACTAAGACATACAGTTACACATCCTATTTCCATCTGCGCTATAATTCCTAATTGGAGTGAGCTCAGAAAACACAGTTGTTCACAAATACAAAAATTCTTCATTACTGAAACCACAGTATTATCCTAAATTTTTATTACTCATACCCAACAAGAAATGTACTAGAGACATGGTTTCTATGAGCATCTTTTCTTTCTCTTAGCTGTCAGAGAGAAACATAAATCTCCAGAATTTTGGCAGTCTAAAGGATCTTAGAGCCAATCTCTACATTTTATAGATGTGAATGCTGAAGCCAGGGGGTTAGTGGCCTTTTCTAAGGTCTAAGGTCCCATAGACAGTCACCAGAGCTGAAACCAGAGTCCAGCTTTCTGATTGCCAGGCAGTGCCCGTGTCTAAATGAAAGAGACTTGCTGGAGCATCCTCACAACATTATATTCTCATTTTGGATGAATGCAAAATGCAATTAAAGCTCTTCTCCTCCCAAAAGAAATGCTAGATTTTGCTATACATCAGAGAAAAGCTTGTGAAATCTCTCCTGCCCTCTCGTTCACAAAGACATTTCTTTTCAAGTGGTTCAATGGTCTTTCCAGATCTGCCCTGGATAATAGGTAAACATTCCATCTGCCTTAATGAAAGTGAGACAACAGGGACGAGGCTTCCCTTTTTGCCTCAATGATTTTTTTTGTTGATATCAAAATGGTTCACTATGGAAATTCTTTGAGCCGTTGTTTTCTGCCCGCAGATGGTTTCCTCAAAATTTCCCAAATTAAGGAATTGTTGACATTATATTTTAAGGATGAATATTTGTGCAAACTAGATCTTCCTTTAACTTCAGTCAAGACTTGTGTGAATACACTATAAACCAGAGCAGAAACCAGTGGGAGACAGCCACTCCTCACAGCAGTGGTGAACATAATTATGCTCAGTAGTGATGCATTGGTCTTTTTGCTATTTCTTATCATTTAGCCACAAAAGACCCATCAAATCTCCCTAAGTCTTCTTCATCACTCGTTCACTCTTCTGTCTAAATATATAACTCTTATCTTACTGTGGCCTGTCTCATGTTTTTTTTTCCCAAGTACTACTACAAATCTATTCTAAGACAGGACAATATTTAGGCACCACATGTGTTTAATATCATACAAACCAATCATCTGAGAGAAAGAGTGAATATTTCACTCTTATTCTCTATAGGTATTGATGTTATATAGATGTAGCCTAACTCTACCTGTATTTTGAGTTGGATAGGAAGTCTTTAGTTCATTTCAAAAATAGACTCCCAGTGAGTCAGCTTATCTCTTTTGACCTAAAAATGAAGAAAAGACCTAGATCTTTCAAAAAATAGCCTGATTCTAACTCCCAAACGGAAATGCAGTTGGATTAAAACTGAGCTTTGGGCACAAACCCCTGATGCCGTTCATTTACTCTTCTCAATGGGATTTGCTGATATTTTCCTCTGCTTCTAATGTAGCCTGAAGTCGTGTCTTTAAGACAGCTTTTAAAAAATTAGAGAGAAAAAGCAAAAGACCAGTCCTTGAGACAAACAGAGGCCAGACTCATCCCTCTGGCAGGCTGAGAAATCTCCATTTGGTGGTGGCAGCAAGTCTAATGGGAAGAAAGCCATTAATTAAATAAACAAAACACTGCAGTTTGATCAGAGGAGGCAATATAGGCAGCAGCACATTAGCCAACTCCTAGCCCTTTCTAGGAGAGAATTACACAGGTTGTAAGGATTGGTTTGGTTTAACCTACCATGATTACTTCCGGAGAGAGAATTCAGAGTATGTGCTCCTGGATCATTGAGCTCATCCTGCACTTTGAATTTACCTTAGAAGCTAAAGTCAACTGGAACATCTTAGTTGCATTCCTTCCACTTAGGGAGAAACTGAAAGAACCATCCTAATCTCCAGGTTTTAGGAGATAGAACAGTTCTCTTGACTCTTTTCCTAGATGACTTTACTTACTGGCTCCCATTCCCCTGGCGTCTCATAGCCTACCCTGGGAAGTTGGGACCCCTCCACTTTGGATCCTAACTTCTCTCCACTGCACTATTCATGGTAGAGATGGATGATGTGAAAAGCCCTAAGCATTGTTCTGTCTCTATTATCTGGTCCCTAGCACAGCTGTGGTACCTCTTTGGAACCTGGCCTAATGGTTTTATGAAGTCAGATAATTATTCACAGGACTTATCTTCATTGAGCACATGCTGGAGAGAAAAATAATAGCAGAATATAGAAAACACTATCTGCCTCAGATTCAAAATTGACTTCCCATGACTCGATTCTGGTTCATGTTATGAAAGGAAAATTAATAGTCTGCCTTTTGTTGCTATGAATGCTTTTGCTAAGCCCCTACACCACGAGTTCCCAAGCATACATCAGAAAACGCAGGTGTTTCATGCTGTTTCCAGTGATGGGGATGGATAATAAAACCATGTATATTGTCTCTGTTGGTCCTTGTTGAGACCAAAGGCATGTATTTGTGCCATGATATTAGGAGAGGGGATTCCTGGTTGTATTTGTGTTATGGCTCCAAGTGACCTCTGTTAAAACACAGGACTATTACCTGAAAGGGGGACACGCTGATCCCCAAAGAGCTCTTTAGCAAGTTTGTTTAAAATTAGGTAGCTTGGGGCCAGCCCCATGGCATAGCCATTAAATTCCCGCACACTCTGCTTCAGTGGCCCGGGTTCACGCGTTTGGATCCTGGGCATGGACCAACACCACTTGTCAGCCATTGCTGTGGTGGCAACCCACATACGAAATAGAGGAAGATGCCAGAGATGTTAGCTCAGGGATAATCTTCCTAAAAAATAAAAAAAAAAAAAAATAGATTAGGTAGCTTGAATCCAAAACCATAAAGAGAGGCAAGATTTTTTGATAGAGTAGGATATTAAGAAAGATTTCTTGGAAATTTAGATCTTTGTAAGTTGTAAAAGTAAGGACACTATACCTTCAGGGGTTATCCCACAAAGTCTGAGTGCCTAGGCAGTGTTCAGAGAGAAATAACTGAGAAGTCCAGGAGGCTGGGACCTGTAGGAAAGCTGGGCAGGATGAGGGTGAGAGGAGAGAAGGTAAAATAGCGCCAAAGGCAAAACTCAAGTGAAGCTCACCTTTGATGAATGTGAATTTTGAGGAAATCAAGCGACCTTGAAAGGAGTAAATATTGTTCAGAGATATCATTTGAAATTTGTATTTTGACTTTTTAAAAAGTCAAATGATCTTTAAACAGCAAACATCTTGCAGCCAACCTATCTGAAGTTTGGATTCATCCTTTTCAAACGAAACAGTGGGACTATTGATGTATAAATTACCAGCACACGGTCTCTTGTTCTTTTTTTTTTTTTTTTTGAGGAAGATTAGCCCTCAGCTAACATCTGCTGCCAATCCTCCTCTTTGCTGAGGAAGCCTGGCCCTCAGCTAACATTCATGCCCATCTTCCTTTACTTTATATATGAGATGCCTACCACAGCATGGCTGTGCCGTGTCCACACCCGGGACCTGAACCAGCAAACCCCAGGCTGCCAAAGCGGAACGTACACACTTAACTACTGCGCAACCGGGTCTGCCCCTCCTGCTCCATTTTAAGTTACAGAACTTCCAGCAGCTTCTACCATCTTGGAGTATGACCATGAACTTTGTAAATTGTCGGCATGCTACAATTTTATCCTTCTTTGTTTTTGGTTTGTAACTTTCCCCTCCTCCCTGCCCACCTTATTTCTTCAATTCCAGTTTTGTGAAACATACTTTAGGAAAAGTGGATTTTGAAAGGAAGCAAGGACAAAAGAAGGAAGGAAGGAAAAGGAGGGAGGAAAAGACAGAGAGAAAAAAGAGAAAGAAAGAAAACGAAGAGAAAGAATTTGTTTGCTCACTTATCATATATTGACAGGATTTTTTTTTTTTTTGTCAGCAGTTTTTCTCGCCCAGAAAGAATGTGTCTTGCTTATTACAGCATTTAGTATATTTAATTCAACGGAATGTTTTTTGTTCAATTTTTATACATTCCCAAAGCCTGTCAGAAAGAGAATTTGAAGGCAGGAAAAACCACCACCTCTGCTGTAGTGATATCGTTATTAAAAAATCTCCTTAAAAATTCAATAAAAAATGTTAAAATCTTTTGTATTGATAAGTGACCATTAAACAATTTTAAAAGTTTCACCACTTAAAAAGTTTAATTGTGAGATAGATTTTAAATGTTTAGATACAACTCCAATGTTCTTTTCCTGAATTCATGAATTTTAAAAACTGAAGTAGAAAGTTATTTCATGTTTAATTTGTAATTGTTTGGAGGCCAGCCCAGTGGCCCAGTAGTTAAGTTCGAGAGCTTTGCTTTGGCTGCCCAGGGTTGGCCTGTTCAGATCCTGGGTGCAGACCTACACTCTGCTCATTAAGCCATTCTGAGGCAACGTCCCACATAGAAGAATTAGAAGGACTTACAACAACAATATACAACTATGTACTGGGGCTTTGGAGAGAAAAAAAAAACAGGAAGATTGACAACAGATGTTAGCTCAGGGCCAATCTTCCTCACCAAAAAAAAAAAAAAAAGAGGAAAGCATCTTGTCCAATCCTTTAAAAAAATTTGTAATTGTTTAAAAAAATGGTGGGAGCAAAACACAGAACAACATATTTGTGCTTCTATTTCTTTTAAAAAGAAAACAAAAATATAGACATTTTAAATCAGATTTAGAGTATATAGAAATTTTTCCCTAAAATATATTCGAGTCTCTCTTAATTTTATTTTCAACTTAATACTTATTAAACTTTATTCTGAAACTCGTCTTAAAAACTAGAATGCTTTTGAAGAGAAATGTTTCTGACCTAAACAATCTGGTAGAGTATCTACTGAGATTCCTGCTGAGAGCCCATTACATGAAATATGAAATTAGTTACTCTGGGTTTGGCTGTTGTGCTGAATTATCTGCTGGTATTCCAAGTCATAGGTAAATGGTAAGTTTTCCACTTTTTTTATTACTCTCTTTCTTTTGTTGATGGGCATGCATGTGAGGTTTGTGTTTCTTCGAATGGCTGGTTTGAAAAAAAAGATTTTTAGATGAAAGTTGGCTAAGGCAGTAATTAAGTTTTATAGACTATGTTTTATAGTGCATTAATACACAGTGTCTTTTATAATATGAGTACTAGGGGACAAAGTCTATGTGAGGTGAATGGCGATTTGATTTACACATTTGGAAGGCAAACCTTTGTGGAGTGTCTTGTTGTCACTAATTGAAGTGCAATCTTGTCAAATCTAACTCGTTATTTTCATTTATTCATTCTGTTTCTCCTTATTCATATTGTTCATCTTTAAGACTGGTGTTTAAGATGAGAGATGTTGTGGGGGTTTTGTTTGTTTTGTTTTACTGAACAATTCTGAATTTACTGAAAAGGAGAATCTGAAAGTACTAATTAAGAAGTTTGATGTTATGTTTTTGAAACTCGGTTTCCTAAGTATTTGCAACTTATCTTTTCCTGCAGCAAGTTACGTAACAGTCACAAAGCTGTTTTGTGTGTATGCCAGCTCAGTTTTCAACTTGGAAACCACTCCATTTGCCCAGACTGAGAATTTGAGACATTGAGTATTAGAGCTTGTATTAAGCTTATAGTGGAAGGAAAACAAAATGTTAGCCTCAATTATTTTTGAAAAGAAATTAAACTATAGGAAAGTTTGGCTAGAACTTGTGAATAACCTAGAAATCATTATCTGTAAGTGGCTAATAAACAGATACATTAAAGAAAAGTTAGTTCTTCCTCCTTTGAGGTTTAGGTTTCCAGCTGGGGATGCTTTGCTGCCTGGAGGATATTTGAAAATGTGTGGAGGAGGTTTTTGGTTGTCATAATGACTGGGGACTGCCCCAGGCATTGAGTGAGTATAGGCCAGAGATGCTGAATAACCCTCAATATGTACAAGAAGGTCTGGCTTAATGAAGAACTGTCACTCACATTATAACGCCAGCAGCACCCCTGTTGTGAACTGATGGCGTCCCTATTCTTAGTGGGTATGACATATGGGATATGTTAGCAAACTATCCATTAGAATGGATAGTCTTTTTCTTTGCTCTTCTTTTTTTTTTTGCAGTGCAACTTTAAGCCAATAAAATGAACTAATTAGGAAACAGAAATCTCTTCTTCCTAAAATTGTAGCCAATGCCCACTGTAAGCAATTGGTAATTTAAATTCTCAATGGTTGTGCCAAGGGGTTTTCTGGTTTTATTTGAGGTGGTAAAGTGCCAGAAACTGTTTAAATCTTATCATAGGAAAATAGTGCTATAATCTCAGAAAAAAATTTCTTGTAATCTCAAGTGCTCAAAATTGGGACAACTGTGGAGGTTTAATAGCATTAGACCTGAAAAATAGGATTTAAAATTAAAGTTATCCCTCTTAAGAACCCAGACAGACATCATTTACATTGATGATGGAATAAACATAAGAGACTCTAGAAAACCCATACATGGACCAAAGAACGGAGGGTAAAATAAGCCATGCATTTAGTTCAACCTTGGCCAAGTAAACATTTTTATCTTTTGTTTTCTCCATTAAAAAGAACAAAGGCTGGATTCATATCTTTTTTAAAATTTCATTAAATGTTTGATTTAGTGATTTTTAAGTTGAGTAAGTAATTTTTTCCAGTCCATTAGAGAAATATCCCCTAAAGGCAACACCAATTTATGACATTCTTTTTTTTAAAGCTTTCAAGATGTAATTTCTCATCTGTGATAGTGACCCAGAGTCCAGTTCTTTATTGCTGAACTAAAACCCATGAACATCTTGGTTAATCTCATTGCATATGTATAGACATGGTTACTTTCATTCAACAAGTCTCTAGCTTTAAGACCTGTCAAATAAAATGGATCCCTTGCAAGCTTGCTTTTTTTTGGCACCTGAGCTAATGCCAATCTTTTTTCTTCTTCTTCTTCTTCTCCCCAAAGCCTCCCAGTACATAGTTGTATATTCTAGTTGTAGGTCCTTCTGGTTGTGCCATGTGGGATGCCGCCTCAGCATCTTGATGAGTGGTGCTAGGTCCACGCCCGGGATCCAAACTGGCAAAACCTTGGGCCGCTGAAACGGTGTGTACAAATTGGGCCAGGGGGCCGGGCCCTCTTGCAAGCTTTTTTGCAATCTTTGTAATCTTTGTAATTTTTGTAATCTTTTTTGTGACACGTTTTTGTAATCTTCTATGGTGAGGTTGAGTTTTAGTTGTGTGTTTCTCTGTTCTCAACTTTTTGAGTTACTGCTGGAGAGTGAAGTAGATAATTCAATAAAAAACGTTATTTGACTCTGGACTGAGTTTAGGCTATTACATTACAGTTCGTTGAATTACACTTCAGTTTTATGTTAAAAAAACCTCTTTGACATTATCTTAAATAATCCTCACAACAACCATCTAGGTTTGGTGGTATTATCCCCAAACTAGAGCATTGAAGCATGTAAGTGACCGTGTGAGGGATCAGAATTTGCCACCCTAAAATGTCTCTCTTTGGCTTGATTATTTTTAAGAACAAAAGACTCAGAAAGAAACTTTGAACTTCCCCCTAACTGCCTAAAAGAACTTAAGATAAAAGGCCTGTTCCAGGAAGGAGCTATGAACATAGATAACCAGAGTATGATATAAACGAGGAGTGGTAGGCAGAGAGAAACCTAGCAGGGCCCCTTTGATCAAAGTCCTCTCCATGTCCCCTTGTCTCTGCAAGGCATGGCAAACATTTATTTACCAGATATTTGCTTTTCCATCTCCATGTGAATTGCTTTCCTCCTCTTTGAAGTCCCAAACCACTATCCCCAACATCCTCCTTTGTCTTTAGCTGAAGACAGTTCTTAAGGTGGTGACTTTGGCCATGTTGGTGAGTTACTCAGTTTTCCTGGGTTTCTCCCATTATGCATGCTGTTAAGTTTGTTTGGTTTTCTCCTGTCATACGGTCTCATGTCAATTTAATTCTTTAACTCCAGCCAGAAGAACCTAGAGGGTAGGGGAATCACCCTTCATCCCCTACAGCTGGGGCCCCAGGTCTAACATTTAGAAAGGGGCTGATCCACCTTTCAGTCTGAAGCTTTTCCTATAATATTAACTAACCTCCCCGTTTTCATTTAAATGTGATTGCCTCATATTTTAGTTAATAAAAGTATTAAATAAAATAAAACTACTACAATGCAAAGACCCGAATCTAAAGACAATTGCATAAGGGTCAAAATCCTTCTTCTGAATTGCATGTAGAACAAAGAAATTTACAAAATTTGACTTTTTAGGTCTTTTCTGGATTTTTAAACTCATAAGGCAAGACAAAAATAATGTTTTTTCAAATTTGCTTTATCTTTCTTTTTTCATAATACATTAATAAGAACTTTAAATCAAGATTTAATATAATCTTGATATAATCAAGATATAATAATCACAAATATGTTATTATAGAGTGATCAGGGGAATTAAAGCAATTTAATTTTTCACTTGTGAGGAACATCCCTTGGTGTTTTTCTTCGGTGTTTTTTCCCTGAAAGTCATATCAAGCTTTATGATTTGGTAGAAACATAATGTTTTATAGAAAAAATATTAACACTTATGTAAAAATGTTTTCTCATATGAAGTTTTAAATTTGATTAAAAAGTTTTTATGCTGATAGTATTAGCTTGTTTCTTTTTAAAAAATCATATCTGTCAAAGAAAAAGAGGAGATTAAATAATAAAAAAAGAAAGAGTGGCATAAAAAAGATGACCAAGTTTTGCTGAAGATATAAGCAGAGAAATGGGAGAGTAGCTGGAGGCTGAAATAGGGTTACCAATTTGTTTTATTTTTGTTTCATGTTTGGGTTTAAGATGGGGGAAATGACAGCATGCATGCATGTTGAAGAAAATCATCAGACAGAGAGAGAGAATTTGATCATTAACAAAAGAGACGGGAGATACGTCAGTGAAATCTTCCTGAACCAGCAAGAACGGATGGGATCCAGTAGACATGTTGGCCTTAGATGGGAGAATAGACGGTTAAAACTGTCAATAGCATGGGAGGCTGAGCAGTTGCAGATGGGTGAGTAGAGGTGGTGGTAACTGTTTGTGGACATTCTATACTAGTGGCTTTTATTTTCTTGCTGATAACTCTGCCTTACACTTAAAGAAGACTTCTCTCAGATACTTCATTCATATGAAAGTATAATAACCACTAAAAGTTTGAAGCATTACCCTGTGTAATATTTATAGTATAGCAAATGTTAAAGCCTTGATTTAAATGGCAGAAAGCCTAGCTCAGAGAGACAACAAAAAAAAGCCAAGGTGAACTTGCTGGGCAGTGAGAGTTGGTACCTCCCACTGATATTATATCATGAGGCAATTGTTCCTTTACCTATTTGTAAAACCTGCTCCATTTTATCAAGGAATTGGTTGGCCTTCAGCCTCTCTTATAACAGCTCATAGATATAGAACCTTAAGAAAAAGGAAGATTGGTATGGAACATGCTGCAGTTGGTGAGACTCTTGATGTCTCTAGAGGTATGACATCTTAGCATAAAACCAGACAAGCTTTATGCCAGAGAATTTATGTCCAAGATTGAAAAATCTTGGATTTCAATCCAAGATTGAAAAAAACCAAGTGTATGATACACAGATTAGCTGGTGCCAAACCACAAAATTTTATCAGCAGTGGGGCCCTCCGATTTCAGTTACTGAAGGGGTGAGAGTTGAGAGAAGCTTAGCAGTCTGTATAATGTAGCCCAATCTGAGGCCTGCAGATATCTAAGATTCTTAAGCCTAAATCATATTTAACAGATTATTTGTTTTTACTGCACAGCAACATCATGATAGTAACTTTTCAAATTGTTAATGTAACACCTCCCCTCCCTTTCTGTTAACACATCTCAACTTGTAGATGCTTAGATACCTTTTCACAATGATTTTTCCCTTCTTTGGGAACTGTTTTCTCTGCAGATACTAATCTGTAATGATGGGCTTTTTACAGTAATGCAATCCCCCATTGGACCATGAATGAACTCCTGACCAAGCTGGCCAATCAGAGTCTCTCCTCTGGAAAACTGGGACTGCCAATTTGTCTTTACCTTTGATAGACTTGTAGCATGTATATTCAGTTGTGGAATGCTATCTTCCCCTTCATAGTCTACACACAGAGAAAGCCAGTCAGTGGAGGTATAAGAATGCCCGTGATAGCAAGAAGTGGAGACGTACACTGGTTTCATGGCTGCCATTGATTCCATGAGACACTCTTGTCCCACTATATACAATTTCCTTTAAGGAAGCCATTATTTCAGTTCCTTGCAGCCAAAAGAGTGCAACTTCTCTTCTACCAAGGGTATGAAATGATAAAAGTGGATCCTTTGGTGCCATCTGAAGATATTGATCCTTTGTTAAAGATAATTTCTGGTTGGCCTCTCAAAGCATAGGGATAACCAGGGGACAAACGTGAACATTTGTGTACCGAAACTCTAGGTCTTCCCCAATTTCCTGTAAAAACTGAAGAGATGTAATCTTTCTATACCTATCTACTCATTTGTAAAATTATCTAGGAGACTAAGATGCTCTCACTGAGACCCACAGTAGCAGAAATCACATAAACCCATGACAGGACTAGTCACTGTTTGCTTCTTATGTATCTTTCTTTCTGGATTGCGCTACTATTCAGTCCAAAATTCTTGAAGATTTGATGTTATCAAGTTGATTAAAGTCTATCCCAACACTATGTTATGATTTCCTTACTAAAGGGAAGATCTTAACCTTCACACTGAGCTAAAATACATGGTGATAATCTCTGATCCATCAGATAATGATTAAAATAATTCTGGAGGCGCTGTGAATGGAGTAATCAAGGTTCTCTGCCCTTGGTAACTACATGATTGTCACCTTAGTTAGCAGGGTGGGGAAATGGGGCTTGATTCCACTGCGGATCTGTAGAAGAGAATGTGGTACATCTCTGAGTTATTTCACCTATGGTGAGAAAAAGTGAGAGTATCTTTCCACCAACTCCCTAACTGTCCAAAGTTGAGGGCTACTCCAGCAGCATTAACTCTTTGCATTTCTGGCTAGTCGTTTGTATGGGCTAAGAGCCTTCTCAGGGTCATTAAATAGCCCTCAGGGAGAGAGTAGCAGAGACTTCATGAAGCAGGCTTTGGTGTATGAGAGGTGAGCTAAGAGGATATGGTAGGCCACTCATAGCTATTGCTACACCCACATTCTAGAGAGGAGATAGACTAAATAATAACAGTCTAATTCAGTAACTAGTCCCATTGTTCCTGAAAGAGCTTTATAAATCAAAAAGAACTTTAAAATATATATATAAAGCAACTAAATTCAAAAAATTCTACTTAAAAAACATGATGCATCATTATCAAGCACTATGCAAGCTTAAAAAGGCCAAGGACAAGAACTTTTTAGCATAATGGATTGCTAAGTGAACAGTTATTTGTAACGCTACAAAATAAGAGAAAAACAATGTACTCATAAATCATAAGATGTGTCAACACAAAAACCATCCAATCCATATATTTTTTTTAGTGACACTTAGTCTAGTTGTTTGCCTGAAGCCTGAGCCACTTCCTGCTCCATCACTCATTGACATCACACTCAAGATTAGTCCTTCGTATGTTGTAGGTAAAATATGTTCCTCTTTAAGCAAGCCCTCTTCTGGCCTTGATGCTTTCTTGATCTGCTGTCCTTAATAAAACTAGGCTCTCTCCTGACCTTTCCCCAGTAGTAGCTGGTACTCGCCAAATTTACCAGAAGGTGGGAAATAAAGCTTGGTGTTCTCCTTTGTCTGCACTCCTCGCCTCCTACCTTCTTCCAGATCATAACTCTTGCCCATCTTGTAAAATTCTACTTCCTCTGTGGATTAACTCAACCTCCTATCCCAACATTTAGTTTCTAGGCCACTCCTTTTCTCACTTCCTAGGGGAAACCTTCCTGATCCTAGACTCTCTGCCCTTGCACTGCCGTCCTGAATTTCTCCTTCATTACACTGTTAATCATTGTTATTATAATAAAATTCCAAACTTATCTATACATATTAACTGTCAGTACTTTAGATGGCTTGTATGTTCTAGCAATTTACATTTGTTTTATTTGATTCTCATGAGGACAAAATTAATTCCAAGTTTACAAATGAAGAAAATGAGGTTTGGTAAGGGGAAGAAACTTGTCGGTATCACACATTTAGAATCCCTTGAGCCAGTCCACTATCAAACTCAAGGAGCCTAACTCCACAACTAGCTCTCCTACCCACACTGCTCTGCTGCCTCCATAGTATTTTAATTTTTTTTGTTATTGTTTATCTTTTTGAGAGATTCTAAACTTTGTGAAAGAAAGGATTGTATCTACATTGCCACATACCTAGGTCCTAGACCCATGCTTGACACAAAACAAGTGTCTGATTTACATTGCCTGAATAAGTGAATGACTAAACCAGTCAATACTCAATCCTGCATGGCAAAATAACTGAATGGATGGTCAATGGGTTGGTGATGGGTCAGTAGTTTTATTTTCCTATGATAAAATCAAGCATATTGACTAAAACAGAATCACAAAAATAAACTTAGTGCTAATCCGTAGCACATTATGTTTTAAGATTTTTCTTCTGAAAAATTCCATTTTCATGTAAACATCTCAATTTAGACTGGCTTCACTAAATGACATATCCTTAAAGGAATAAAATTTTAGTCCTCAAATGTATTGAGCAATAAACAGGGCGATAAGATTTGTTTAATGTTAATTAATTAATTATTGTAATTAGCTTTTCAAATACATTTTTTAAAATATCACCATATATGCCCAAGATTATGCTAAGTGTTATGGAGAATATAAAAGAAGGAAATCTAAACTTTGTTCTCAAGTTCTTTAAAATCTGCTTTTAAATATGAGATAAATAATGGACAGAGCAAAAAAATGTCTAATCATATGACATTTTGTATGCTGCAGATTGTAATGTTATAGATATTCTGAGCTAGAACTTCTTCCTGTGGGTTGAAGAGGTCAGGAAAGTTAGGGGAAGAGATAGATATTAGCTGAGAGAATACAGGCTTTTCTCATGAGTGGAGATGAGGAAATTTTAGAAGGGCAGAGAAGAATAGAGAAATGAGCCAACAAGTAGGTAGTTGGTGAATAGAACAGAAAGGCAAGTTGCTTGCCAATACATACAGTTTGTAGTATGAAAAACTTATGATACTCTCTTAAAAACCACCAACTGGTTGATGGTGACTGCCAAGCTGAGCATTTAGACTCAGTGATAGAGCTAACAGAGAGCCATTGTGGATTAAGATATTATGAACGAAGGCTACTAAGAAGATAACACCAACATTATTTTTAGAAAGATGAAGAGCAGAGGCAGAAGGTAGAGAGATCAGCTAGGAGGCTACCATAGGTATTTAAACATGAGGCGAAAGGGACCTGGCTTATTAAGACAGAAGGAATTAGAAGGAATAAGGAGATGTAAGAGACACCATGAAGACAGAATTGAAAGGGCCTGTTGACTGACTGGGCACACAGATTTAAGGAGAGGAAGAAACAAATGGTTACAGCAAAGTCATAAGTCAGAAGAACTGGAACGATTGTGACACCACTATTAGATATGGAACAATTAGTTGTGGGATCTGTTGGTGGGATAAAGAAGCAGAATAGCAAGTTCAGATTTAGACACGCTCCTCTGGGGGTAACTGAAAGCTTAAACATGGGATTTCTCAAGGCTTTTGCAAACATGAGACAGAAATTTAAAGGAAAATCTTGGCTAAAAATCTATTTTGGGATGAAACATAATTTATAAATTATTGTTTTAAATAAGTAATAACTTATAGAGAGAATTTTGAAAAGCTTCTTCTCTTAAATAAGGAAACATTCTCCTTACAAGTGTGTGCTGGCTATACAGGAATTGAAATTCACTTTCCAGAACTCAGATGTACCTCAAAATGTAATTTTATTTTCTGAGTTCTTCTTGCCTTCCTGACCTTAACTCCATGATTGAAGAAAAACATCTAAATCTTTCCAATTATATTATTGTTCAAGGTAAATATTCACTCATCTCAAAACTTAAACTTTCTATCAAAATTGTTTTTGCCCTGTCGTAGGGTTTCTATTCTACCTTCTCCATTTCAACATCCATGCAAATACTCATAGAGGTGGTGGGATGGGGCCACTGATCCACAGATTGTCATTTCGCACCATGCTGCTTGTCATTGTGATGTGCTTTGTCTTACCTAGTTACTAAGCATCCACAGCTGGTATTCATCTTGAACCAGTCTTTCCATCTGGTCTTTTAAGGCTTTACGATAATACCCATTAGGAAACACATGCTGCTTGTCACAGCATCTAATAAAGAAGGGCAGCAGAGAACCTGGCTTTACAAAAGTATACTCATTGCTTGACTACTAACTTGCTTTTCAAACCCCATCTTCATAATGAATAAAAGGACAAATCTCAGCCAAGACTCCAAATCATCTCAAACTCCAATTAATAGGGTTCCATTAGTGAGGAGTTATTATAGCCACGAGTAGCAATAAATTGTCAATCTTAAGTTCTGAATAATTCACAAATGCAAATGTGCTTCCATATTTTACCACCTTGGCATTCCTTGTTCTTCATAACTTTCTTAGTTTTCAATATAAAGCTGATTTGATTGAACCTAGTAATTAATGAACATGAGTAATTGTGTTCCCTTGGCATCTTCAACAAATGGAATCACCTTAATCCAGCAATCTCAGAGCAGAACAGTCTCTGCACTTCTGTTTCCACAAATGATACGGAGGAGGTAGGAGATTGCTTCATTATCACTTATAAAATTGGAGAAACCACAGACTAATGAATATTTCAGTTTTTTCCAGCTCCTATACTCAGTCCTACTCCAATTAAACTCTAGACTGGATCTCCATTTTCTCATCTGTTGATTAAATGGCCACTTCGCCAGATAGAATTTAAGAGAACGAGCATTTGGGAAATACATTTATTGGCAAATTCTATGAGGAAAGGATTCTAGTTCCCCAAAATATGCAACATTTTCCAAGCAAAAGAAACTTAGAATAACAAAGTTTCACTCATGGGAAATGCTAGAACTTTTCCCTGAACATTATGGGTAAGTAGAATTTCTACTATGGAGACAAAAATCTAGTTACTATGGAGGGTGTCAATATTGGTAGCTTGCGGTTATAGTGTTCTACTTTTATGCTTCAAAAGAGATAATGTGAAGTTCTTCTGGGAAGAATGATCCTTGTGGGAAAGCATTCCATAAGTGACACTATTCACCCAGTTTTGCAAGCTCTGGCTACCAAGTCTTGACTCTATGGTTAAACAAAGTCTATCCATCCAGATATCATATATAGCAATACTTGAAGGTCTTAATTTAATCTCAGAGATTTATTAAGGAAACATAAATATTTGCAGAAATTATTGAAGCAATATTCGATAGTGATAATACCGCCATATGCGTATTAAACCAAAAGAGAATAAGAACTCAATTTAATAAAAGAATTAGCTAAACTGTAAATGTATACACAGATGAGGTGCTCATATCGCCTGATGATAATCCAGCATAGCTAGAAAAAATGACCTGCTCTCATGTGGGTTTTGCTGTTTGTCTCACAGTCCTCTTCTTTCAAATCTTTGAGGACAGGAGAGCTCTTTTTCCTTCTCATCCCTTATTAATAACTGCAATTATTTCTTTTTGCTCATGCACTTACTTAGAAGCAACTGAGCGTTTATTACATTTGCAGATGTGTTTGCCTCCCTCTAAAGTGCTCTACAAAAAGCTAATTGCCTACTTTTCTGTAATAAGAATAGCTGCATCTTGTTTTAGCTTTATGTTGTTTTCTTACCCAATTGCTCTGTGACACTCCTCCCTCTGCCATGATGTAAATATTCTATGTGTGAAGAGCTTCCTCATCTGTGATGTCAATAAAAAGTTACACCTTCCTTAGAGATCTGAATTAAACATGGATCTCTCACATCGTATAGCCCAACTACACTTTTTATAGACCATCCATCAAGCAACAATGGTAACGACAGTTTAAGGCATCACTGTTTAACAATTTCATGTCCAATATCTTTTATGCCACAATATCCTTGCAGATCAGTGGTCTCATTTAGTTTTGATACCTACCAGAATGAGTTGTTACAGCAATGACCATTACCCTATTTTACAGAGGAGGAAACTGAGCCCTAAACATGTTATTTGATATTCCCAAGGTCAAATAATTGGTGACTAAGCTAGTAGTAGAAGAAAATCTTCATATGGATAAGTTTTTATAATATGTTGTCAAATGAATTTAAAAAATGAGGATTAAAATGCAGATAAATATTATACACATACTAGAATATTAATTGAATAAAGAAGAAATACTGGTAGAAAAGTACATTTTATAAATATCAAATACCTTCTATATTCTAGGCCGTGATAGACTCTGTGTTTACAGAGAGGAACAGACATAATCTTTGCCACACTGGAACTAACAATCTAATGAAGGAGACAAATAATAATCTAAGAAATATATAATAACACATTGTGAAAACTGTAAACAAAAAACCAAAATGCCAGCAATAGCATCTAATTTAATATAAATGAGGGCTTATTAGACTCTGAAGAAGTTAATTGAGGCTGAAAAGAGAAAGATCATTAGGAAATAATCAGGTGAAGATGTTGGGTGATGTTTTAATTTTTCTTTTTACTTTTCTCACTTTCCAAAATTCCACAAAACACAGTCTCTACTTTACCAGTCAGAAACTATGCGTGTTTGACTTTTGATTCTTTCTCTAGCAGATGCTTCCTATCAGACCAAACCCCCTAGAAAAGCAACTCTAAAGGCTAAAATTAAAAAGAGAATAACCAAGGCGAGAACTACTGTAGCAAACCAAGAAATCCAAGAGGAAAATTCATGATGGTAAGATAAATTCTCTGCCACTTTTCCTTTTAAGGAATTTTCTGAAATATGACGGAAGTGGGCCAGAGTCCTAACAAAAAGCAGCAGATCAGAGCTTTCTGCTGTCTCAGGCAGAGTTTCATTCAATCATCTAGTCCTTGTAGAATAATGAAATCATCACAGTTTTCTGACTAATTCTCCTGCTCTCTTTGTTTTCCTGCCTCCTCTGACATATAGCCCTCCAGTACCCAGCGAGGTAACAAGGCCTGTTCATCCCTAAATGTCACCTATAGGAGAAACCATAAAAACCAAAGCGTTGTTTATTACAATCGTACCTGAGGCAGGTTCAGTTTTAGGCTGAATGCAAATCTTTCCTTCACATTCTTGTAAATTGTATTCTTTATATCTGTGATCAAAACAGATTGGAAAGTTTAATTGACAATAGAAATTCAAAAGAACTTATGCATGTTAAAGTTTCTTAAGATGGGGGAGGAGAATAGAGAAACTGTCTGGTTCAATGAATGTTGTTAAGAGGTTAAATTTATTCCCATTTAAAAGGCTACATGAATTTCTATTGAACATACAATTGGCCATATAGACTTATTTCATCAATCTCTCATTAGAACATGAAAGAAATAAAATGTTGTAAAACCAGAAGGACAAGGAGAATAGAGGAGATCTCAGTAGACATAATATTTCAACACCTTTTGGAAACTAGAAAGCAGATGGAAGAATGGTGCATGACTTGGGGCAGAGGAAGCAATACTAAAGGGCACACAGAGGTGAATATCAGAGAGAAGTCACTTTTCACCCGCAGATCCCTGTGGAGATAAAGGACTTGGAGGTACCAAGATAAACAACCCCCTCCCCATCTTCCTTGAGCAGGAGACCCCAGGCTTGGGAAAGCAGATCATACAGATGGAATGAAGAACAGCAGAAATGATAAATATGTGGATATACATAAAAATAAACTAGTTTTTCCACTTAATTTCTTTAAAATACATCTAACAGTTTAAATCAGTTTCCCAACTTTTTTTCATTATCATCCCCTAGGAGCCTTTTTAGATTTTTTTCCTAATTACTCACTACCCCCCCAATAAAATTTTAATACCTAAGATATATTGTATACTTGTTTATATGTTGTATTTCTGTTTTATATATAAAAATAAAAAATATAAAGTTTATTCGTTTTGTTTAATGCAGTGTTCAGAATGACTAAATTTTTTAAAATTATTTTATTGCAGTCATGTTGGCTTAAAGCATTGTGTAAATTTCAGGTATACATTATTATATTTTGGTTTCTGTATAGACTGCATCATATTTACCACTGATGGGATTCAGGGCAGGCTGCCCCAAGATGCACCACTCTGGTAAGCGGATTATTTTGAGATGAAGACCATAAAGGCTCAGACTCAGGAAGAACATTTGACCTTTCCCCCCTAACTTCCTAGAAGAAATTTAAAATAAAGACCTGTCCCCAGGACAGGCCATCACCATAGATAACTGTCGGTATCTGGGAGACTGGGAGGATCCTTGCTAAGCCCGCTCTTATCAAAGTTGTATTTACCAAACATTGGCTTTTCCATTTCCATGTGAATTGCCTTCCTCCCCTTTAAAGCTCCAAATCACTACCCCAAACATCCTCCTTGTCTGTAGCTGAAGATGCTTAAACAGGCAGCCTCGGCCAGTTGGCTGAGTTACTCAGTTTCTCATGAGTTTCTTCCATGTATACATGCTATTAAACTTTGTTTTATTTTCTCCTGCTAATCTGCCTTTTTAATTATTTGACCAGCCATAAGAACCTTAAGGAAAAGAGGGGGTGGGATTCTCCCACTTCCCCAACACCACCAATAGTGTAGTTTCTATTCATCACCATACATCTGGGCCCCTTTACCTGTTTCACCCTACCTCCACCCTTTTCCCCTCTGGTAACCACCAATCTGTTCTCCTTATCTAGGTGTTTATTTATCTTCCACATATGAGTGAAATCATATGGTATTTGTCTTTCTCTCTCAAATTATTTGACTTAGCATGAGACCCTCAAGGTCCATCCATGTCATCACAAATGGCACAATTTTGTCCTTTTTTATGGCTGAGTAGTATTCCGTTGTATATATATATATATATATACCACATCTTCTTTATCCATTCATCCATTGATGGGCACTTGGGTTACTTGGCTACTGTGAATAATGCTACAATGAACATACGGGTGCACAAATCTTTTAGAGTTATTGACTTCATGTTCTTTGGATAAATATCTAGTAGTAGAATAGCTAGATCATATGGTATTTCTATTTTTAATTTTTTGAGGAATCTCCATACTGTTTTCCATAGTGTCTGCACTAGTTTGCATTCTTGCTAGCCCTGTATCAGAGTTCCCTTTTCTCTACATCCTATCCAACATTTGTTATTTCTTATCTTGTTAATTATAGCCATTCTGACAAATGTGAGGTAATATCTCACTGCAGTTTTGATTTGCGTTTCCCCAATAATTAGTGATGTTGAACATCTTTTCATGTGCCTGTTGGCAATCTGTGTATCTTTTTTGGAGAAATGTCTATTCAGATCTTCTGCCCATTTTTTGATGAGGTTGCTCATTTTTTTGTTGTTGAGATATGTAAGTTCTTTATATATTTTGGAAATTAACCCCTTGTCAGATATACGATTTGCAAATATTCTCTCCCATTTGATGAATTGTCTTTTTGTTTTGTTGATGGTTTCCTTTGCCATGTAGAAGTTTTTTAGTCTGATGTAGTCCCATTTGTTTATTTTTTCTTCTGTTTCCCTTGCCTGAATAGACATGGTATTTGAAAATTTACTCCTAAGACCCATGTCAAAGAGTGTACTGCCTTGTTTTCATCAAGGGGTTTCATGATTTTGGATCTTACAGTCAAGTCTTTAATTCTATTTTAAGTTAATTTTTGTGTATGGTGTAAGACAATGGTCTACTTTCAATCTTTTGCATGAGGCTGTCCAGTTTTCCCAACACTATTTATTGAAGAGACTTTCCTTTCTCCATTGTATGTTCTTGGCTCCTTTAATTTTTCCTTGATATGGGAAAATAATTTTTTTTTTCCTGAGGAAATTTTGCCCTGAGCTAACATCTGTTGCCACTCTTCCTCTTTTTGCTTGAGGAAGATTCGCCCTGATCTAACATCTGTGCCAATCTTCGTCTATTTTGTATGTGGGTCACAGCCACAGCATGGCTGACAACAAGTGGTATAGGTCTGCACCTGGGAACAAAATTCAGGCTGCCAAAACAGAGCATGCCCAACTTAACCACTAGGCCATGGGGCCAGCCATAAGAACGTATAATTTTTAAATAACTGCTAGATGTTCATTTGGATATCATCATTTTTTTCTTTTCAGCACTTGATGTGATGGGTTGAATAGCCTTTATAGAATTGAATAATAAGATATAAACAATTTTTATTTAATTCTGAAAACCCAAGTCACACACAAAAACACTGAGGATCAAGCATAAACAACATCTACAAGGCAGCCAATGGTAACCAATAGACGCGAGTGGGCCGCTTCTTGCAATATGCTCAAGATAGAACAAACAATCAAAGAAAAGAAGCCATCTACTCACCACAGTTTTTTCACATTGATCTTGTATACATTTTGTGTATCTTCCATGAATTCAATGTCAGTGCTGCTCTTGTGACACCCAGGAAAACCCAAAAAGAGAAATTAAATTCTAAGGAATAAGATTCTGTTGGATAGGGTTAAGCTTTACAGTGTCACAGACTACTGTAATACCTAGGAATTTTTCACCGCCCCTAACCACAACCAATTTTCATCTTCTTGAGGGCAATGCCATCCCTGTTGTGCATGTATAGTTTAAAGCAAAAATTATAACAGTGTATTGTGGCGTTTACATGAAAACTACAGCATAAAGGCCTGGGATCAGGATAAATGCAGTTATTTGGAGTTTGACTTTTTCAATAAACTCATACAGTATACTAGTACTGAGAAATACAGAGATTAAAAGAGAAGAAAAGCAGCTCTAATGTGAACATGACTGGTACTGGACAGAAGGCTGAAGAAGTGGGAAAGGATGAAGTTTGGTTTGCTGCCTGAAGACTTTTGTTTCTGTTTTTTTAGGTATATAAATAGGTTACTTTAATAAAATAAAGAAAATGTTTTAACAAAATATTAAAATTAAACTGCCAAGAATGCTTATCAGATCCTTGGTCTTTGTTTAGTCTAATTTATACAAAGAACTTTTTTTCTGATTACACATAAAACATTAGTAAGTTTATTAAAGGGAAACAGATGTAACAGAATGATTTGGGGTGGCCATGGGGATACTGAAAGATAATAAAGAACAAAGTAAAACAAGTTCCACTAGAGAGCAAAAGACCTCTAATTCTCTTTTTACCATTTATTTGTTGCATTAACTTGGCTAATCACTAAAGTTACCCAGGGCCTTAGATTCTCCTTTATTAGTAACACCTTGCCTGCATAAAAATGGCTGTACAAATGGCCAACAGGTACATGAAAAGGTGCTCAACATCATTAATCATCAGGGAAACGCAAGCAAAACCACAATGAGACATCACCTCACACTGGTTAGAACAGCTACTGCCAAAAAGAGATAAATGTGGGGAGCATGTGGAGAAAGGGAACCGTTGTGCACTGTTGGTGGGACTGCAAACTGGTGCAGCCACTATGGAACACAGTGTGGAGCTTCCTCAAAAAATTAAAAATAGAACTACCATACGATCCAGCAATCTCACTTCTGGGTATGTATATAAAAGGGAAATGAAAACAGGATATCCAGGAGATATCTGCACTCCCATTTGCATTGCAACATCATTCATGATATTCCAACATATGGAAACAACCTGTCCATCAACAGATGAATGGATAAAGATGATGTGGCACATATATATACACACAATGGAACATTACTCAGTCATGAGAAAGAAGGAAATCTTGCCATTTGTGACAACATAGATGAACTCTGAAGGCATTATGCAAGTGAAAGAAGCCAGACAGAGAAAGACAAATATTGCATAATGTCACTTATATGTGGAATAGTAAAACAAAACAAAACAAAACAAAAAGGCAAACTCTTAGAAACAAAGAGTAGAAAGTGGTTACCAGGGCTGTGGGGGGGGGGGGGGGGAAATAGAGAGAGTTTGATAAAAGGGTACTAACTTTCAGCTGTAAGATGACTGAGATCTGAGGATCTAAGGTAACATATGGTGACTATAGTTGATAACACTGTATTACATACTTGAAATTTACTGGGAGAGTAGAACTGGAATGTTCTCACCAAAGAATAAAGAAATATATGAGGTGATAGATGTGTTAATTATCTAGATGGTGGGAATTCTTTTGCAATAGTACCATCAAATCACCATGATGTACACTTTAAATATCTTAAAATTTTATTTGTCAATTATACCACAGTAAAGCCAAAAAATGAGGGGAGTCACAATAAGCTTTCAAGGTCCTTTCTAGCTTGAAGAAAATAATTCTATAACTCATTCTTTATCTGTCTCCCTCCACTCTTCTTACTAAACCCTTTTTAATCTAATAAACCTTAGCTCAAATGTTTGTCCTCCCGCCTTTACTGACCTCCAAATGTAAATTTCCATATCCTTTATACTTTTTCATAGCACTCTATTATTTTATGGAACTTGTCATATTTTATTATATATTTTAAAGTTACTATTTAAAAAATATGACTTACTTTACTATATACATTTTGTGTGTGTTTGTTTAACATCAGTTTTACCTAGTAGACTGTAAGTAAGCTGATGAGAACAAGGATTATATTTGTTTTATTCACAATTATATTTAGAGTTTAATCCATTCCCTAATTATGGGAGGCACTCTAAGAATATTTCCAAAATGAGCCTGGAAAACAGGTTTTTTAAAATACTTCCAGGGGCCGGCCCCATGGCTGAGTGGTTAAGTTTGCACATGCCGCTTTGGCAGCCTAGGGTTTTGCTGGTTTGGATCCTGGGTGCTGACATGGCACCGCTCATCAGGCCATGCTGAGGCAGCACCCCACATGCTACAACTAGAAGGACCCACAACTAAAATAGACAACTATGTACTCGGGGGACTTGGGGAGAAAAAGACGGAAAAAAAAAAAAAAGAAGATTGTCAACAGTTGTTAGCTCAGGTGCCAATCTTTAAAATACTTTCAAATTGAGAGTGGGCTGGGAAATAGTTTGAGTTCATTATCAACTCTCTTAAGACTGAGCTTTGATACCTTGGTAAGAAAAAGTGACATTTTTATCAGGTCATAAAAAGAATAAACACAGCTAAATGATTAGTCTCATGTCTGCAAGTGTTTGGAAAACGTCAAGAAATCAGGAAACTCATTGTCCTTGTATTACACCCTATCCCATGTCAACAGAAGGTGACGTTTTCATCACTGTAAGACTGTCTCTTGTTATCATTTATAAAAAATACAACTATTCATCAGAGTTTGTTATTTTAAAAAGTGACCTCCCTAAACACTTGAATTTGTTCCATTTCTTTCATTTTCCTCTCTGCTTTGGCCACAGACCTAGTAATTTGCAGCAGGGTGACGGGAAACTGCTGTCTTCCACTGCTGGGCTAAACACGCTGTACATGCACTGTTAATGGGCTTGGTAGGCCCTGTAGTCTCTCATGAAACAACTCCCGCCTTGAAGAACTTGAAAAAAATTGGTATTTATTTGTGTGAGCCAAGTCTCCAAGAGAGGACGTGCTCTATCTCTGCCTTTTATTCTTAGACTGTTGTTAAAACTTGCAGTTGTTTACAGTTCCAGATGTAGCATTTTTTCCTTTGCCTCACAGCCACAAACTTAACCAAGACCCCAGTGATCTCTTACCTGGACTTGTTTCTTCCTTTGTTCCATGCTTCAGGTATCTCTCTATGCCCAGAGGACCACATCGCTGCTATCATTTGCTTCTCAGTAGTTTTCCACAGCCTCAGAATTCAGAATAAAAATTTCCCCTCAAAGCTCTTTGTCAGAACTATGTCAAGGACCTCATATTCAAGGACATCCCTTCATTGCTTTCAGTGCCTCATTTATTAGCTACTCACAACCCAGAGGATAAACAGTGTTCAATAGAGCCCACTCCAAGCTCTCTCAACAGCCATACCTGAACTTTGGCTGGCCTTTCTTTCTCAGCCTCTTCCCTTCCATATTATAGATGGATCCTAGATGACCCTACCTCAAGGAAGCAGTCCTGATTTGAAGCACAATTTCTAGCTGCTTCTTTCCACACTACCCTAGGAGGTAGAGTAAATCATTTTTAGTAAATATTTAACTAATTTGTTAATTTCTACAATTGCTGTGGTTGTATGAAACTCATGGAAAGCAGGCAATATGCACCATTGACTTAACTGTGGACAGGGCTCAGGGCTGACATCAGCCGGGATACATGGCTTGAATTCACTCTGACTGAGCAGTGCCATATCATACAGTTGGGAAAGTCTCCGAACATCTCTTTTGAAACTATTTGAAATTGCAGTTGTTTGAAAATTACAAAATATATCTTAGTTAAAAATCACTTGTTTGTAAGAAACAAAAATATATTCAAAGTATCAGAAGCAAGAAAATATAATTTATTAAAAGACGATCGTGTACCTTAAGGAATTCAAGGGAAGAAAGTGTTGCTGGGCCTCATGAGGGACTACTTTACACTCTCTCGGCACATTTCTTCAAGTTCCCACTTCGTTCTTCTTTCTCTCTGCAGAAAGGCTTTCTCTGCTTCTCCTTGCATATGACTTAAGTACACTTCCTGTTATGCCTAACTAGAGTCACCGAGTCCCAATCTCCAACCTTAACACATGAAATTCAATTGACTCATATGCAATCCTGGTGCATCTGTCTTGTCCAAGACGCAGAATCATGAGACCTGCAGCCAACTCAACAGGTCCTATAGGATTAGCTTTTCTGAGACAAGACTGGATAGATTTTCTCCAAAAGAGCACAGGGGCAGGAGAAAATAGAGGCAGAGAGAATGACCTGCATTTTTAGAAGATACAATATTTTAATAAATATTAAATAGATACTTCTAAAAACCTATATAATTCGCATATTTATTTTGCTTGTTTTCTCTCTCCTCTGCTCAATAGACTGTAAATCCCGTGAAGGTAGAATATTGTTTTTTGGTTTTGTTCACTGTTTCGGTGTCTACAATAGTGCCTTGCAGTAAATTTTTGCTGAATGAATGAATAAAACCTTTGGATAACGTTAATGGCAGTAATTATAGTGAATATGACCTAATAGACAAAAGAATAAGCAACTGCATGCACGAGGGAGGTTATAATTCCTGTGATAGATTTCTTATAATTTTCAGTACTTCTCACATTCATTTTTTCTATCCAACTACCATTATCTTTTAACTAAAGTTCCTAAAAGAACTAACCAAACTTATTTTTTTTTTTTGTATCTTTAAGTCTCAACATAATGTCTGGTGTGTAATGGGTGCTCAGTGAATATTTATGGATTGATCAGTATAGGTGAATAGAGACTATTGCTCCTATGGCACTTAGAAAGGATTTTGCAAGCCATAAAATGCTACCCAAGTGTTAGATTGTTATTTTCATCATATTGGAGCTTTAGGAAAATGCTGTAGATTGAATGTTTGTGTCCTCGTAAAATTCTTTTGTTGTAAGCTAATCCCCAGGGTGATGGTATTTGGAGGTGGTCCCTTTGGGAGGTGATTAGGTTATGAGAATGGAGCCCTCATGAATGGGATTAGTGCCTTTATAAAAGAGACCTCAGAGAACACTCTTGCCCCTTCCACTGTGTGAGATTATAGAGAATAGATAGCCACCTATGAACCAGGAAGGGGGCTCTCATCAGACACTGAATCTGCCGGCACCCTGATCTTGAACTTTCCGGCCTTCAGAGCTTTAAGGAATAAATTTCTGTTTTGATAAGCCACTCAGCCTATGGTATTTTTGTTTCAGCAGTCCAAATGGAATAAGACAGAAAATTTCCTTGTTAACAGTGGTCAAGATGCACGGGACAACTGGAGATCAAGAAGCAAACTAGGAAGATGACCCAAGAGGTTTGGCAAGATCTATTTGACTTCAATGAGCTTTGTTGCCTTTTCCCAGAAGGCCCTGAATTAAAATCTAATCCAAGTTTCTCTATAATCCTAGAAGAGGCAAGAATTTGCAGAGGTTTGCTTTTTTAGATCTCAAATTACATTTCTATTACATAGATGTCTATGTTACACTAGTTTTAGACTAGGAGCCTAAATAGCGGTTCATTTTCTTTTCATTCCAAAGAATCGTCCAAGGGCTTATTCAATTTATTATCATCATTATGGATCACTCAACAATTCAGCAAATACGTAAATAAAAACAGTTCTTGGAGCACATTGCTACAGGAAAGATCATTGCCTCTTATGCCAAATGAGTGAGAACTTACATAGTGGAATTTTACCCGAGGGCATGTATGTAAAGGCATAAAGTAAAATTCAGCCATTTTCTTGCAAATTCATTGTGTATAGACAACCCAATTCAATCAACATTTATTTTACTTCTAAGTTAATCAATTATAAATATGAATATTATTCAGGACCTGTCATTAAGGAACTTTGAATATATTAAATGGAATAATAGAGAGTAGGTGATAATACAACATACAAGTAATCATCATATCTGGCAATATCAGGTTCTACATAAGAGGTAAAAAGAACTATGTAAGCTTAAAGGATGGAGGAATCATACACTATCTGATCTTAAGGTGAAAGTGTTTATTGGAATGGTCCTTGAAGAACAGATATACAATACACTACTATTTCAGAATTTGAAATTGAAGAAGAAAAAGTTTCAAGAAATACAATGGCAGGAGAAATTGTAGCCATTTTGAAGAATAACAAGTTATCCAATTTGGCTAGATGATGGAGTATACAAAAGGAAGGAGAGAAAAAAATATCTACAGATGTTATGTAGGATCAAATGGCTTGGGTTTCAGATATTAGATATTAGGGCTCTTTCCTAGTTCAGTGGTCTTCTGAAAAGAACAACATTGAGATTTTGAGTAGAGTTGTGGGGCTGGGCGGTGAGCTCTGGAATGACTAATCTGGCAGAGTAGTTTAGGAGGAATTACAGAAGGAGTCCTAAGGCTCAGAGACCAGTTGAGCCACTGATGCAGTCTTCAAGGTGTGAGTTCGTTGGGTCTGGAAGTGAAGTTGCAGCTGTAGGCATGGTGAAGAGACAGAAAAGATGGGAAGTGCACAGACAAGAGGCTCTTCAGAGACAACAGCTACAGGATTTAGCATCTAGTAAAATAGAGGAAGTGGGGGAGAGAGGATGCCATCACTGTGATATGGTCTTCTATTTGGATACTATTAGTGAACATTAGGATGCAGATTTGTGGACTAGGAAGCAATCAACACAAAGGTGATGGATAAAGCCATGGAAGCAGATATAACATCTGATGAAAGGTAAGAGGCTGAGCATAGAATTCCAGATGGGAGTAGGAAGAGAATCACAGAAGGAGGAAAGAGAGGAAAAACATGTTTTGTACTGTGTCCAAGAAGCCAAATGTGGATTGAGAAGTGGTCATTCATTTTGGCAATTAGGAGAGTACTAGTGGTCATTGAAAGAATAGTTCTTGTAGCCTGGTTGTATTTATAACCCAGACTGAAAAAGAGTGAAGTTAATGAGTAGATGGTAAGAAATTAAATGTAGTCAATTTAGCCTTTCTACTAATTTTAGTAGCAAAGGAAAAGAGAAAAAGAACATGGTAGCCTGAGGTCCAAACCTCTGTTTCGTCCTCTTGAGAGTTTTAATCTATAATTTTCCAAGTGAAATAATTCAATTTGCAATTTCACTTTATCTGCTCATACACTGACTGACAAAGTACACTCTAAAAGGTTTGTGAAACAGACCGGGGTCATTAGCCTTGGTTCTAATGAGGTATTAGAGTATTTTTGCTGTAATGGTAAGTTGGCATGTGAATACTTAGCATATGAAAAATCCTTCAGATAGTCAGCAGCCTCCACTGTTCATTATCTTATGTTTGGAGTCATTTTCTTGGCAAAAAATACCACTTGGCTGTGAATCTATCATCATTAAGAGAGGAATAAAGATTTTTAACAAAATACATCTTCTCCTTCTGGAAAAATGATACTTGCTCCATCTTAGCTTTTCATGTCCTGGCTCTAATTTCCTCCTACACTCTTCTGTTCCTTTATAATTAAAGGCCTTTTCTACAGGTCAGTCTGCATTTAAGCTCACTAGCAACTTTCTACATTATGAAAATATGGAGCATTTTGCGTGAAACAGTATTTCATGTCACCAGCCAACACTTTCAAAAGGCTTCGGTTGCTTAAACGGTTCAGCTGGTGAACTTCGAAGTACACTTTGTTTCTCAGCAGCCCACATCCAAATATTGTTTAGAGAGCGCTCATATTCTTGCACAGAGGCCGACCTAAACATAATTGCACACAAGCATTCGATTCCTAGCTCTGGAACAATCACCCATTCATCAGTCCCATGTAAGACTACTTCTCCTTCCCAAAACCAACTGGACACTGTGGTTGTAACGATCAGACCAGAAATCTCTCCCTCGGGGTTGCAGGGTTCAGAAAATGTTTTCTGTAAAGGGCCAGACAGTAAACATTTTAGGCTTTGCAGGCTATGCAGTCTCTGTTGCAACTACTCAACTCGACGGCTGTAAAAGTAGCCACAGACAATGATTCATTGTGTGATTTTATTCTAATAAAACTTTATTTACAAAACAGGCATTGTAACCGAAAGTTCGGTCTCTGAACACGATGCCAATCCAAATAACGAGAACAGAGTCTTGAGTGGAAGAGGAAAGGTTTTACTATGCCAGGCACAGGGAGCAAAGCAAGGGCTCATGCCTCAGAAATTTCTAGCTCCCTGATGAGGAATGGGTAGGGATTTTTGTTTGGGGTTTTGGGTAGCGGAGGGGGAACATGTAGCTTGTGCAGCTCGGTGCCTTCCCACCAGTCTGCGTTTGGCCTTGAGAGGCTGCTTGCAGCCAGGCGGCGGGGATGGTGAGATAGGAGGATGGCAGGTGGGCGTCCTTCGCCATTGTCTTGTCTTCCTGTTTGAGGCGGGTTCAAGCGCCCGGAGTCCAGGAGTTGAGGTCTGGGAAGCCCCCACTCCTTGATCTTCTTGAGACAGTGGTTTTCCTGGCAAACTTCAAGGACACATGATTAGCTAAATTTTAGTCTGCCTCCAACTCCAGGCCACCTGGGCTTTTAACAATTTGTAACTCCCATTTGGTTGTAAAGCTCAAGGAGTCCAAGTTTAAAGAAACAGGTATTTACATGTGAGTGGAGCTAGAGAAGCAGGAAAGGGGGTGGTGGGTTTTAGTTTTAACCCCATATACGCTGGGTTCAATGTGGGGAACTGATATCAGGGCTGATGTTAAGAGCCTGTAACAGCATCAGGCTACATTTTCCTCAATGGCTGCTCCAGAAAATGACCCTGAGTGGGATATGTCATTTAACCATTAATGAGGACCCAAGATGGGGGACCCAAATACGTCACAGAAAAGACGCTAGATTCTCAGAAGATGCTAGGTCAGTTCCAGTACTTGGGTCATAGGCGGTTGCTCTCCGTCTCAGAATTCCTCCATGCCACATTCAATTCTCTCTACCTGTTTTTGCCATGCCATGGCACACAACTTTCTCACCCTCTGTGCTCCTCATAGTCCACATTGCTTAACAACCCTGGGTAAGGGGTCAGCCCCACGGCCGAGTGGTTAAGTTTGCAGGCTCTGCCATGGTGGCCTGGGGTTCGCCAGTTTGGATCCTGGGTGTGGACTTAGCCCTGCTCATCAGGCCATGCTGTGGCACCGTCCCACATGGCAGGACTAGAATGACATACAACCAGGATGTACATAATGTGCATAGGCTTTGGGGAGAAAAAAAATAGGGGAAGATTGGCAACAGATGTTAGCTCAGAGCCAACCTTCCTCACTAAAAACAAACAAAAAACCCTGTGTAGGCTCATCCTATTGGCTCCTGACTTTCATCTCTCTAGGTTGTCTTCTAGCATTTGCCCTTAGCTGCAAACACAATGACTTTAGGAAAAATGTATTTAATTTTAGGACCTCAGATAACCAACTAGAAAAAAGAAGTGAACATGCTTAAATGGAATGTTTTTTCTTGCCCAGTCACCAAATATTTTCTCTACTTATTTTCTCAGATACTCAAGCGTAAAACTGCTAACCCAACCCCAAAGGGTCTTCAGCGCTGGTCTGTGGCACACCACTCGACTTTCCTTCTTAGCCTGAAATTCCAGTCTCTAAATTCTTCATATAGTACAGGAGAAAGAAAAGAAACTGTAAGTGAGACTCCTGACTTACTCAGGTTGTGGATAAGTAGCTACCACGCATGTTAAAATGTGTTACCTTAGAATAGTGGTTTCCCAGCTGTGCTTCGAAGAATATTTAGACTCGCTGAGATAATCATTCTCCACTGCATGGTGAAAATTTCAGCTAAGAAATATTTTTTTAGCTGTTTTCCAAACTGAGAATATAATTGATATTTTTAAAAGAAGTTTTCTACTGTTTTGAAAAAAATTGTGAAACATAGTTATTTTACCAGAGGAAAGAGTTTCCACAAAGTAAAGCGACTTGCTGACGATTATGTAGCTGGTTATTACAGAATCAAGGGTAAAATGTAGGTGTCCACATTCCTGATCCCTATAGTTGTCTTTTTTCTGTTGCACTATTTTGTTCTGTTTCACCTTAGCATAAAATCTATATTAGCCAATCTCAAACTGTATTGCGAACCCTTCATAGAATCATAATTATCATTAGATATAAAGAAGATGATTGACCATTGCTATATGAAATGTTCCAGATTAAATGTTCTATTTGGTTTTGCTGGTATATGAAAACATTTTTTTCTGTAATAAACTTGTATCAAGTAATTTTACTAAATTATTACTTTTAATACGTGTCTATAGATTATTCTGAATTTTCCACATACACAATCATGTTGTCTACAAGTAATATCATTTTCTTTACTTTCTTTTCAATGTCATGCCTTTTATCTCTTTTCTTTCCTTGTGTCACTGGATAGGAACTCCAGCACAGTATTGAATAAAAGTGGTGATAATAGGCATCCTTATCTCTTTTCTGATCTAATGAAGAAAAGATTCAATATTTTCCTGTTAACTCTGATGTAAGCTACAAGTTTTTTGGAGATACTCTGTCAGATTAAGAAAATTATTTTCTGTTCCTAATTTGAAGAAATTTTTTATCTTGAGTAAGTGTTGAGTTTTACTAAATGTTTTTATGCATCTATTGAATAAGTGTTTTGGTTTTAGTTTCATTTACTTTATTCTACCTCACATCATTTATAAAAATACAGTATAAATGCAGAGGATTAAAGAACTCCTTTTGAAATATAAAGCTATAATACTAACTGAAGAAAACTTAGGAACGTATCTGTGACTTCAGATTTTTTAAACAAAGTAATTTCTTAAGCAAAAGAAAAAACTATCCAAAGCAAAAACTATCAAGGGAAAATAGACAAATTTGATTACATTAAAATTAAGATTTTTCTCTTCGATCAAAGACACCATAGGTAAAAATAATACATAGCTGTCAGACTGAGAGAAGAAATCTGCAAAATCCAACACTTACAAGGCATCAACACCTGGAATGTATAGGGCACACCTGAAAATCAGTTAACAAAAGTCAGTAAAGAAGCACAATAGAAAAATAGACAGAAAATGTGAATTGTTAATTCACAGATAGGAAAACAGAATGTCTGGCAAGAATACAGAGATGCTGAAGTGCACTATTGATCAGAGACCTGCTGATTAAATGACCAGGAGATACCACTTTACATACATCAGATATAACATCAGTAGGTTGGCTAACAACAAATGCTAGTAAGAACTCACTAATGAGAAGCCCTTGCAGGCTGCTGGTAAGAGTATAGACGTGTATAATTTTTCTAAAAGCAACCTGGAAGTCTTTAGGAATTTTCTCACAGGTTCACAAGGAAAGAGTATATTGTGTTTAGAGTTGCAGGGAGTTGAAGGCAATAAAAGTGGACAATAAGAGTGGATAAGTAAAATACCATTGATAACACTGAATGTGCATGCTGCAGTAGATTTACACTGAGTAAGGCTCAGAAGCATAATGTTAAATGAAGAAAGCAAGAAATCAAATAAAACTTTTAGCAAAATACCACTTATGTAAGTTACCAAAATACACGTGGAAAATTAGACTTTATATTTTTGAAGGATACACATATATCTAAGTAATCCTATGTAAGGACAATCATCAAATACATTAACACTTGTAACTAATCTGGGAAAAGAAATGAAACCAGATCTTGGGGTGAAATAGTGAAGAAAGGGTAAAAGAAGACCTTACACAGACCAATGATGATATAGTTCCGTAAACTATGGAATGTGATCAATTCTGTGCATTGAAATCTTTAGAAAAAGTATGACATCATTTAAAAAATTACATATGTATGTGTGTTCATGTGTACACTTAGAGAGACACACATATATATGTTATATGACTGAAAGTATTTACTCCAAATATTAATAGCAGTTTTGTCTGTTTATGAAAAATGATTTTAATTTTCCTTTTCACGCTTTTCCATATTTTCTAAATGTTCCTCAATAAATATTCTAGAATCAGAAAAAAGTAAGAATCTGTACATATTTCAATTAAATGGACGCATTCCTAAAGGGGAAGGCAATTTTAAGCAATTTATTCTAAAGGGTTTTTAAAAATAGAGTCAGAGATTTCTTTCCCTGCAACAGCAATATCTATTGCAATAGCTCTTGAACGGGAAAATCATTGAAAATTCAGGCCCCTGTGTAAAATCTTGCTCAGAGTTTCAGGATTACTGCTGATTGAAGTAATCATTTGCAAAGTCCAGAGTTTCCACAGAACGTTTATTTTGACAACACTCTAGGTGGTGTTGGGTCTCTGGGACATAATGGCATTGTCTTGTGTTAGCTAGCAAGAGCGAAAGAAAGTTTGTTTGGATTTTCATATAAACTCTTTTCATTGTGAATACCTATTGTTTCCACAGCTATTTGCAGATTAGCTCTCCGGATACCACAAACTCTGTTTAAAGGTGAGTGACATCATGATTTCATTTGTAACCTTAATATTTCAGAATTGTAGATTGTGTTTCCAACAAACTTACTCTTTCTTGCATTAAAATACATAACTCAGATTATAGCCATTTCTTTGTCTTTCTTTTTAAAAGAAGAAATAACTACTTTGCTAAAATCTCAAAAGAACCAAAGGTTTATGTCTTTTAAAGAAATATCCTGCCAGAGAGCTACCCTGTTAAGATCAAGTTTTTCTATGAGCTAAACTACAGTTAGAAGTAAAGCAAACATAACCTTTAGCCAAAGGACCAGTCATGTGCCTGGGCTCCCCAGCCTGTCCTAGCAACGGTAAATATCATTTCTTGAGCCTCTGGGGCATGCGAAGAAGAAAACAATAAGAAATAAGGGATTCGAGACATTTACAAGGAGACGGAAAGGAAGAACCTGCAGTTGGGGTCAAACTAGAGCATCCTCTGAACCTGTCGGGTAAGATGTGCCGAACTGCTTTATGGACAAATCTTTCATGTGACTCAAGTACTTCTAAACGTGACAGGTCAGAATAAGATGGACTTCACTCTATGCTAGAATTCTCTAAATGCTCACAAAGCCATCTTCAATGGGCCCACTGATTTTTAGAGTTCAAGAGGGAATGGCAAATATAAAAAAACTGCAGAATTGCTGCTCTTCTATCATGATACTGCAGTGGAAGGTTTTTCCTTTCTTCCTCTATTCACTGAACATTCTTTTGTTCCATGTTTGTTTGGTAATGGGTCGAATGCCCACATGTAATTTCAGATGTCTCCAAAATGCCTAGAGATGTTGGAAATGAATAAATAAGGAACCATTTGATATTATATGCTGGGCCATGGAAATTAAAAAAATAGAGAAGTAATTATCTTTATTTGAGTGAAAATTATCCTTTTAACATAAAACAATTTTTCCTCATAACAATAAAATGTTATAAAAGGAAAAGGTACCAATTAGCTCTTTTATTAGCATCTCCTAAAATAAGAAGCTTTGATGTTATCGTCTTAATTTATAGCATTTTCCAAATTGCCTCAAAACAGTTATAGTCAAAGAAGAGATCAGGATATTTTATAAGAATTCTGTCCTTGCAGTTTTTGATGAGAATTGGAATAAAAACCACATATACTTTCCAAGCTTTGGAAGTTAAAACAGATAGTGTCTGCTGAGAACTGAGAACTGGTAATCTCTGGTAATTCAACTTCTCCCATTCATTTACATGCTGATTCCACAAAATGCTCTAAGAATCTGTTTTGCCTACAATTGAAGGAATTATTCTGGAAGATAGCTATCTGTTTAAAATCTAATAAGAAAAAACAAATAAATAAACAACAATAAAAACCCCTCTGTTTAGGTTTCTTTGTTGAAGTGGTTTGTGTATAAGAAGATCCCAATTTGGAGGTGGGGGGATGGGGTGGTGGTCTGTCTAGCAGTTAACGGGGAGACTTCACATTGTCTAGGAGCCTTGGCTTCCAAGGGCCCCAAAGCCAGCGAAAAACCACCCAGTCTGGACTTGAGTCTGATGATTAGGACTCACACTATTCTGTCTGATCATTGCCTAAATTTTGTCTGGACAGTCTTGTCCCAATGTCCTGTGGTTCTATGCTGTTGAGGAAAACCAGGAAAGGTAAGTTACTTATCAGTGAACTAAAATCAGTAGACAAGCTCAGCAATCTTTAAAGGAGCCTCTGATTTTTATGATTGAAATAGCCTAGGGCTGTAGTAGCTTGTCTATGAGTTGGATAAGAAAGTTTGGATAAAAAGCCTGAGAAGCATCTTCAGTTGCCGTCTACCCTCTGCAGACAGTGATAATGGATTCTATTTCTTTGTATTTCACTCAATGCCTAGCAGCACACAATAGATACTCAAACGTGTGTTGATTCCATTTTAAATTGAAGGACGCATTCAGCCATATGTCAATGGATTTGGTCGCTTTTATTCTAGCATTTTTCTCTGAGCTTGTAGGAGAGTTCAGAAAGCTTACTGATTTATTAAGAAGAAATGTTCTAATTTCTGAGCATATTGGAGAAACAGTTCTTATATCTGATTTCAAACTCTTGGCTTGAGTGAAGATTTATAAAATGATGAATCCAGTTTTTTTTTTTACTGAAATATCCTTTCATCACAACTGAGAAACGTAAATGACCACATTAAAATATGATCAGAAACTCACCCTCTGAGACATTCGTTAGGGCAATTTGGCATATCTATCAATATCTTAAATTTCAGATCATTTGACTGAGCCATTCTATTGTTAGGAATACACCCATTGGTCCAATGGATATACTACAAAAGCATGCTAGGATGTAATACAAAGATGTTTATTGCAGGGTGTGTCTATACTAAATGTCTGCAAATAGGATAATGGTTAAATCCAATATGATACATCCATATGGTCTAAAATTATGCAGCCATTAAAAAGAATAAAGTAGATATGCATATATTAATATGGAAAGATCTTCAATGTACACTCTGGAGAGAAGAAAGCAAAGTACAGAATAGCATACATCATGGCTCCTCTTTTTCGTGTGTATTTAAACCACATGCATGCATGTGTCTGTGTAAGGTGATGTATGGGAGAATTTTCCCTCTTTTGGTTACCTATAAAAAGAGAAAAAAGTGATTATGTGTGGGGAGAGGTTCTGGCTACAGGTGGAAGAGAACTCAGGCCTTATGTTTTTCTTTCTGTTCTGTTTAAAATTTCCAAATATGGGAACATTATTTGTATTTTTTGAATGTCAATAGAAGTTTTCTGGTTGGTTACATTATAAGCCATCTTAATTTTCTTCATTATAGATTTCTATATATTTTTTTCTTTTTTTTGAGGAAGATTAGCCCTGAGCTAACTACTGCCAATCCTCCTCTTTTTTGCTGAGGAAGACTCGCCCTGAGCTAACATCCATGCCCATCTTCCTCTACTTTATATGTGGGATGCCTACCACAGCATGGTGCTTGCCAAGCGGTGCCATGTCCGCACCCGGGATCTGAACCGGAGAACCCTGGGCTGCCGAGAAGTGGAACATGCAATCTTAACTGCTGCGCCACTGGACCGGTCCACTGTATATTTTAGAACACAACAAATGTTATCAAATAAATAAGAAGTGTACTGACTAAACAAATTACAAGTGTTTTAAAAGTAAATCTGTATCTCAAGAGGCCTAGTTTTTTATTTCAATCAACTATTACAACTAACTAAAGCTAAACCAGCTATACTGCAAACTATCACTCTTGCTAAAATGATGCATAACAATTGAACAGATGAGTTCATTTCCCAAAAGTCTAGAAAATATCCTTAATCTGACAGAAATTTTAAGAATAGTATTACAGGGCCGGCTCCGTGGCTGAGTGGTTAATTTCGCGTGCTCCGCTGCAGTGGTCCAGGGTTCGGATCCTGGGCGCAGACATGGCACCGCTCGTCAGGCCACGTTGCGGCGGCGTCCCACATCCCACAACTAGAAGGACCTGCAACTAAGATATACAACTGCGTACGGGGGCGGTTTGGGGAGATAGAGCAGAAAAAAGAAAAAAAAGATTGGCAACAGTTGTGCCAATCCTTAAAAAAAAAAAAAATAGTATTGCAGAAGTGGCCGTAATGATGGACCCAAATTACACTATTCAGATTTCATTAAAACCCATTTCTAAACAGTGTCCTACACTCCACCAGTTCAACAATACTTATTCATTATATACGATGCTTGCTCTCATTCTCCTAAATGCTGAAATAAACAAAATGGACAAAAAAAGATTAACTGCCATGGTGTTTACATTCTAGTGAAAGAAGAGAAAAGAAAGAGGAGCTATTTATTTAAACTTAGTTTATACATTAGGGGGAGATATATAACAGAAAAAATAAAGCAGTGAAGGAGATAGGAAACTGGTGGGAATTACAATTTCAGATAAGATGGTCAGAGATCCTATTTTATTTGTGAGATGAAAAGCGACTAAGGACATATTTCTAAATCATTTTCACTATGAATAACCTTACTTAACATCAAAATATATTTTCTATCTTCACGTGATGCTTGTTGTAATTTGAGGAGCCCCTAATTTTGAAAAATGCATGACTAACAGCTACAATTAAATTTGTAACATTTTTAAGTGTTATTGCTAATTTGAAAGCTAATATTTATTGAGGTATGATTTTATGCCAATGGTTATTCTAAGCACTTTACATGAATTTTCTCACTGAATCCTAACAAAAGCCTTATGAAGAAGGTAAAAGTATTATTCCTATTTTATAGATAATAAAACTGAGACAGAGAGAAATTAGATGAATGCATTTTACTTCTTTAAATAAAAATTAAATATTAATTACAGCAGCATTTTCTATATTATCTAGCCATGTTGTATATTTTGTTAGAGATGTAAAGATCAAAATAACAATATTGGGAGGCAGAGATGGTTTTGAAAATTCCTTTCAATAATTCACAGATCCTCAAGGTTCCACAGCACACCGTTGGAAATCACTGGTCAAAGTTTTCTCTAGCACGCAGCCACAGCTGGATAAATGCTCTTGTGGCCTGGGTGGTGGAGCTCTAGGCATCCAGATGAGCCAGTAACACAATTATTGGTGTTATTAGAAATTCAATGCAGCCACGCACCTCATCCAAGAAGGTGGAGTCTTCGGCTCTTACTTGACATGTAGCCTCACCATTCCCGCACCTCCCTAAGCCTCAGTTTCATCATCCATAAAATGAGGGAGCTTAACCTGGAAGCTTCAAAGATCCATTCCAGCTCTGATTTCTGTGACCCTATACGTAGAGACAGTTGGACAGTGAACTCTCTCTTTAGCAGGTTTCCAGGATGCCGGGAAACTAAATAAAGCTTCCAGAGGAATGGTCCAAACTCCTTCCTCAGTCCCGGAAAAGTATAAAAGTTGAAAGGTACTTGAGGGTACTACCCACAGAAAATGAGCAGCTGTTTTGAAAAGTATAAGATTATATAAGAATTTCCATTTTGGAATGAAATAGGATACAAACATACACTACATATTTTGTCTTACAGTCTATCACTAACAGTTCAGAGAAATTTACTAGTCCTGGAAGTTGTAACTATGGGAATATCCACCCTAAGAAATAGGATTTGTACTCATGAGCATGTGAATTTATAGGTGTTAACTTGCCTTAAGGAAGGCAGGGAGATGTTGATGTTTTCTAAGATCATATTCGAGTCTGTAACTGAAAATGACTTTTAAAGTTTTACCCCGATAAGGTTGGATATGTATTACATCCTTCCTCCTCAGGGCCTGGGGGCTCTCAAGGCATGGCCAGACACTCCATCCTGTATTTCATCCTGCTGAGTGCTCTGATTGACAAGAGCCAGGCCTGTTTCTGTGATCATTACCCATGGACTCAGTGGTCTAGCTGCTCAAAGACCTGCAATTCTGGAACCCAGAGCAGATGGAGGTGAGTGTGAGCTATGTAGCTTTCCTTTGTGCCCTGGGTACCCTGGAGGACAGAGTTAGCAATATCAAAAATGCCACTCTAAGCAATGGGGAAAAAAACAATATCTTAAAGTGAGAACTCATGAATTTGGATGGAATTTGAGGTCTTTTCCATATAAGGTTGAAATGAAGTCTACTTTTGTTCTCTCCATAAAATTGAGGAGTTTCAAAAAAACTTAATTAGGAATCTGTGTAATATTTTCAGTTGACTATTTAACTTACTTAGACTCACCACTCAAGCTTTTTTTCAATCAGCATATAACTCTGCTTGCCTGCAGTTAGTGAGTTCATTATAGAGAATTTTCTACTTATTAAACCGAGTCTAACGGAACCTCAATTGAGCGGCACTGCTAGCTATTAGCTTGATTGTTGGCATGCACAAGAAGGCAAGAAAACTATGTTTACTTGATGGCATTTAATAATTCAGTCTTTTCACCAATTCAGACTACTTGTCCCCCACATTTCTTTAAATCGGTTTCTTTAAATCTGTTAGATGTTTCTGGTCCATGGAGATGCTCACATGACATGGGGGAGAAAGACATATATTTAATGTGTTTTAACCATTATAGCACTTTTTAGAGACCTATTTTAGAAAATTATTTTTGCCTATGTAGTGTGAGTCTTGTTAAAATCACCCACTGACTTCCCCAATAAACCATTCACTAAGTATGTAAAAACAGGTTTGTTTATAATACTCCCCTACTCAAATGTCCCTCAGTAGCTCTCTACTGCCTACCAAATAAAGTGCAACAAATATCCAGTCCCTCTCAACCACGCACTCCTCAGGCCCATCGCACAAGCTCCTCCGTGGACACGTCAGGCTCCTCCATCTTCAACTGTTGCATATGCTGTTCCCTCCACATAGCCTTTCCTTTGTTGCCTGAAGAATTCATATGAATTTTTCAAGATCTCTCTCTCATGTCATTTTCTGTTTGAATCTTTGGCCCCACAGCACTCTGACTCCATCTCAATCATTATACTTATCACATTGTGTTATCATCTTTTAAGCAATTTGCAGGAACTTTCTTCTCTTTTCTTTCCTATCCAGTCCCTTCCAGGAATTCCATCAGGGCCAGCTTCATGGATGTGTGACCTGTCAGTAGCACAGGACCCCACACCTAGAAGAGCTCTGCGCTTGGCTTAACGCTCTGCCATCACTGTCTAGAAATTCTTAATAATGTTTGAGTAAGACGCCCCCCATTTTCATTTTGCACTGGGCCCCACAAATTATGCACCCAATCCTGAGTTCTGCTGAGTGGTAAGAACTGCACACATGCCAACCTGCCTGATTTTCCATGAAAACCTTCTTTTCTTTTATTCACTGTAGTTAATGCTCGACAATATTTTTCCTATGGGGCTGGAGTCCCAGTGAATTCACTCATTCTAAGTAGTTTTTTCCTTACTGTTATAGACAAATAGTAATAGATCAGTACTATCTGGATAACTCTTGTGACCAGCTTTGCACCAAGCAGGAGACCAGAGAATGTAACTGGCAAACTTGTCCTATCAACTGCCTCCTGGGAGATTACGGACCTTGGTCAGATTGTGATCCTTGTGTTGAAAAACAGGTAAGGGCCATATGGGCATATTCAGGAAATCTGAATCACAATAAAATGGCTTGCGTTCCCTGACAGGCTCAATAATCACAGAAATGCTGAATTTTTTCAATTTCTGAAAACAAACTGTCCTAGCTTCCATTGAGAGAAAATTCCATTTAACAATTTTGGAGAGTTGTGGGGGAGGATTCATTTTACATGTTTTCCTGTCCTGCAGCCAACTAAAGGAAATTCTGTCCCCAGTACTGGTATTGCACCTGCCCAGCTCTGAGTTCCACTGCCTGTGCTCTCTGAGAGCTGAGAAAGCACAAGTAAGGGCTAGACAATGGAGATTTCAGTCCAAGCTTTAAAATCAGATGGAAATGAGGGATGTCAATCCACAGCCTGACTCCTGGCCCTTCCTCCAGTTGCCCTCTCCCTGGGGGAAAGTCCCTCAATTTGTTTACTGTTCCCAGCTGCACTATTTACCCACCTCAAGTTCATTCCTGTAAGGGCGGTGGCCCATGTGGACTCCAGTCAGGGCAGGTGCTGAGAATTCACACATCAGGGAAGAAAAAGAAACTTATTTGTGGAGCACTCCATCTCTGAGGGAAATTTTTGTAGGCCCTTTACATACATCACCTGATTCAAACTTCACATCACATTGTGTTTTTCTACCCATTTTTCAGGTGAGGATGTCATAGCTCGTTAGGTGTTAAGCAATCTGCCCAAGAATATAGCACTGAGGAGCTACATTTTGAACTTAGATTTTTCTGATTTTAAAGTCAGTACTTTTTAATCCTATCATATTTCTATCATTCCCTGACTCTTTTACTATTCACTCTTTTCAGCTGTTAAGAATGTGTCGACCTTGGTTTCCATGGTGACTTCCTTATGCAAAAGAACCCCCACATCCTTTCACATTTATCACTTCACACTCTCCTTGAGATATAGAAGAGCCATTGTTATTACCTGGAAGAATTTACTGTACTCGGGACACTCTCAGTAAATATTTCTGCATTTAATTTTGATTCTATTTATTTTCATATGATTTCAGAGTTAGAAGTCTTAGAAATCCTTTTTACCCCACTTCTTTAGTGTACAGTTTGGAAAACTGAGGCTCAGAGAAGTGATGACTTCCGTAAGCACACACAATAATGGAATTGGAAAAGTCATTAGTTAATTTAGGAAACACCACTTAGGAAAAATCACTACTGTGATTGAGAAGCCAAGTTTTCTCAGATACGTTTTGGCTTTGACCGTGACTCACCTTTCTCTCCTTTCCCTTCAGTTTAAGGTTAGATCCATTTTGCAGCCCAGTCAGTTTGGGGGACAACCATGTTCGGAGCCCCTGATGACCTTTCGACCATGCATTCCGTCCAAGCTCTGCAAAATCGAAGAGATTGACTGCAAGAATAAATTCCGCTGTGACAGTGGTAATGTACTTTTGGAAAATGTTCAGCCTCTATTAAAAACGACTTGACTAAATAGAGTTATTCCAACTGACTACCAATAAAAGCCATGATAGAGAAGTCCCACCTTATTTTAAGCATGGGGAGACGGGGGTGTTATGCTACCAATTACCAAGGTATTTATGTGTGAAATTATAGCTGTCAAACTATAATCATCTTAACCAGTTACCTGGTTCATTTGCTCATCAAGTATTGGTGCCCAAGTCTCCACACTGCTACAAAGCAAGAGGAGGAGAGAAGAGGAGAAAGAAAAGGACGAGTAGGCAGCTACTTTTAGAAATTGGCTATTAATATGCATAAACCTATAATCAGAATAAGCAATTGAAAAGGAAGGATGGATTAAAAAGATTTTCAATATAATTTATTAAAATAAAATATTAAGATACTATGTCAGGGGGATGACTAGAGATGATCTAACAAATTTTCTTCAGGGTCCATCAAATGGTTCCAAAGGTAATTTCAAAAGAGAAGATTGAAAATGATTTAAACAGTGGCAACATTCCCAAGTCCAATACTCATTCAAATTCATAAATTCTGATATTTAAGTATCATTAGATTATGATCAAATCTTGAATATACTGCTTAATCATATGTATTCTCTTGCCTCTTAATAGCTCTTGAAGGCCATCATTTTGAACAGTCTAGATCATGTTTCTGTAAGTTTTTTCAGTAAAGGTCCAGATGGTAAATATTTTAGGCTTTGTAAGCCATGCAGTCTATGTTGCAACTACTCAACTCTTGCAATGTAGCAGCAAAGCTCCCGTAGACAGTGTATAAACAAATGAGCACGGCTGAGTTCCATTTGAACTTTATTTATGAAAACAGGCAGCAGGTCAGTTTTAGCCCATCAGCCATAGTTCACTGACTTCTTATCTAAACAGTCAATTTGAAGTTAACATAAAAGCAGAGCTAAGATGAATAAAATCCATACCATTTCTGTGTAGTCTGGAATACATTGAAAAGTAAAATATTTATAATAAGATAGCAGATCTCGAATCCCATAGAAAACTGACCCCAGACCTTGGATCTAATGTTTTTCTCCTCTTACTCCTTGCTTCCTCCCTTCAGCTTTTCCAATCTTTTCTGAATGTCATATAGGAATGTTGGTGTCAGGGTTTTCCCTCTGTGCTCCTCCAAACCTGAGATACGAGTGTGGGATGTGGGAAGGGAGATATACATCATGCCTACACGAATAAGGTCATTCACAAGTTGACAAAAGAGGGAATATGAGAAAAGTCTTGATGGCAATAGCTGAGGGGAATACAGACCTAAGCAATACATCTAGAATGTTAAGAAAAAGATTTAGAACTGAAATAAAACTATTTGAACCTTGAAGGATAGATTTTAGAGCAAATTACCAGGAAGAAGTCCTTTATTCAATGGTTAAATAATCTGTGAAATTTATTACAAAAGAGCTTTGTTTAGGTCAAAAATCTTCACAAGTTTGAGAAGGCCTGAGAAACACCAATGGGCTGTCAATTCATAATGAGTGATTTCAGGAAAGTTAGTGGTGTAAGCATGGCTTATCTGTAGTTCATCAGCAAAATCCCCACAGAAAGTGACAAAAAACTCAACTACTGAAATGCATCAATAATGTTTGGTAAGCAATTGCTACCTAGAGCTCTCTTAGTGACCCTTACCCTGCTGTCCGGATCCCTTCCCCAGGAATACCTAGACCTTCCCAGGACCCAGCCACTAACTAGTTAATCCCTGGCACAGTGGTTGGCATCCATTCTCATTGGGTTGTACCGTGGCCTATTGGTTGTTAAATATTCCACTGAAGGTGATATGCTACTGTGCTCTTCTAAAAACGTCCAATAATGCCACTCTCAAAGGGAATAAAAGGTTGGATGGATCATCATTTGTCTGACTTAGGATGATGTTTGGCCCTCAGTTGACAAAGAACTCTCTATCCTAAAGCATTTCCCTCTTCCCTTTCCTCCCTCATGATTGCTAGTCAGAGTCCTCTAAGACTAAATATATTATTTTAATGTATACATGGATCTTTGAGAATTACCCATGAGATTAATCCCCATGCACTATGCCAACTGCTCTCTCAAAATCACAATTTTAAGCATTAAGACTAGAGAATTTGCAGCTGGTAGTAAAAATAATAAACTCTTGCAGTAACACAAATCAATTCAAGTAAGTAGGAAAACCTCGTACAATTTCTAAATGATTACATAGCTCCTGCTGTAAATGTACAAACGTGTGTGCTGGCTAAAACACACTGACTTCTGCAAATCCTGCACTATCCAAACTGCCCTTCCGCTTTCCCTTTCCTTCTCTGCTATAGGACGTATTCACGGCTAACAGTCTCTCTCCCCTGTGCTTCCTATTTCATTGAGTTTCCATTAGCCTGGAATCATTCTCAGCTATGCCCTGTTAGACCTGTATCACTCCTGCCACACTTTCATAAACATTACTCAAGGGGTGTCCTCCTGCTTTGATCCATACCCTTGCTAATAGGTCCTCTCCAATACCCCTAGAAGTACCAAGTGGATAGAATTTCTTGTATTCTAACATGTCTGATACCCATTCACAAAGCTAGATTGGTGAGAACTGTACCCTGCATGTGTATTCCTCTACTCACAAAATGGGATTTTTTTTTGCATAATCATATCAAAAATTAACTTTTGATTAAATTTGTAAGTGCCAGGTTCAAAACATCTTAAAAATGTAATATTTGTTCTTTTTTATTCTTTAGAAAAAAACATCTCTATTTCAAACTAAATTACCCATTCTGTTCTGCCCTGAAAAAAGCAAACAAACAAAAAACTAGAGATGTGCTATTTGAAAAACAGAGCATCTTTCAGATTATGTCTTGGATTGACAGAAACTCAATTCCGTCTATATTTTCAGTCTTGTTTGATTGTGGTGCCCATAACTCTAATTCCTTATAGGAATGGTCTGGATACAATGCAAGGTTTTAAATAATCAAAGGAGGACTTAATTACTTTCATTACACTCTACTTAGTGAAGATTATTGACTAAAACAGTTGAAACCAAATGCTTTCTGGGGAACTCTCTATTAATAAAAATCCTTTAATTCAACAGAATACCCAATCTCCCCAAGCACTTTAGTTGCTCAAAATAGTCGTGCATAGCTGTAATGAGATGCTGATCACAACTTAAAATAGTTAACCAGATAATCTTGAGTAAAATATTTAACCATTGCCAGTGAGACCTGTACATAATGGTACAGATGTTAGCATCTCTGATTATGGGCAAGAAGCTGAGGGACAGGAGAGGGGTTGTCACTGTACATAGTAGCTAAGGCATTTCAGTTTCCGTAATATGTGGGTACACACTGATTCCAAGGATCCTTATGAAATTCAGCAAGCTTAAAAAGGATGGGAATTATCTGAGTATGTGGAGTTTGTTCTATTTTCTAAATTTACTCATTTAACCTGCTACCTAATGCTGTAGTACCAAGGCATTTAACTTGTCCAAAAAATAGTTAAATATAGTAAATTATATGTGGTAAAACAATCATGATCAATAATTATATATAGTAAATATATACAATAAAAGATGTATAGTTATATATGGTAAACACAGGTAAGTGTGCTATTTGATTTTGACAAATGGATACCCTCATGTAAATAACCCCTAATATAGAAAATTTCCGTAAACCTAAAAAGTTCCTTCTTTTCTCTTTCCAGTTAATCACTCTTCTTGCTCTTTAACATCAGTTAAAGGAATCACATGGCATGACTCTTATGTGTCTGGTTTCTTTCACTCAACACAAAATTTTAGAGATTCAGCCATGGTATTATTTGTACCTGTGGTTGTGAGTGGGTGTCAAATTATAGTTTTTTGAATAAAAACAGTGACCTTGAGTCTGCTATCCTGAATCAAAACAAATTCTGAACCTACTGTTAATTTTCTCCTACAGAACATGATTTCTGCAATAAGCTTACTGCAGTGAAAATGGGATTCTAGAATTGTTTCTCTTACTTGAGACAATAAGCACAATGAGGATTGAATAATTCTATAATGACTCTTATCCTAAAAAATAAGGGAAAATATCAGTTTTTCACTCTATTTCCATATTTCCTAAATCTTTACCAAAAATAATGAAAACTTGCTCTCAAGTTTCTCTTGAAATTTAAAGCTTGCATGTTTCAAATCAATAATTGCTTTCATAACTGACCATTTGTTGTCAATCTTGTTGTTTGTTTTTCTTGACCAGGCCGCTGCATTGCCAGCAAGTTAGAATGCAATGGAGAAAATGACTGTGGAGACAACTCAGATGAAAGGAATTGTGGGAGAAAAAAAGCAGTATGCTCACGGAAGTATGATCCCATCCCTAGTGTCCAGTTGATGGGCACTGGGTATGTAATATCTTTTCATTGTTTTGGGCAGTAGCGGCATCTCGGATCTAATGAGTCAGAAGCAGCAATGAAACAATGAGACACATCGTTGTCCATCTTCCTCATTATCCTCTTACTACTTCCACCAGCCCTGTCTTTGACACTTGGCTACCATGTTAAGGCAGCATGTGGCCAGGATCCTCACCCCTAGGGAATAAAAGAACTTAGCACTTTCATACTTAGTTTAGCCAGCAATGTTACAGGCCCTTCATAAATATTGTTTGTTTTAATTCTCATATATCCTTCTGACAGCTCTGAAGTGGATGAGGGTAAAGTGGTGGGAGGCCAGCCAAGCTGGGAGGTGCTAGGGCGGATTCCTGGGACTGGGTCTTTAATGGGTGAGTAACCACTCAGAGAAGTGCAGTTTCTCACTGATAATGGAGGTCGAGGGTATCAGAAAAGTATGCTTGTGACTCTATTAAAAGTCAAAACACTAAAGAAGCAAAACCATCTTCAGGTGTGAGAGGCAAGCTCTGAATTAACAATGGGAGACAAAGCCAGAAGGAAAGGAGTTAGGGAAATAAGAAAAGAGGGTGATAAAAAAAAAACAATGGTGTGAAAAGGTAAGAGAGCAAGAAGTAAAGTGACCATGGCTGGGGGTCCGAGCTTCCTCTCACATGGCCTGTGTGATGCATGGGTACTCCGGTACAGTTTAAAGGCAAAAGGTCAGACCTGTGTTACCCTTGAGTTCTACTCGCTCAACTTACAAACCAGGAAACTGAGCTTCAGGAAGCTTAAATAACCTGTCCAAATCTACCAACTAGTAAAAGGTAGAACCAAGATTCGAATCCAGACTTCAAAACCCAGGTTATTTCCACCATCTCATTATGATTCAGGACTACATCTGCTTTAGAAATGGAAACATACTGGAAGAAACCTTGGTAGACCACACAACCCTCTCAATCTTTGAATAGTGCTCAGAAATTCTAATGTTCCTATTGTAGATCGTGAGGACATTGGAGGTTTGACAAAGGATTCTAAGTTCATTAGACTGAGCCAATGTCTTAGAAAACTTTAGGAAATATAAGAGAAGTCAATGAACACAGAAGAGCTTAGCCTTAGTTGGAAGCATAAGAAAAATCCGTAAAGATAATCTCCTGTACTCTCCTGTTCCCGTGGTTAAGAATTCTCCCTTCAATTTTTGGGCACAAAGCAAGTAGTTTGCTATAGGCTTTTATTGCTTTGCATTGGACTTTTTTAAGTCTTCACTTATGCTGCCAGGCTCGCATAATATGAAACCTTGGGGCACAAAAGACAAACAGCAACAGTTGCAAATACAATCTCTTTTGATTAGAATAAAAACCAGAAACTCAAGGACAAACTCAAGGACAGCAGTAAAATGGAACAGCCATTAGTCTGGAAGGAAGGGGAGTCAGACTTTAGCCACAGTTCTGCACTAACTCACTATATCATAACCATGTCATTGAATGTCTCTGGGCTGCTGCTTCCTTATATGTATATTGGATAGCTACGAACCGATTTGAAGTTCTGCCCTAAGAATTCCTATTAGAGTTGATTTCAAGGAGGGTGTTTCAACAACATCTTATCAACGTGCAGAAATGGTTTCCTTCTTTTTTCTTCCCCGGAAAGAAAACCTCAGCCAAAAACTCCCACTGATAATCACATTTTCTAATGTTCTGATTGATGAGGGGTGACATTCCAAACTCACCTCTTGTTCAGTTGGTCTAGACTCTAGAGTTGCAGATGGGGAGGACCACATGCTGTGTGTACTTTGGCAGAAGGACCATGTGGCCCTCTGCCAACCAGAGCTGTTGTTCCAAGGATTCTCAGAAATGAGCAAAACCTGCTGGCTCCAGGACAGCCAGTCCTCTGCTTGCCTCCCCAGGGACTGGGAGTTTTGAGAACTGCTTACTGGAATCTCTTTCTAATCTGCTGGCCTCAGAATCTCTGCCCCTCTCCTACACATGTCTACCCACAAAAGATAGCTTCCTGGGTGGCTGTACCTCTTTTTAAATGGCATCTCTCCAAGAAAGAATTTAACAAGACGTACCAACTTTCCTACCTTGCCAACATCAGTCACCGGGTCTAAAACTTGAAGGAAGAATCAGGCAATAATAACATACTGTTTGTTTTTTCTCAGGCTCAGCTAAGGTACAAATGCATACACACACACTCACACACACACACACATACATACATGCACACAAATGCATATTTTTATATATATAATTTTTTATTAAATTCAAAAAGTTACAAGATATGACACATAATGTCAAATTAGATAAAAGCAACTTAGAAACCTAAAATATTAAAGGCCTTGATGTATTTGAAACACCAAAATATTTAAAGTCAATTTCAATACCACAGACAGAAGGAGAAAGAATAGAGCTGAAAATTGCTGCATAGTTTACTTAACACCTAAAAGAGTCCTCAGGCATGCTCTGATAGAGCCACGTGCACAAAAATCCTGTCTTCAGGCTCTCTGCAAGCAGCTGCTACCTTCACAGATTCCTTACGACCTGGGACCCATTTTTCTCAAGCCCTTTCTTGTTTGTGACAAACACAATAAGTACACAGCATATGGTAGTCTGAGTTCAACAGTTCTTTTTTCTCTCATTGATCCCAGTTAACTCGGAAAACAAAAATGAATGAGTCTTGAACACGTGTCTGTTGCGCTAACTTAAGCAGTTTAGAAAGTTCTTCCCAGACCAGCTTCTCATACTTCGTCCCTAAGATACCTATTGATACAAACTCAAATATGGATGCGAATGAACCTCAAATTATGCTTGCAGCTGAGTATGAGGTTCTTACAGAACCCACAGGAATCACTTCTTTTTTTAACAGCTTTATTGAGATGTAACTCGCATACAAATTCTCCTCCTGTGTGCCTCTTTTACTCTCACACTACTACCATACTCATGACACTTCTGACACCAGATGTGTGAGGTTTTCTCCCACCAAGCAATTCTCTCTGACACCAGCTGGGTGTCCTACAATTTAACTTAATTCTGACACTATCTACCTGGGCACAGTGTCAGATCCTGCAGGTTAAGGGCCCAGTCTAAGAAGACTGTGCCCCCTACTTCAGATGCCACGCTCAAGTCCAGGTTGTCACCTGTGCTTCTGACATACCAGATGTTCTAACAACTCACTCCTTGGGTTTGACTAATTTGCTGAGAGTGGCTCACAGAACTCAGTAAAACAGTTTAGCTACTATTTACCTGTTTATTATCAAAGGATATGATAAAAGATTCAGATGAATATCCAGATAGAAGAGGTGAGTAGGGCAAAATATGTGAGAAGGGGCGTGAAGCTTCCATGCCCTCTCTCAGAGCACTACTCTCCCAGCACCTCCGTGTGTTCACCAACCCGGAAGCTCTTTGAAACCCGTACTTTTGGGATTTTTATGGAGGCTTCATCATGTAAGCATGATGGATCATTAACTCCATTTCCAGCCCTCTCCCTTCTCTGGAGAATGGGGGGTGGAGCTGCAAAAGCCAAGCTTCTAATCATGGCTTGGTCTTTCTGGCGACCCACCGTTATCCAGGAGCCCACCAAAAGTCACCTCATTGCAACAAAAGACACTGCTATCACTCAGGAAATTCCAATGGATTTAGGAGCCCTGTGGCAGGAACTAGGGTTCAAGACCAATATTAGAACAAAAGATGCTGCTGGTGCTCTTCTCACTCAGGAAATTACAAGAATTTTAGGAACTCTGTGCCAGGAACTGGGAGCAGGGACCGTTAGATATATTTTCCATTATCTCATCACATGTAATCCAATATTACCAAAATTTTTGTCAAAAAAACTTCCTTTTTTCACAGAACAAAAATACCTATAAGAATTTGGAAAACTATTAGCACCCTGGTGAAGTTTTTCATCTACCACAAAACAATTTCTTAAATACTTGGTTTGTGAAAGCTAATTAATCTCTGTGTGCTTCAACTTCCTCCTTTGCAAAATAGGTATAATAATTATGCCTACATCACATGGTTATAATGAATATTAAATAAATATAATAAATATTAAATATAGGTCAAGCAGTGCTTGACTTATAGTAATAGTATGTAAGCGTTTGTTAAATAAATTTTAAATATTATTACAGTTACTAATAAAGCAATAGTAATATTATTACCATTCTATTAAAATATTGCTATTACTATCTCATTATTAACTCTCTGTGAGAATTCCTTTATTGTACCATACAGAAAGGAAGTGGACCCAGAATGGCATTAACTATGTGATCATTTATTTCATATCTGCTTCCAAAGTTTGCACTGGCTTTGTAAGTCATGAAATAATTATAAACTCAAATTTTATTTCATGTTGGAAGCCGACAACAATTAAGTGAGTGGAATAAGGAGAATCTAACAGAGCCAAAAGGGTTGAGTTTTGGCTTCCAGTCCTTTCTGGATGCTTCACTATAGACTAGAAAAAATGGGGTTTCCTTCAAGTCATTCGTCATGAGTCAAAAGTGTCTAAAAGAAGAATTTCTTTCATATAAGTAAGGTAAATTTTAAAGATTGCTCTACATCTATTGAATTCTTGAAAATTACTTTGTTTCTAGGTTTCATTTTCTGGCAGGAGAGCCCAGAGGAGAAGTCCTTGCTAACTCTTTCACTGGAGGAATATGTAAAACTGTCAAAAGCAGTAAAGCAAGTAATCCATACCGTGTTCCGGCCAATCTGGAAAGTGTCAACTTTGAGGTATGACAGCCTATCATGGCGGCACTCCAAGGCCAATGGTGATTAAAAGCTGAATTTCCAATGTAAAATTAGTGATGAATGAAGGGACAGGATAAAAAGATAATGAACAGTTTTATCACCTATTATACATTGGTGTTTAGTCCTTCCACAACCCAATGAGGTCAGTGTTATTATCATCAATTTACGGATGAAAAAAGTACTATAACTAATTTGCCCAAAGTCAAACAGCTAGTAAATAGTGGATTACAGACTCAAGCCGAGGTTTCCCAAACTCCGGATGTTACCGGCTCCAAACACAGGTTCTTTTACCTGACACACAAGAAAGATACCAAAATAAAAATGGGAACACCAGGTTTATGACAAGGAAAGACTGCCAGACAAGGAGATGGGAGTTTGTTAGAACTCAGATCCACTTGCTCAAAGGAAAAAAGGTAGGGTTTTTGTTTAAGGTTTTAGGTAGAGGAGGGGAAGCATGTGACCTTGCTGGTTCTTGCCTTCCCACCAGCCTGCGGTTGGCCTTGTGAGGCTGCTTGTAGGAAGGAGGATGGTGAGATAAGGGAATCCACAGGTGAATATCCTTCATTGTCTGCCTCCACAGTGGATGGTGGATTACGGTGCCAGGAAGCCAAGGAACTGGGGTGTGGGAAGCTTCAGCTTCTTTTTTTTTGAGCAAGAGTAGTCCTGAGCTACCTACTGCCAGTCCTCCTCTTTTTGCTGAGGAAGCCTGGCACTGAGCCAACATCTGTGCCCATCTTCTTCTACCTTATATGTGGGATGTCTACCACAGCATGGTGTGCCAAGTGGTGCCATGTCCACACCTGGGATCTGTACCGGTGAACCCCAGGCCACCGAAGTGGAATGTGCGCACTTAACCACTGCACCACCCAGCCAGCCCCCAGCTTCCGCTTCTTGATAGTCTCTGGATATCAGTTTCCCTGTAATAAAACTTCAAAGGACTGGAAAGCAGCCAAAATGTTAGCATGAGGCCACCTGGGCTCTAACCATTCATAACTTCTATTTGCCTTGTGAAGTTCAGGGATACAAAGGTTTAAAAAACTGACATTTACATATGAATGTAACTTAGAGAAGCAGAGGAAGTGGAGGAGTGCTTTTGGTTTTAACCCCATATATGCTGGGTTTAATATAGGGAAACTGATATCAGGGCTGGTGTCACAGAGTCTGTGCTTTCTACAGTGAACATACAGCTGTAATATATACCCACACAGATAAATAGCTCCATTTATTCAGAATTTTCTCCTATCGTAGATAGCTCTTTCAGGTAACCACAAAATTTAGACATAAAAAAGTGCCTGGCTTCTAAAAAAATCAAGATGAATCTAAATATATTGGGGGTAGCTCTGCTTATCTTCCTTCCCATCTTATAAGTTGGTTTGGTTTTCTGTTTGTTCTCCCAAGTGGTAATGAGCAGTATCATGCCTACTCCCAGAATCTAGCCCAGTGCTTTACACATGGTAAGTGCTCCATACTTGTCGAACTAAAGTAAACAATCTACTTCATTTAATTTATGGTAAGAGAAACAGGAAAGACATGATTTTAATGGTGGTATACATGCCTACAAATTTGACATGCTGGAGAGCATTTCTGAACATCTAATGATTTCTGAGATATTTATGGATAGTAAAAGTTCAGAAACATTCATTCAACATTTCCTTTTAAAAAAAAAACCTTTATATACATATAACTATAGGTATTTTCCAATTTGATAAACTCAATTTAAAACCATCTAATGTACATATTAATGAGTGTGGGAAATGTCCTTGGGAACTGCCAAATTCCAACACCTTTTGGAAGACTTGCCCTGAGAAGTCCCATCTCTGCCTGGAGGTAGAAGTGACAAGAGTAAGGAGGGGCCTCTGACCAGGTAAAGAAACTACCCGCTGTCTCCCTTCAGATCCAGAAGTTGCTAACCCCAGGGCCCACCAACACCAAGGGAGGTGGAAGAGGTCTTGCCGGTACCCTGAATAGGAGCTCAGAAGGTACTTTTTTCCAAAGAAACAATAAAATCAGGAATCCTGTCAAAGATGGTACTACTCTTACGATGTACAGTATTGAATAGGCTTTGTTGACAGAGCTAAAACCCAAACATTTACATATAATATTGTTATGTTGGAGGATGCTTTCTAGCTCCTAAACAACCAATCAATGAGCTTACTTTCAAAATACAATACTTTCCAAAAAACAAAATGTGGACGTTTTAAATGCTAACCAGCAGGCACTTCAATATCTGAAAGTAACACTGAATTTTGGACCGTATTTTCCTGTTGAGCAAGACTCTTGCAACTGGGTTATTTTGTCTTTCTTTGACTGATTTTGCAGGCTATTTAATCGTGACATGTGGTTTGCCTCACAGTGCATTTTAATATTGAATATTTTAAAACAAGAAGAGGTTGTTTCCATTGCAAACCAGACAAGCATCTTGAACATAAAGAAATACTCTTCGATCAATTTACTTTTCAGCTTAAAAAAGTATCTATTGTTGTCTTCTTACCAATATAACCATAACAGGGATTTAACTTGTAGTTGGAAAACATCCTGCTCTACTCATAGCTCAAGTCAAGTCCCACTGGCTTTTTCTCTTCTTCCCAGACCAAGTCAGTGAAGACTGATAACCCGCCACCAGGCAGAACCAATCTATTCTTTGTCCTCTGCCTTGTAGACATGGCCAGTAGAGTGCTGATGCCCAACATTGAATAAAGCTAAGGGGATGGGAATGGAACCAGAGCAGACAGGACCTGACCTTCCCTTTTCTAGCCCTCAATTTTCTGAAAGATACCTTAAATTAAACTCAAACTGCATCAAATTAATAGGCAGACTGAAAATAGTCCTCGTTGCTTATCACCTCAGTAACTCTCAGTTTAGGAGTCATTTCCTTGAGCAAGCTTTTCCTGGTATTGCCTCTCTGGATTTTGTATATTTGTGGCAATCCCGTTGACAGTACAACACTTGTCACATTGAATTAAGTGTCTGTGATTGTCTTTCTTCCTAACTAAACTATTGACTCCCTGAGGGCAGGGACTAACATTATTCCTTGTTCCCTAGCAAAACGAGTCCTCAGTAAATATTTATTAATGCATAAATGAATGAACGATTCTTGCATCAGATCTTCACAGTAGCTCTGGTATTTCCTAAGTTATGTTTTATTTCATATGGATTTTTCTCCAGGTACAAACTAAAGAAGATGATTTGGAAACAGATTTCTACAAGGATTTAATTCCCTTTGGAAAGAATGAAAATCAACAAGCCTCAGCTTCGGGCGTAGGGAGCAGCAATTTTCATTTCCCTGTTTTTTATTCCTCAAAAAGAAGTGAAAGCTCTACCCATAGCTCTGCCTTCAAACAAGCGATTCAAGCCTCCCACAAAAAGGTAATACACGTGGTTCTTGATCTTTTTATTCTTTCCTAAAAATTAATGCCAATTCCAGCAATCATGCAATGAGAAGGGGAGAGTTTTCACATTAAATCAGTAAGATTTCTAACACAGATTTAAATAGTTTCATGTCTTGTTCTTGTTGTATCTCACTTTAAAAGTTATAGAGGTAATATGTATAATGATGCTCCCTGTCTGCATGCGTTTTGCTCTGTTTAGGGTTGTGTTTTCTTTATTGTAACTTTTCTTTGTCTTACTGTTTTAGGTTTATTTCTTATAAACTGCAAGTAACAGAATTTTGCTTTTTTGAGTGTAATCTGACAGTCTCAGGCCTTTGCTAGGGAAATTCAACCAACTCACATTTAATATACTCACTGAAACACTTGATCACATTTCTTCCATCTTTAATTTTTCTACTTATTTCATTTTGTTGCTATTTCTTGTTTCTTTACTTTTTCTGTCTTTGTCACATTTCTATCTCCTCCCTCTTATCCTTTTGGTCATTTTGGAAGTTCTACTAAACTTTGAAATTTTGATTATAGTTACCTTTCTCTAGTTAACGAGCATAATTAAACCTGTGTTTTTCTTCTGTCACATGAAATAATGTCTATAGCCCCCAAAAAGATGTTTTATTTACCTATTCCCCACCTCCCATCCTCACTGTCTCCTTGAGAACACATTCACTTCCCTACTCCCCCACCACCGTGATCACAGACCTCCAAACCCTCAGTTTTATTGAGATAGTTCAAAACGTATGTGTTCCAAGCTATTCATAGGTATCATTTTGTATTTGTTTTTATGTTATATATATTTATTTGTTTTTATTCTGACTCTTGTCTTCTCTATTTAAAGATTCTTCACATAACATGTAAATTCAAAGTTAATAGTCTGTATTTTATATTTGTGTTATATTTTATATATGTATTTGTATATATATGTGTGTGCATATATGTATATCCCATTTACTCCTCACTGTCTCCTCTTTTCTCATCTTCTCTTTCTTGAAATCCTTGTTCTCATTCAGTTGTCATATTTTTATATTTTCCTCAGGTAGGATACATGCAAGGTATATCCCCTAAATCTTTATATATCTAAAAATGTCAACCCTAGGGGCCAGCCCCGTGGCCTAGTGGTTAAGTTTGGCACGATCCACTGATATGAACATGTAAGAAAAAACGAGAATAAAACAGATTCCTTTTATAACTAGATTATTAGTTCAGTTTCAAATGGGTCACAGAGTGTCCCTCAAACTTACCAAATTATATTCTTAAGACAAGATAAAATTACCGGGAAGTAAAAATATACACCCCCACCCCCAGGCCCTTCCCTTAATTTCCTGATCCAGAATATCTGGGGTCGGGCATGTGATTCTGGCTTTTTCTTTTTAAGTCCCCCAGCTCACTCTGATGTCGTATCCAGGATTGGAAATAATTGCCTAAAAATATAGTGAAAGATGGGGAGGGAAATGGAGATGTTGAAAGAGACATAGATAGACAGATCTCAGTCTCAACATTAAGATTTGCTTCACAGAATTAGTTTATAAGTGCTTCAAACATATTAGAGGACATTTGTAAAACCCTTATCTGTCAGTAAACAGCTGTTATTTGATCCTCTAATAGTCCGCCCCAAAGTGGAAACATTTTGGGCTATTCGCAGTATCGGGTTGGATCCTATGAAACTGCGATAGTCAACTATTTTTGACTCACAAAATTGTCCACTTAATATGATTCAACCCAACATCTTTGATTAGATCTGAACAGAATAAGGAAATCTCAGGTTAAATCGAAAATGCCACTGCAACCTTAAGTCTTCAAATAGTGAAAACAAGTTACCACAAACTTGAAAATCAATCCATGCCCTTTGGTGGAGCTTAATGCGCTTTATTTATTTATTTTGTCAATGATTGATCTGACTAAACATTTGTTGGGCAGTCTGTTTCAAAGTCAAAATACCAATTATTGCAGTAAGATTCAGTGCTGTTTCTGAATTACTTTACAAAATTGAACCGACAAAAAGATGGTTAAAATAAAGCGAGATCTCACAAAGTGTTGAAATAGATCGTACGTAGTTAACAACCTACTGTTACATAACTCTTTAGTCTAAAATAGCCTATTCCAGCCATCAGGCACTGGCAAGTGGAACGCTAGAGAAGGTGATGTGTTGAGTTACCCAAATTTCACTTGTATTTTCCACAATTTAGTTTTTAAAGCAACCTGAAAATTTTGAACCGCCCATTTAACATCCCTGTCTGAACAGGCATTTCAGAGACTCAGTGAGTAAGTGTGCTTCTTACTAAAAGCACAACGCCCCTCCAATTTTTGAAAACCATGGTTCTATGAAAAAATTCAAGTATTCAACTTAAAAATAGAATTAATGGACACTTACTAAAATGTAAGCTCCGCAAAGGCGTGAACTTTGTCTGCCTTGTTCATTTCTGGGCCCACAGCACCTGAGATAGCAGAGCAACGTAAATATATTGAAGGCAACAAGGTAGGAAGGAGGGAAAGAGGAAGGCAGGAAGAGATATAGGAAAAGAGAGAGAGTGGAGGACAAATGATGACTCTTTTTCATTTCTTGTGATTATTTTTTTCTTTTGTTTACGCAGCTGTCCTAATTAAACATACAGGAAGATAGCTGTTTAATAATTTACCACCACAATAAAGTTATTTCACTAAAATATACTCCTTTCTCTGTTACTCTTACTCAAACACTACAATTTGCTAAAATTGAGATATTAGATAAAGTATACAGAATTTTTAAAAAATAGTCTACATGGCTGCACTCATAAAACTCAATGGATACGTAGAAGGGACTCTAACAGAGTGAGATTTTGAACATAGTAACAACCACCTAATCCTAAATGAACCTCAAATAACAAGAAATGATTTAAAAATACAATCTTCAAACAAATATTTCTGCTCATGGGTGGAAGAGAGAGAATATAAACAATTTTCTTTAATTTTACCCCCTAAGTAATTTAGAATCATAATATTTGGAGTTGAAAGGGTATGTAATGTCACCTGGTACACAGACGAGAGCTGTATACCAGGTGACATTTCATAGCCGACTGAGGCTTGGAAAATTTAAAGGCTTTCTCCCAGTTAGTGACAAGGTATGACTTGAATCTCAGTTGCATAACTTCCCGTTGAAAATTTACATGATCCTTTTTAAATTATTTGCATTAGCAAGGCCTTCTAAGTAAAAACTTCGTAAGGATGTAGTCACAATTGACAATCGAGAGAGAAAATTTTATTTTTCTGATAATTGATCTCTTTCCCATAGAATAACATATGCCTCAGTCACAGTTTACGTTATTGAGATAATCTTGTCTGTTCAGCACTTTGAAAGAGCACCTCATGGAAAGGTGCTGGAAAATAAAATGAAAATTATACTTTTGTACATGAGAACATGCAATTGAGAGTTAAACTTGTTGGCGTACTATGACTGGAATGAAGCTAATGATAAATAGATGACATTTAATGCTTGATACCTCAAGCTTTCATTACCTTTAATCATCTTTATTTTTTTTTTACCTCTTTTCTCCTCTTCCATTTAGGATTCGAGTTTTATTAGGATCCATAAAGTGATAAAAGTCTTAAACTTCACAGTGAAAACTAAAGATCTGCAGCTTTCTGATGTCTTTTTGAAAGCACTTAACCATCTGCCTCTAGAGTACAACTCTGCTTTGTATAGCCGAATATTTGATGACTTCGGGACTCACTATTTCATCTCCGGCTCCCTGGGCGGCGCGTATGACCTCCTCTATCAGTACAGCAGCGAGGAACTGAGGAACTCAGGTATGCTTGCTGCAGCCCTCATTTCTTTTAAGTGATATGATAGCATGCAATACATTTTTCACTTTATCATTTTAATTCTTCTTCTTTATTGACTTTATTAGACTCTGCTTTATTTCGAAAATAATATGAACAACCAAAAAGTACAACTCAAGCACACAAAATAAAAATAGAAAATTAAGACAAAAAAAGAAGGAAAAATAAATATGCTTAACCTCTTTGACTGGGCATCAGATTTTGTCTCTGAATTTCCTGACATCTAGGAACAACATAAGCTACACAGGGGTGGTAACTGAAAAAGAGAGACACATGCCATTATCTCAAGGAAGACAAAATGTGTCCTGGAACTAAATTCTAAAAGATAATTTATTTATACTATTTGTATAGGAGATAATAATTTTATAGATCAATAAATATGGCAAATTCACTAGCAGTCTTTTTCTTTTAATGAGTTTAACTAAAAGCCAAGGGCATAAGATGAAAGAGCAGTTAAGGACTTGGCAAGAGGCTGAGTTAATGTAGCCCAGATATGCACCTACCATTGATAAAACTTGAAACCAAATGAGAAGCACTTTTGTTTAAGGAAAGATTGCAACTTTATATCTTGGGATATAATCAGTGATATTTTTCTGCTTACGCATAAAATAACAATATAAAGCTTGGTTTATGAATAAATTTTGGTTTCTTAAGTATTATCTTAAATTACCAATATTAATTGTTATTACAGCTTGAGCTCCTGAGGATAAATTTGTTTTCAGATTCCTGTGTGAAATGACGTAGGGTCTTTGTGATGATTCTATCATGTGTCTCTTGAGAACATGGCTGGGAAAACTGTACAGTAACTAGAACTCCACTGGCCACTTCCCCAAAATGAATCAGAATTCTACATCATGTAACTTTCATACAAAAGAACCCAGGAATTTCTTTAAAAAGACAACATCAGGCCAACCCAGGGGTCAATAGAGTATCAATCGCTCTGTTCTTACACCTCACTGTGGCAAATACTAATGCTCAGTGTGACTGCCCTGAGTCCTTCCAAACATTAAATGACCAGATATCCCTCATGATCTGCTTCCTAAGAGAAGAGATGGAATAAATGTCTTTGAGAAGGACTTTCAGTAAGAAGGTATTAAAAACATTTTACCTGACAGAATTACTGAAATCCAAAAGATTTATGCCATGATGGGCTTTCCACACTGCCTGTCCCTTATGTCCCATTTCAGTTATCCTTTCCACTGAAGCAACGTTTGCATGATGAACCGGACGTCTTCTGCCACTGAGAATAGCATCAATGTTAATGCTGAGCAAAAATGGTTAGGGGAAATCTCTGCCCCTTGACTTGATTTCATCTCACCCTTGGGATGAAATTATGCTGGTCACTGCTGCTGTAGCCTAGAGAATAATTTTGCCCTGGATGAGCTATACTTATCATACATTCAGAGCAAAGCTTCTAAAGGCTTTGGGATCAGGTCAGTTAAATAACTATGTGAATCTTTAATCAACCACCCAGCATTTTAATAGCTGAAGCCCCATAACCAAAATGAAAAGGGAGGAGCTGCATTTTCCTACTAAAACATTCTTACCTATTCTTACCTGCCCTCTCTTTTTCTATAAATAGAAACCAGCAAACAGATATGCATAATAAGGGAAAGAAAGGGAGCTTGAGATGTGATAGGAACTAAAAATATATAACCCTACACATCGACATACACATACATACACACGCTATATATAGTATTTATAGTGTGCATATATATAGGTATATTCAATATGTTCAATAAAACATTCTTACATATAATATATATTCTTATATATATATATTTCTCTGAGTCACAATAATAATATTGGTGTGCAATTTTAATTGTGGTTAAGATGAAGCACATTCACACAGAAACAAATCTCAATAAACTGGAATTCTCTAGTGGATGTGTTTACCTGTTTTTGGCCACTCTCTAGATGAATACACTCTGGGCTCCTCCCTTTTCTCTTTCTATTCCTTTTCCCCTTATCTGGCCATTACATGGAACTAGAGTATAGGCTTAGTTTTTGTTTACTTTATTCAATAAGAATTATATCCCTTGTCATTAGTTTCAAAAAAATGGCTTGAATATTTCATAGTCCTTTTTCTCCCTCAAGAAGAAGGAAACGATTAAATTGCTTGTTATTTGCCTCCCTTGATTTATTCCTCTGTTGTTCAGTGTGCCATAGTCAATTTAAAACCTTGAATAAAAGTTGACATTGCTTCAGTGTGCAAGGTGAAAAGAATTTCAGGAATACAGTGAAAACATTAAACAATTAAAATATCATAATATGCAAGATGGTAATTTTAAACTCCTTTTGTTGGGAAGTCATTTTCTGCTTTGAATTGGAGGAGAGAAACTATTCACCCCACTGTTTATCAGTATGCCATTTTTGAGTCACACTGTTGACCTTTGCCAGTCAGAGTAGCTGAGGAGATTTTCAGAATACTCATCCCTGTGCTGCATCAGAGGGATGCTCAGGTTTGAGAGGCTGAGTGCTGTAGCATCAAGCAACTCTGTCGTTAGTGTGGATGGAGGTCAGGCAGTAAACTACAGGACACACGGTATTGCGAGGAAGAAAAGAAAGAAATTCAGACGGAAGTTCTCTGATAAAGACGTGACATTTTAATTCCTGCATGACCAACATCATGGCTCATAAGAGGGATTCATCATTCAAATCTTCAAGGATTTTTCTATAACCCTCAGAAAATGAAATTAACTAAGTTTATAGTTGATTAATTATGTTATAGTTAATCGGACACATAAAACATAATTTTCACTTATAAATAATAAAAACCTAATGAAAGACTAGGAAAAGGATAGGACTTGTGCCCTATAGATGCATTAAATTCCTAACATGGCCTAAACATTTGACTGATCCATTATAAGAACAATCTTACCAGAAAACAAAATGACTTGTATTTATTCAGCCTGGCCAAGTTAAAGATGCAAAGGAAACATGAGGGCTTCAAACCAAGAATTTTTTACTCCCAACTTAGAATGCATCTCTTCAAATGTGTCAAACTATTGAAAAAACTTTGAAGTAGGCAGACCCCAACCCCATCTCCTCAGCCTCATTTCTCAGTGATCAGTGCCTTTAGCTTTCAATTTCCCTATCACACCCAAACTGTGCCTCAAGCTCTAAAAACACTCTTTCCTGCCTATTGTAAACTCCAACCCTAAATATCAGTATTTGTAGCCAGCCCTGACAGCCTAGTGGTTAAAGTTCAGCATGCTCTGCTTCGGTGTCCAGGTTCAATTCCCAGGTGCAGAACCACATCACTCATCTGTCTGTAGCCATGTGGTGGTGATGGCTCACATAGAAGAACTAGAAGGACTTACAACTATGACATACAGCCAAGTACTGGGGATTTGGAGAGGAAAAAAAAAGAAAGGAAGACTGGCAACAGATGTTCGCTCAAAGTGAATTTTCCCTGCAAAAATGGGGAAAACTTGAACTTAAATATCAGTGTTTGATAAACTTCCTTGCTTTAAGGTGCCTAAAAGCTGATATTAACAGCTCTCTCTCTCATATGCTTATGTTTTGCAAGGCAACTTTAAACATCAAAAAACCTGGATTCTAATTTTGATGTTTCAGGTAGCAGATCAGGTAGGTTGGGAAGCTATTAAGCAATATGGGGGCCGGCCTAGTGATGCAGTGGTCAAGTTTGCACAATCCACTTCAACAGCTCGGGGTTCCCTGGTTCAGACCCCAGGTGTGGACCTATGCACTACTCGTCAAGCCATGCTGTAGCAGGCATCCCACATATAAAGTAGAGGAAGATGGGCATGGATGTTAGCTCAGGACCAGTCTTCCTCAACAAAAAAGAGGAGTGTTGGTAGCAGGTGTTAGCTCAGGGCTAATCTTCCTCAAAAAAATAATAAAAATAAAATTTAAAAAAAAACTAAGAAAAAAGAGAAATATGAAACATTGCTTCTTCTCAAATTATCCTAAATAGGCAGTCCCAACTCTGCCTACCAATAGCCAGACCTGTGTCCATGCCCGGTCCTACTCCATCCCTCACATCCACATAGATTTTGAAGTCATTGAGAAAAATGGCAAGCATTATAGTGGGAAAAAGTGATTCAGATGCCAAAATCTTCAACAAATGATGCTTGGAAGTTTGGTAGAAGATAAGAAGAATGAGGATAAATTTATTAGAGCTGGGTGGCCTGAGCCTCAAAGCATCAGGGTTTTTACAAGACTTATGAAACCATGGAGAGTCATGCTATGGAAGCAGCAATGGAAAACTAGGAAGATATCAACCCCAGTTCCTATATCTGAAGGGGCTGGGAATGAGGCAGTACCAACCTCCCTTGGAGACAATAGGGGAAACATGTCAAGTACAGGCTTGAATTAAGATAAGGAGATAGAACAGCCAGTGAGGACATTGAAAAGAGGAGTTCATAGGTCAGGACGTGAGAATTTCTGAGAGCAAAACAAAAGGGTTTGGAAGTAGCGATGGAGTGAGCAGCTGAGCCAGGGAGCAGAAGCACAGAGAAGTACGAGAATGAGTGTTCAGGGGAAGAGAGATGATCAACAAGGTCTACTTTCAGTGAGGAACAGGGAAAAATGTGAAGTGACCTCAGGTCTCACAGAATCAGCTGTGTCCCAGAAAAAAGACCTGACATTGGGGCACAAAACAGATCATGTGCTCATCTCTGGGTTTTCTGGGCTATACGGTGGCAGTGGCAGGTAGGACCAGCAGGCTTAGAGGTGCATTGTGTGTAGGCAAAACGGAGAGGCCAACATGATCCCCATGGGAGGGCCACAGTGACCCCAGGTTTGCTTTTAAAGGGCCAGTGTTGAAGGGGGAGATGGCAGAGACTCACAGATACCTCTTCCGTTCCAGCCCATCTCAGGGCCTGTAAAGGACAGAATCTGTAGGGAAAAGCTGTTAATCTCTCTAGCTTACAGAGTACCTGTAGCTCCCAGAGTGCCCAGAGCCTCATGCACATCTTCCCTGAGTTCTCAATGGTGCAGCCTCAGGGTTTTTGGTTTTTTCTCCACTTCCCAGGTCTAACAGAGGAAGAGGTCCAACACTGTATCCGGATTGAAACAAAGAAACGTTTTCTTTTTGTTAAGAAAACAAAAGTGGAACACCGGTGCACCACGAACAAGCTGTCAGAGAAATATGAAGGTAACAGTACTCTCTCTTAGCAGCCTACCCAGCGTGTCCTGAGGCCGGCAGTAATTTAAGTACCATATTGCACATGACTGTGCTATTTTTTAACTGTTCATTCATTTCATTTATCTACCTCAGAGCTCTATGTGTGGTGGTGATGAGGATTATTTTAGGCTGGTTACTTTTAAAAACTGCAGATGGGAAGGAGGCTCTGAGGAGTAGAATTTACTTACCCTTTGTTAAGAGACATTTACATTGTAAAGGAAATCTCCATCTGTAAAGGTGTCTCCCTCTCTGCACCAGGAAGAAGGGGGGATGACCTTATCTCTAGAAACTTATCAATGCAGAAGGCAAGAACTTCAATCTGCATCTTGTTTCATCTTGTTTACTGTACTTGTGTGGTAATCTCCCATGATCGACTCCCCCTTCACCCCCAACATCCTTCTTTGTCTTTAGCTAAAAATAATATTTAAGATGGTGGCTTCAGCCATTTACTTAATCTGGTTTGATTCTTATCTAAAAGTTATCTAAAAGACCAAGCAATAACCAGACCCCACCTGCACTGATACCATTTTAACAACTTTTTTTACATATTCTTTCCTTTGTCTTGTAAAGAGATAACTCACATACCTATGACTTAAATTTAGCCCTATCCTCAACCCATGTTTGCAGCGGCTCTCCACTGCCCATGGGTCCTGTCCCTAAGCTATTCCACACTATTCTCTAGATAAAAGAGCACTACTGCCAGACCTTGAGAGTCCAAGAAATCTTTCTTTTGACTTCTTGGCTCACCGATCCCGCATCAGTGGGAAGAGGGTGCAAATAAAATCATTAGTGCTACTTACAAGAGGAAAGGGTTAAGGTTTTCTTTATCTTATACTTAGGTTTAATTTAACGAATATTTGTTGATTCTTCCCCTGGGCTGAACTCAATATTAGGCATTGTGATGTAAAGATGGGTGTGAATCAGGACTTCCTATCAAGGAGCTTACAAAGTAAGGATACCTATAAACAACCATTAAAAATACAGAGTGACAAGGATCCAAGGGAGGTATGTGAAAAAGGCTCAGGCAGCAAAGCCAGAAACCTGCGTGTTGTCTTTGATTTCTCCCTCTTTCTAGCCTCCACATCCAATAAGTAACCATTCTACCCCATTAATACTTCTCCCAGTTATCCCCATCTCTTCATTCCATGGGCATGCCCTCATTCTTTATTTCCAACCTGGATGCCACAGAAGCCCCCAACTGGTCCCTTTGCCTATGGTCTTGCTTCTTCCAATCGATTCTACATACTTTCTATGAGAGGAATCTTCTCCAAGGCAAATTTTATCCTGAAACTCTCATGTCTTCAACATGTCATGGTTTCTCATAGCCTTAAAGATCAGTCCTTGTCTCTCTCTCTGCCTAGCTAAACTTTATGTATTCTCCTACATAAGTCATGCTCTCTCCTGTGCCTTGCTATTATAAATAACTCCTTCCTCTGTGTAAAGTTCTCTTACTCTCTTACTCTGCCTGACTGATTGCTACTCATTCTGCTCAGAACAAAGGGAAGCAGAAAATCGCAAAATAGGAAGCTTATATTCTCATGGAGAGACAGACAAAGAGCAAATAAAAATATAATATTTACTATAATAATAATAGATAATTTTAATTATCAGAATATAAAGATGTTCTACATGTAGATACCCATGTTAAGCATAAGAGAAATAAGGAGAACTGGCTTGACAACTATGCATTTGTATTACAGCAAAAAACGAAAAAAGGGAACAGCATGCAAAGCAGACAAATGATTTAATAATGTAAACCAGAATGGAAACAGATTCTATAGCAGTTTTTCATGCAATAGAATGATTTAATAAGAATGTGAATTCAGTAAATCAAGAGCTCAGAGACAAAAAGATTAAATGTAAGAATTAATTGAAAAGGAAGATTTTAAAGCTAAGGTACAAAGACAAACAAATATTGAAAAATATCACCATTATAGCTAAAAGTAAATTAGACACTGCAAGGAGAAAATATAATTGTCTGAGAATAAAATTAATAAAGCTAATCACACATAGGAAAGATCTAAAGTAATTCATAACAAATGCAGAGAAAAAATTCAGATATTAACAGTTATTAAAAAAAATCTAATGGACTCGGAATGACAAATATAATTTAATATATGGGAAATAGTGTCCCCAAAATAGAGATCCCAAGTAATGACACAGAAAAACTGTTTTTTAAAAAAAGGCTATATAATGTGTCCCTGAAATAAAGGAAGAAACTTGTCTTGATTATATGTATGAAAAATATTGTTCGAATATACAACTTCAAGACAAATTCTAGTTAATCTACTAAATACAAAGATTTTAAAAATGAATTCTTCAAGTATCTCAGTTGAAAGAACAAGCCTCCTACAGAACAGCAACAACAACAAAATCTCGCTGACCTCAGACTCTCCATAACAAAATTCAATGCTACCAGACAATAGAGGAATATCCACAAATTTCTGAAAGAGGAAAAAAATGTGGTCATATGTAAATGTAACAGGAAGACATTTCAAAACACGAGAGAATTCTGGAAATATACATTCTTGAGTACTTACTAAAAAAAGCTACTCAATTATAAAATCTATCCAACAATGAGATGATAAAATGTCAAATATGGACCCATAGTTTTCAGCCTGTAGGAATAAAAGGAGGACATTGCAAAATCAGAGATGATTGCAATAGTCTCCAGTCTGATTTATCAACTCTCCATTGCTGCCCAGTTGACACATTGCTAATATTTTGAGTTGCGTCAACTTCCCAACTCAAAACCTTTCAACGTTTCTAGAGAATGCAGTTGTTCCTAAACCTAAAGAATGAAGTCTAGTTTCCCTGGCTTTACATCCACATGCTCTTTATTCTTCTGTTCCTCTCCTACCTAAATCTTCAGCTTCAATTCAAACTGATTCTCATATGCATTGTCTCCAGAACATGCCGAATCTGCCACTGGTTCCAGGTCTTTGCCCACACTGGAATGGCATATGATTTCATTTCTTGATGCAATTTCCTATTACTCATCTCCTACTCATGTCAGTTAAAGACCCCGTTAGTGAATAGGAATTGTCTTGGAAATTTGTATAAAAGATCTGTATTGTGTACGTTAAATGTCATTGCCTCTAAAGAAACATTGTGCCAACTCTTAACTTGAGGTTTAATTTTTTTTCTTTGACTGGTTGTGTTTTTATTCCTGTCTTTAAGCTTAAAAGCGTTCTATCAACTTTTTTCTGTAATTAGAAGTCTCTGGCATGGCAGTCAACTGATCAGATATCAGAATCACATGGTTTATTTTATTTCTGAGGTCCAAGAGATGAGCTAATATAAATTAATAGCGAGAGGTTTGGTGTCAAAGAGCAGGACATGGCTGCATTTGCAGCCCAGGCCCCCCTCTTAGTAACCACGTGTTCCAGGCCAGATTACTTGTAGCTTTAATGTCCATCTTTGTAATAATCGTAATAATTCCTACTTCTCAGGATTGTTCCCAGTTACCTAAGATAGTGTGTGCGGAGTGCCTGGCACATACAAACTGCTCAGTAAATGGTAGCTGTTCTCACTGTTATTATCATTTCTGTTATTAAACTCCCTATAGGGACCAAGAGGAGCGTTTGCTTGCCTTTCGCTTAGCTTACTTAATGGAGCTACGTGCCTGTCCTCTCTACTTCTCCCTCCTGTGCAAATAGGCTCTTCTTTGAAGTTTGAATTTGCAATAAAATGAGTAATTTTCTTGAAACACCTTGCAGGTTCGCTTTTGCAGGGAGCTGAGAAATCCATATCCCTGGTTCGAGGCGGGAGGAGTCAGTATGCAGCAGCTTTGGTGTGGGAGAAAGGGAGCTCTGGGCCCGAGGAGAAAGTGTTTTCTGAGTGGTTAGAATCAGTGAAGGAAAATCCTGCTGTGATTGACTTTGAGGTAAGATTATAAAGTATTATGGGTAAGAGAGCTAAAGTGGTTCTCTAGCAGCTCAAATTGAACATCACACGATTCCTTTTCCATTTTCCTCTCAGATGATAAAGGAAATGTCTTTCTTTAGGGTGCATGCACAATGTACCTTTTTAAAAAATGTGAAATTACACATCTATTGCTTTTGCTACTCAAACAAGCATTTTCAAGTGCAGTATTTAGAATCTCTAATATAGATAAAATACTAGAAAAGGGAATTTAGTGAATAAAACTGTTCAAACTTGCCTTGAATAGCACTCTTCATCTCCCCATGTATACAATAAATCTGATTTCTCTATTTTTCTTCCAACTCTTTATTGGATGAGCACTCTTAAATCTTCATTTATAGCTCTGTGGGATAAATGGGATTTTAGATCCATTTGGCTTTCTGTTTCTATCACCATTGATTAAATTTTATCAGTTTTATATTTGTTGTAATTACATAAAAAGATGATTTTTATTATTTATGCAATACTTATCTGTTTATGCCCACATATCAGTCATATGCCTTTTAGAGCCAGTTTTCAACAAAACATAAGCACATTTTAAAAAGCCCCCAAAGAAGCTACTCTGCTCATTTCATTTAAACTAAGATAAAGGAGTTCCATCACTATGAAAGTAGAGTAATTTACATGTGAAATGAAGATACATTGGGCTCTACAGGTTATGGTGGGAAAATGAGATCCAGCCGCCCATCTGGGCACTTGTGAGTCATATAGTGCACTAGAGAGTCATTCCTTTGAGGTTTTAAAGTGTTAGTAAAATGAGCCTTGATTTTGTGTTAGCTTCATTCTTTGTTACAATAATTCTCCCATTCATCCTACCAGCAAGTTCATTTCTCCATTTTCTCCCACTTCACATTTTCTCATCTGATCCCACCAAGAGTCAAAGTATTGTCCCTGGAAACACAAAGAACACAGAAAACCTCTCTGCAGTTTTCAGCTTGAGTCAAACTGAACAAGGTCTCAGCAGAGCCTTCATGAGCTGCCTCCCTCTTGCTGGTCACCTGTCTCAGGACTTCAATGCATGCATGTGATGCTTGATAAATAACATGATGTAAGTCCAAGTAAGCGACACCTCACATGAGGCTTCCTTTGTCATAGAATGCCAGGGAAAGTAAGCTCCATATACGTCACGCTGCCACACTTTAGGGACAAGAGAAGCCAGCTCATCTTGGAGAGAGCTGCTCTACCCAATTTATAGAAGGGAGAGAAATTGCCCTGCCTTCATTGAGAGGGCTTTTCCCCACTGGTTCGACAGGCAGACAGACTATATTCTACAAATAATCCTTTTGAAGTGTGGGATTTTCCAGGCCTTGCGTCTCATCCCATGAAAATTGGGCAGTGATGGCAACATATGCCAAAGGGACGGGACTGTGACTAGACCTCCTCTCTGCCATCTGTTCTTAGCTTGCTCCCATCACGGACTTGGTAAGAAACATCCCCTGTGCGGTGACAAGACGGAACAACCTCAGGAAAGCTTTTCGAGAATATGCAGCCAGGTTTGACCCTTGCCAGTGTGCTCCATGCCCTAATAATGGCCGCCCCACGCTCTCGGGGACCGAATGTCTATGTGTGTGCCAGAGCGGCACATATGGCGAGAACTGCGAGAGACGCTCCCCGGATTATAAATCTAGTAAGTATCAGTAATTTACTGTGAAGTGGATGCCTTTTCCCCTCCAAAAGGTATTCTAGGTAGGTTGGCCAATTAAAACAAAACAAAATTTCTATCAGCAACTTCCACTCACAAGGAAAACAAGCCTGTAAAAAGTTAGACTTTACAGTCAACCAGCCCTGGTGAGTCTCAGCTGTAACCTACCAGCTATGTGACCTTGGGAATGTCATCTAACCTCTCTATGCCTCAGTCTGTTCATCCATAAAATGGGTATGCCAGGATGTACCCAAAGATACACAGCACAACTCCTGCAACATAAAATAAAGTCGTAAAACCTACTATATAAGAAAATATGTGATACTATTGTTCTAAGCCTCTTATGTATTGTAACATAGAGTGAGCGTAGCTTTGTAACAAGGGATGAAATAATCCACATCAAAGGTTTCTTACAGGACTAAGTAGTGTTCATGGTTACCTGCAATCTTGCCTAGAAAGGGGATGTGTCATGGGAGTGAGAATATATTTTACTACCTTTAAAAACATATCTTGCATATTCTGTTCAGAAGTTCATATTTATACATATCTGCATGCACATACGTATGTGTGTGATGTGTTACAGATAGTTCAAAATGATTCATGATTGTTGCCATTTCATTCAGGCTGTGGGAACAGGAAAGGGTCATCAGGCAATGGGCCAGGCCCTTCCCACAGGTGACTTCTTAACCACAATAACCCTATGATATTCCATCAAAGAAGTCATAGCAATAAAGTGAGGAAACCAAGTTGGCCTGGCTTCAAAGCCCACGTGACCGGTGGGTGGGTCTCCCTGCGTTTCAGCTGCGGTGGATGGGTACTGGGGTTGTTGGTCTTCCTGGAGCCCGTGCGATGCTACTTATAAGAGATCAAGGACCCGACAGTGCAACAACCCTGCCCCGCAGCAAGGAGGGAAGCCCTGTGAGGGGGAGAGGCGGCAAGAGGAGCGCTGCACATTTTCAATAATGGAGAACACGTAAGGCCGGTAATGGGGAGGAATGGGTCATTTTCCCCGCTGACAAAAAGAGTTAAGATATTTATTATCCTACTGCTAAGTAAAGAAATAATTAGAATTGTACAGACTCCAGCGCAGCATATTAATGAGGTATTGGGTCTGCTGCTACCTCTTTCTCTCTGATGTTTTCTCTCTATAATATATTTACACACATACACATATATGTACATATATATGCATATACATACATGCATATGTATTTTTCCCTCTTAGTGGACAACCATGTATCAGTGATGATGAAGACGTGAAGGAAATAGACCTTCCTGAGATAGAGTCCGATTCAGGGTGTCCTCAGCCAGTTCCTCCAGAAAATGGATTTATCCGGGTGAGCATCCTGACCTTTACTTTCAGTTTGGAATTCAAAAAAAAGAACTTAAAAAGTATGCATTTTTTTATTTGAAGTTATTGTTTTCCTAGTTTAATAATCTTCTGTTGACTTAAAAAGTAAAAAGTAATATTTAGAAACGCCCCCCCTCTCTTCCGTCTTGAATTCCCTGGAGGTGTCTTCATACCTGGTTGTTAGACCAAAGGATAGCCGGTTCCTTGTGTTCCTCAGCACTGTTCATTCCTAGGCTAATGGCACATTTGTGTGTTTGGAGAATAGAACTTGAGCATAATATGGCTTTGGATGACTTGTAAGAATCTGCAACTAAGATCTGTTTGTTTATTTCTGAGTGTGAGCAAACCAATCCCCTATCAAAGGCATGTTATCAGAGAGACAATCTAGTTCATAATCATAGGAGGTGTTGAGTCTGTAATAGACTGTTCTAGTCTTATTAGATTAGAAACTTGCAGAACTTTTAAGCAATCAATACAGTTTTAATACCCTTTAACTTTATCTTTTTTCACTAAGCCACAATATGTTTCTATGATTAAAAACAACTAAATATTTTTTGTCAGACAAGTCTGTGACTTTAGAGATAAATTTTCAGGAGACACATAATACTTAAAATTGATCACAGAAAGCATCCTCCCTAATCAATTTTACCTTTTTACCATTTTTTTTAGTTTTACCTTTCTTAAACTCAGTAAAGCCTTTAAATTAATCTTTTTCCAACTGTATCATATTTATGTTCAAAGATCAGTAACCCTCGATTTGCCAAGGCCAGCAAATAAATATCCACAGAGCATAGTCTGGACTAATGTGTCTCTCTTCCCTGCTCATCTGTCTTCTGCCCATGTGAAAGATACCATGCTGAAGGCTTTAACGGGAGGAAATATTTTGGAGTGAGGTAATGTCAATTAGTCTTTACTCTGGAATGCAGATTCTCAAACTCTACAATACCCTGGAGAGCTTGTTAAAGTACAGATTGCTGGATCTCACTCCCAGAGTTTCTGATTCAACAGGTCTTGGGCAGGGCCCGGAAACTTCCATGTCTACTAAGTTCCCAGGTAATACTGACGCTATGAGTTCAAAAGCCATACCTTGGGAACAAATCTTTTAGAACAAGGGTCAGCAAACTACGGCCCACAGGCCAAATCTGGTCTGCCATCTATTTTCTTTTCTTTTTTTTAATGAAGTATTACTGGGACACAACCACGCTCATGTATTTATATATTGTCTATGGCTGCTTCGTGCAACAATGGCGGAGGTGAGTAGTTGTGACAGACACCGTATGGCCTGCAATTGAATATTGAGGCCCTTTACAGGAAAAGTTTGCCAGTCTCTGACCTAGAACATTATCCTCAAAATTACATTTTGTCAGATCCAGATACAAATAATTTTTAATCTATTTATGCCAGTTGCTTACAAAAACTGTTAAAATTATCAACATTCTAATTTTGAAAACAAAGGGTTTAAACAATGGTTCATTATTCTAATGACTCCTTCTGTAAAATTAGATTATATGTTTCCATTTTCATGAAGAAATTCACTCCTTGTTTTATTTTGTTTTTTATTAAAGGCCTAATCTCTATCTGACAATAATTTTTGGTTTTTTGGTGAAGAAGATTGTCGCTGAGCTAACATCTCTTGCCCATCCTCCTCCTTTGGCTTGAGAAAGATTGGCCCTGAGCTAACATCTGTGCCAGTCTTCCTCCATTTTGTATGTGGGATGCCGTCACAGCATGGCTTGATGAGCAGTGTGTAGGTCCACACCCAGGTCTGAACCAGCGAACCCCAGGCCACAGAAGCAGAGCACATAAACTTAATCACTACACCACCACGCTGGCCCCTATCTGACAATGGTTTTTACTCAAAAGTAATATAATTTTAATTTTCTTAATGAACACCTACTGGAATTTCTAGTAGCAAAATGTCCCTCTTATGGAATCAAACAGAGGCAGTTATGCCTAATTCTAGGTTGGAACAATTATGTTACTGCAGAAGAAGATATCTGTTCAATGACCAAGACAAAGTCCTACCCCTAAGTGACAGTAACTTTAGGTTAGGTTTCCTTGTTTAGTCAGTCTGGCGGATGTGTTGGTCCAAGCTCGATGGCTGCCACATACACTAATAGGTTAGAGCTTCACAAAAGAAATGGAAGCAGAATCTTCAGGTAGTCACTTATTTCAGGAAGAATGCAAGAAAAAATGTGCAGCCTTGAACTAAAACATCCAAATCATGACTACTACTCATCATTCCATTTCTCCTGGGAGCAAAGCCACACTCATAACCAGTAGTAGAATAGTATTTTGTATTCAGGAAATTAAGAATCTTCTAGGAGACAGGTTGAATCATGCAGGCAAGTAATAATAAAAGTTGACGATTAAGCTTTCCTCTCCCTCAAAATTCCCAACTTCAATTCTCAGAGAATAACTTCTGGTCAATTCTTTGTACTTTTCTCCTGCTCAGTAAGGAAAAAGATTGTTAAATTGCTGCCTCCCTAAGGAGAATAATCTTTTGCATTCTTTCAGCAAAGAGTTATTAAGCCCAGTGTAAAGATTAATGAGACAGAGACCTGGCGGTGGAGTTGCCACTCAAGTATCAGGGGGTGGAGCTGATAAATGTGATCAACACCATAAAACAGAACTTTGTACAAGTTGCCCCCAGGACTGAAAGGAAAGTACACCTCATGAAGCTGGGAAAATGGAGTTTTCACAGAGGAAGTTCTTTTTGAGTTGGGTCTTGAAAGAGGGTGTTGAGAAAAGAGGGAAGAGCCAGGTAAAGACATAGAGGCGTGAAAGAGAATATTGTGTTCAAAGAATGGCAGATGGTTCTGTTTTGCTAGAGCACAGATTTTATGGGAGGACATGGCAAGAGGTGAGGATGGTAAAATGGGTTAAAACTAATATTCCAAGCTAAGAATATAAGACCCACTTTATCTTTAAAATTATAGTGAACCTCCACATGACGGTAGTTGTACTTTAATTACCCATTAATTGGGAAAATATATAATGACCACTGGGTTGTTAGGAATTGAGTAACATTTTTAAATGATTTGTAGTCAATTTGTTACCATAGCAACTGCTACGTTTGCTGCATATGTAGGTTACATTATTTATTCAGTTGATAGCCACTACAAGGTACATATACAGTTTTTTTATTCTTGCAATAGCAGGCCATCTAATATACAGAAGGCAGCAAGTTTTTACGTTAAAAAAAACTCTAATCAATTTAGAGCAGGAATATGGAAGATGGATTAGAAGATGGACCAGTTCGAAAGCTGTCCTGGTAAGAGACAATAAATGCTGTGAACAAAGCCAGTGATGATGGCAAAAGAAAGGAGAGAACTTTGAGAGATATTTAGAAGTGGAAATTGAAAGGAATCTGTGACCGAGAAGACAACAGGAGTGAGGGTATTGAAAGATGACCCCAAGATGTTCAGAGCTATTATTCATAGCACTAATAATTTGCTGGTTTCTGTTTTAATTCTAGAATGAAAAGAAACTGTACTCAGTTGGGGAAGAAGTTGAAATTTCATGCCTTACTGGGTTCCAAACTGTTGGATACCAGTACTTCAGATGCTTACCAGACAGGACCTGGAGGCAAGGAGATGTGGAATGCCAACGTGAGAACTGGGCAAACATTTTGCGTGACTTACTCTAAAGGATGAATGTGCCCGATATAAATAGAGCCAGATCACTCCCTTAGATCAGTACATTTTGCATTTTTTTAGTAACTCCGGTGAAAAGGTTTAGTGAAGCAGAAAATAGGATTCATCTGCTAAAATTAGATTTCAAAGCATCTTCATATTTCGGTTCTCCTGCCCCAGCATATTAGCCTCATATACACAGGACTGCGAAGCATGTGCTTAAAAAGAAATCCAGGAAGTCTGCTAACTGCATCTAACCACAGACATCTGCCTCGCCTGATGCACAAATTGATGCAAATTGATGAGTCCCAGGAAGATGATACTTATAGTCTGTGTATCAAAAATGGGATTTTGTGTGAAACGCAGTTTTCTCCTTGAGGCACATTCACATCTTTTGCTGAGGAATAAAGGATGAGCTTGTAGGCTCCACACACACCCGTGTTACAGTAAAGTCCAAATGAGATTCAAACAAGCCTCAAACGGGAACTCCAAAGAGTTATCACGGGACACCATGGCGCAAAGTTGAGATGAGCGTCAATGAGAATGTCCTGCCTCAGTGTCCCCCACAATGTGGTGATTTGCTTTTGGGAAAACCCACTGGGGAGAAGAAGGAAGAAGATCCTTTCTTGAAAGGAAAAGGTCCCAATAATGTAATGAAAGTTGAAGTATCTAGAGCCAGTTTCTTAGCAAGGGACCCCAGACAACAGAACTAAAGGGAGTTTCTCAGTGGAAACCTAGCATCCTCAACCTCCATGTTTTCTGATCCAAAGGTGGCATTAGAGCTGAACCAATGCAGTAAATGGCAATAAAATTGCCTCTTGGGTTGCATAAAATCTGCCTACATCCATTGAAGAATCTGCTCCATTAAATACACCTGCACTCTTTCTCTGCCTGCAGGGACGGGGTGCCTCAAGCCAGTCGTGCAGGAAGTCCTGACAGTCTCGCCATTTCAGAGATTATATAAAATTGGTGAATCCATTGAGCTAACCTGCCCTAAAGGCTTTGTTGTTGCTGGGCCGTCAAGGTACACATGCAGTGGGGATTCCTGGACGCCACCCATTTCAGACTCACTCACCTGTGAAAAAGGTGAGTAGCAGCTCGGGCTTCTGGGATCTGCTAAGGGGGTGTCCCTCGAGACTGGTAGTGTGGCATCTACAGTGATGCTATTTCCTAAGTTGGGGGAGAAAGCAGAAGATTCCACTGACCATCTAGGTTGTATTTCCCCCTGTGTAGATGATGAGGTCGGGCAGCAAATAAGAAGCTATCGATCAAGTGAATATCTTCAAATTTTAAGAGCGAGGTCAATTTTCTTTTCCAATGTAATGCTTCAATATTTTGAGGGAGTGCAAGCTCTCTCGTCTAACAAAATCAGAATTGACTAAAGTCAGAATTACCTAAAGATTTGGTTAAAGTGGAAAACTATAAAAAAGTAGTACACACATAATTAAGCATTTTATTTTAACTTAAAACATAGAAATACACATTTATTCACCAATTTTCCAATGTAAGAACAAGGCCTTTTATTTCATAAAGGGTCTCTTGATTAGAGTTTCAAATTAATAAAACAAACACATAATCATCCCATACCATGTTTCCCATTCCAGTTTCTCTTAAACAATGGTTTTTTAGTTCCAGGTGAGGCACATTTTTAGAAAAATACTTCTGCCCAGGTCCCATCTCCTGATTCTGATTGTCATTGAGCTGGGGAAGGCCCACTATTTGGTGTTTATTTAAAATCTCTCTTAGCTAACACAAATGTGAGCAGAGAGGGCAACCATTGTTTTGAAGAGAGGGGAAAACTTAAAGGCACTTTTGAAGCAAAGTGACTAGAGAATGCTTTTAAATTTTTTTTTTTTTTTGAGGAAGATCAGCCCTGAGCTAACTACTGCCAATCCTCCTCTTTTTGCTGAGGAAGACTGGCCCTGTGCTAACATCCATGCCCATCTTCCTCCACTTTTTTATATGTGGGACACCTACCACAGCATGGCTTTTTGCCAAGAGGTACCGTGTCCACACCTGGGATCCGAACCGGCAAACCCCGGGCCACCAAAGCAGAGCGTGTGCACTTAACGGCTGCGCCACCGGGCCAGCCCCGCTTTTAAATGTTTTATGTGTCTTTCTTTACTCTTCTCCGGAAGTCTCATCCACAATTAATTCAAAACAAATTTTTGAAAATCACTTTTAATTGTTCAAAATTTTCAACTTCGCTTTTATAAAAGTAACTCCCTTTTTCTTCCTTTTTTTTATCAGCTGATAATGTTTAATAAACTCACACAATTACAATAACAACTGATATAAATAGATTTGGAAGTAAACAGAACCGACTCTTGGGTGGTGGGAGAAAAAGTGTGAAGCTGTAGAGGAGAGGACGGTAGAAACCCTAAAGTTCGGTGTCAGACAGGCAGCTGGCACAGAAGGACTAGAGAACATCGGTCAGGCTGGCAAGTCAGTAACTTGGACGAGAGTTAAGAGAGATTCTACTAATTCATATCTTCCAAATTTCTCAACACGCTTCTTCAAATGGCATCTCATTGTAAATCAGAGAGTCCTTGAGGATGTTTCTGAGCTCAGATATAATTAGGCCTATTTTGCTTATGAAAAAACCAAAGGCACAGAGAGAATAAAGTAGACCCAAGGTCAGACAGTTTGAGTTGAACAGGAACCCTGCAACAGCTCTTTGCCGTCTTGCTTTCTTTATTCTCTTCTGTGCTTTTACAATGTGGGAAGGAAAGAGGGCAAAGTTAAGCTGTTAAGTAACCTTTAAACTATTGATAAAGAGATCCCACGGAAATTTGAGAGAACTTCAGGTTAATGCTGTGTCTTGGTTTCACTTGACCCCTGATCATCTATGTCAGGGGTGGATGTGTTCAGGAACCACAGGCTTCAGAAAATTAGGATCCTCTGGGCATCTTAGGTAGCATCCTCTTCTCTATACAACACAAATACACACACACACAGCTCTGTGTTTGGAAAAGAAATTGAAATTATAATCCAAACTGAGAGATAATGAAATGTTCTACATCTAGATAAAGGAAATAAATATCTTATCTCATATACTTTCTCTCTAATGACAATGGCAGAAAGATCAATGAGAGGAGTCACAGAAAGAGAAAGAAAATCATCAGTAAAACTGAACACTCTTTCCTCTCACTGTGGGGGGAGTTGTGAGCCAAGAGACTTTCAGGCCATCTTTTGGTCAGGGAAGGACTTTTCGTTCTTCCAACGTGACAAACCATTTTGCTTCCTGAAGAAATAAGATGCTGCACTCCTCCACAGTTACTTTTTTCCCGTCCTCTGAGAAATCAACACCTCCAGAAGATCCTCTTGCCCTAGGCACTTCCAAGATCACAATGTTCTCATTTCCACGTGGCTTACAAACTGCAGGGCGAGCAGTGTGGGCAGCTGAGGGCCAGTTCCTGCTTCAGCGTGATACCCAGTCAGGTTGTCGTTGCACTCATGCAAATGCTCCTTGCACATGATCACTGACACTTTCAAATCAGTGGTGAGAGCAATTCTCTGTATGGCTTGAAAGTTGATCCTCTTTAGAAACAATGAGGCATAGTTATACAAGAAACCAAAGAAAAACAATCCTTTATCAGTGGAAATCTTAATATCTGAAGCCTTACCAGCAGCTATAGGTCTCCATGTTCATGAAAGTTCTGAGCCAAATCTCACTAGATAGAATGAGAGTCCTAACAGAGGATAGTAGTAGGAAATGGAAATAGCAGCAAAAAAAGAAAACCTACCAATTTTTAAAAATCTTTATTTTTGCCTCTAACATAAACCTCCTTCCCTTATTAAACTTTCTACCTGAGAGGCTAAGAGGAGAAACCGTGAGCTGGGTCTCCTGTTCTGCCATCTAGTGTGTCAGATATCTAGCTATAGCTGCCTATTGCTTTCCTTTGACAATTAGTTGCTTATAGAGACCATTGTGGTTCTGTGGATGCTCAATTAGTCAGATTCAGACCAGGGAAGTTTTTTCATCCAACAGGTTCTGGAGGTCAGCTCCAGGTCCAATTTAACCGGTTTAAAGTTTCTCTGGATTGGCCTTAATGCAAGCAAAGATGAACAGGATTTCCCCTCTCCTACAATATGCCCAAGTGTTCTTCCCTCTACTTTTATCTCCATTCCTCACATACACATTATTCAATTGCTCATCTTGGCTCAAGCATCATTTCCTCCTGGATCTTTCCTTACATTTGTCAGTTGGGCTCTTTTTGCTGTATGATCTCCTGGAACCAGGTTCTCTTTATTCAAAGTACTTATCTGAGCCTTTAATTATAAATCCATTACTATGATTATTTGATTAATGTCTATTTTTCCACTATCCTTTAGGTTCATGAAAAAAATAACCACTGCTGTTTTTGTTCTTTCTTTTTCTTTTTTTTCCCACCATATTATCCCAGTGCCTAGAATATCATGCAGGAATAAATAGCTACATTTAGGAGTTGCATTTCTCCATTGATTCTTCTTATAAGAAAATCTGATTTTCAAGCCATTACCCTCCAAAAACCATTTACATGATTGCTGTCACTGACATCCATATTGCTAAATGTAATGGACATTATTTTGGTCCTCATCTCCTTTGACATCTCAGCAACATTCAATAGTGTTGACCTTCTTCTGCATATACTTTCTTTCCATGGCTTCCAATATACAACATCGTCTTGTGTAGCTTCTACCTCTCTGGCTATTGCCCTCTAGTTTTGGCAGGGTCCTCCTTGTGCTTAGACATTAGGTGTTGGAGTTCCTCAAGGCTCGGATCTGTCTCCTCACCTTATGCTACACTCTCCTGCTGGGGAATCTCATCCATACCCACATTCAATGATCCTCCATAGACTAATAACAAATTTAAATCTTTAGCACAGACTTCTTCACTGAGCTTAGACCTGAATATCCAAATTCCTATATATCTATTTTGTTTGAGTGTCTTAAAGATACTATAAATTCAATGCAGAAAGGAGATTTTGAGTCATCACTCTCCCCTCCCTAAAGCTAAGCATCTTCTAATATTTTCTATTTCAGTTAAGCCACTAATATTCATTGTCTTATGCAAACCAGAAACCTAAGAATCATATTTTACAACTTTCATAACTTACCCACAATATGCAGTAGCCTCCATTTTACCTGCTAAATATGTCTCAAATTTATCGACTTCTTTCCATATTCATCTCTGGCACTTTGGTCCAAATTATCATCAGATTGTCTACCCATAATCCTCTTGACTACCACGCCCATCCAAATCTACTCTCCACACAGAAGCCAGAATTAATTTCTTTTTCAAAATGCAGACCTGATTTTGTCACACCACCCACTGCTTAAAACCTACCAAAGACATTCCACTGCTGATAAAATAAAGACAAAAATTGTTCAAAAGCCACTTAAGACCCTGCACAGCCTGCCACACACCCACCTCTCTGGCCAAAATGATCTTACTTTCCTGTGCTTTAACCTCACCGGCTTTCTTTCAGTTCCAGAAAAGTCACACGCTGCCTCTCTTCAGAGCGCTTTATGCCTGATGTTTCCTTTGCTTTGAACACTCTCTTTTCTCTTCCCATTTTTACCATTCCTAACCTTCCTAGCTACATCAATTGTCTTGATTATATGCTTTCTCTTTAATAGCACTAATAATGACAGCACATCTCTTTGTATTAGTATTACAGACTATAAGTTCTGTGAGCACAGAATCTGGGTCAAATTTTGCTCAATCCACTATCCCCAGAACCTACTGCAGTGCTGGGAATATCGTAGTTGTTCAGTAAATATTTGAAAGACGAATAAACAAAACTTTCACTAATTCCATTTTCTTCAGTTATCTGAACTTAGCAGGAATTTTAGGTTGGAAAATGACAGCTCATGAGACCTAGAAAGGACCTTCCAGATGGAATATTTCAAGACAGCGTTATTTGGAAAAGCCAAACAAAGGCACTAACTCCAGGAGATACATGAGAAGCTTTCACTATTGCTTTTTCTCCTAAATTCAAGCTTATCTCTTGGAATCTATGCTGTGCACTGTTCTTCACTCCCTTTTCTTTTGTTTCAGATATTCTGACAAAATTAAAGGGCCGTTGTCAGCCAGGGCAAAAACAGTTGGGATCTGAATGTGTTTGCATGTCTCCAGAAGAAGATTGTAGGTAAGAGATACTCTGTGGACTTATTTGGAAATTGGAAAACCAGTGTAGTGTAACCAGCTTGATGGAGAAGCTGAGCTTCTTGACGCACAAACAAAAAACATATTAATTTTTCACGTAACTGATATGCCTTGTGCTCTATTGAATTCCTTCTTCCCCACTAGGTAGCAAGGTTTCTTAATTATCTCTCAGCTCAATTCCCTAAGTTTGCATGGCTTTTGTTTATCAACACAGTCTCAGTTTGGTTATAAAGACTTATTCCCGGCCATTTGAAAACTTCAGACTCAATCATCTTGAAGCCTTCCTCTTCCCTCTAAGTTTAGGGAAGGTTGTAATTCCAAAAACTTGCAGTACAGAAAGTAGTGTAAGTGTGGACTTCACAAACACACACACCCCTTTTTCAGTCTATTATTTCATGTTGGGGTAGAGATCCTGAAGCATGAAGAAAAAACTGATATATTCTCTTGTGACTGCCATGACTAGATGGCTATCTCCTCTTTGTTGTAACTGCCCCTTCTTTACATAAACAAACCCGGGACTGTCGAGGGCGCTTATTAATTTAAGGGCTACTTTCAGCCAAATTTAAGCCAAACTAGCATTAGCTAAAGATCAAATTTTGTTTCTCTGTCTCACAAAATAAATGCAGAGGTAAGCAGCTAGGGCTAGTATGGCGATTCTCTCATTGCAGACAGGACTGAGACTCCTTTGTGCTGTCTGTTCTCCCATCCCTAAAGTTAGTTCAAGGTCCAAGATTGCTCTGCTGGAGCAGGAAGGAAGGAAGACTAAAAATGGACACATCCTGTCTTTCTAAGAAGAGCTCTTGGAAGACCCATCACTTGCTTCCATCTATTAACCTTCTCTTATTCACATGGCTACATGTACCTGCAAGGGAGGCTATGAGATGCAGTTTCTTGGCTGGCTACTTAGGCATTTTAAATAAAGTTAGAGTTAAATTACTGTGGAGGAGAAAGAATGGCATTGGGTTAGGAAGCTGTGGAAGAGGATAACTTTTTCCCTCTTCTCTTTTAGGTTCGTTGGCTGGTCTAGTAATTAATTTGACATAAGACAGATTAACAGGAGAAAAACAAATTTAGTTTCATGTGCACAGAAGCCCCAAAGATATGAGACTCAAAGAAGTGACCAAAGCAGGCAGCTTTTATACCTTGTAGACACAGAAACAATTATTTGTTAAGATTTGAGAAAATAAAGGATTTAGGGCCTGGGGTAGTAAATTAATGAAGAAGTAACAAAGTTTGTTTACACATTCTTCTTGGCCTTGAATTCTCTATCTCAGGCAATAAGGGTGCCTTCTACCCTTCCGGTATAGGGAGACTGATTCCACAAAGGAGATTTATTTCCTGCTTTTAGGGAAACAAAGGAGGATCAGAGAGTCTTTCTTACACTGGCTGTTCCTTAGGTAACTTTAATTCAAAATAATCAATATGCCAAAGTGGCATATTTGGGGGCGGCTTATTCTGCCCTCCTTCAAAGCCAACAGACGCCACCCAATTGTTATATATCACTTTTAACACTGATTGGCTATCATGTTCCTCTGTGCTGCAGATGAACAATTGCTTGCAGGGACACATTTATTTATTCATTTTGGAGAACATCACAGGGTGTTTTCCTGTATAATTCCATTGATGTAATTCAGCCCAAAGGTGGTTCTATCTACTTTTCTCAGCATTCAGCACAGGTGGCCCACCACGTAGCTTCTTGCTGCTGGAGTCTCCTCATTCAGCAGATGGCCTTCTGAGGAGTACTTACAACATTCACATTGTTCATTTAACAAAGAGGAAACTTCTTTCTTGATCTTCACAATACCAAGTCTGAGAATACAGACTGTCCTCTGGAACGTCTGAATTTCAGCTCTTTCCTACCTCTTTGGCCTCTTTCTATAGTCCTCAGTTCTCTTTTATACAGCGTCGAAGGTGTTTATGGGAGTGGCTGGCCCTATAGTTTAAGTTCTCTGAATTTAGAACCTTTTCTTCTCAGCTATGGGCTCTAGTTCCTGGAAATAATTTTACACACTGGTGCACTAATTGTTAACTCTACAATTGACATCAGAGAAGAAACTCAAATTTGGAGCAATCAAGGAGCTCTTGTCCTCTCAGCAAGAGAAGGGCTGTGGCCACTGGTTACCTCTTGGGAGTAGGTATTTAGAGAGATTAAGATTAGGAGATTAAGCAAATTACCCAGAGAATGACTTAAAAGCTCATGCTCTTAATCACCATACAAACACATTTGCAAAGCTATATAATGATATAAGACTCTGGGGTTGCAATCAATGAATGTGATAGAGTTCAGAGGAGGCGCATCTTTCTGTGGGCTAGGTTGATCAAGGTTAGATTCACAGTGTAGCCAAGAATTGAAGTGGACACAGATAGGCAGAGGAAAGAACGCAATGCTGATTGAGCAGGGCATGAGATGGCAGCAAAGCAAGAGTAATCTTAGCAGTTTAGAAAATTATCAATACAATTGTCAAGTGATAAAGAGGGATTAAGGAGGATGGGAAAATAAGTCGAGAAAAGAAAGTTGATTGGAGTCTAATTATGGAAGATTTTGATTACCAGAATTTGAGAATTCAGACTAATTTGAAGGCAATTAGGAATAATATCAAGATTAAGAGAAATTTAGAAAGATGAATCCCAGCGCAGGCAAGTTGAAATGAGGAACTGAAAGAAGAGAAATCAGGAGGGAAAAAAGCAGGGAGAAGAAAACTGGCTGTTAACATACTAAATTGGCTACATGCTGTCTCTTTTTTTCTGGTCTTCATGTATAAACGCTTGCTTTCATCTCTTGGGCAGCCATTATTCAGAAGATCTCTGTGTGTTTGATACAGACTCCGATCATTACTTTACTTCACCCACTTGTAAGTTTTTGGCCAAGAAATGTTTAAATTATCAGCAACTCCATTTTCTACATGTTGGTTCCTGCCAAGATGGTCCACAGCTGCAATGGGGTCTTGAAAGGACAAAACTTTCATCCAATAGCACAAAGAAAGAATCCTGTGGCTACGACACCTGTTACGACTGGGAAAAATGTTCAGGTAAGCTCCAGTGGTGACCACACACTAGAAATACTCTCACTTAACCTTCATCTCAGCTGATATATCTTACTTACATTTATACACTCTTTATTAAAAATAACCCTTCCTTAATGAAAGATAATTCTTTTTCATTGTAAAAAAATTTATAAAATTATTTAAAGAGAAAGGAAAAATATAACCTACCCACAATTGGAAATAACGAACAATTTTGGTGTAAATCGTCCTGATCTTTTTTCTATGCATATATAATCCGTACCACCCTTAGACCCCAGTAAGAAGAGCATTCGTCCCAAGCATTCGTCCCAATCTCGTGCTTCAGGCACTCTTCTCACCCCCAACTTTGGAGGAACTTCATCAAAATTGTCTAAGTTTTTCTCTGGCAGTTGAGACCAGCTGGGGCCAGCATAGGTAGAGCGCCCTGAGCCTGGGCTGGGTTCCTCATGGAACCGATTGCTGGAAGTATCTTCCTCAATGTTTTTTTAAGTCCTCTTGCAGTGCCTGGGACCAGCTAAGGCTGACAGTATTATTCAGGCGGGACACCCTGACTTCAAACAGGGTTGCTCTTGGCCTCAGTTCCTTCATGGAACATTCTCTGATCCTCTACTGCTTCTCTCTCTGGCTATGCATGAGGTCAGCCAGATGCTCCAAGGAGCTCTGTGAGTCCACCTATAGAGTCATCCTGGCTCAGATTTAGACCTTCATACCCAGAGAGCAGCCTGTGAGCCACCAGCCAGCAGGGTATTCTTTTCTCAAGATTGCTTGAGATTGGACTGCTACTATGGTGCTGACACTAATTCAGAGTGACTTTAACTGGTTATATAGAGAGGCATCACATAAAAAATTTTTCCCTGGGGCCTCACATACCTCAAGAGTGGCCCCGATTATATTACAAATTAAAAAAAAATAAAATAAGATCATACTCTATATTCTATTCTATGTATTGCTGCTTTTTGCTTAATATATCATGAAACTATTTCTGAAACTATTTCCATGTTGTCATATATTATTCTGCCACATAATTTTCCATGTCTACAAAAGCCCATGTGGACATTCTGTGATTTATTTAACCAATCTTCTTTTAGGCATTTAGATTTTTCCCAATATTTTACTATTATAAACAGTGTTGTAATAGACAAATTTATCACAGATAAATCTATAATCTAAGATTATTTCCTTAAGATATACCTCAGAAAATGGAATTTCTAGTTAAATATTATTTTAAAATATAGTCTTTGTTGATACAATGTATTAACCTGCTTTCCAGAAATATTTTGACCATATTATATTTCTCTCTACAACATATAATAAAGACTGCCATCCCACACCCTCACAAATGTTGGAGTTATCACTCCTTTATATCTCTGCCAATTTAATATTCAAGAAGTAGCGTTACATTTCCACTTTCCATAAGCATATTGGCTATTGAAATTTCATTTGTGAATTTCTTAGAAGCAGAAACTTCACAGCAGTACATTTGCTCTAAGATGAAGTTTGACCCTGAAATAACCCATCTAAGCTTCATATAATACATAAATATGGGTTGAATATCGGGATTTAACAGAACTCAAATAGGCAGCTAGATTTCCCTTGTGACACATCTTCAAAAAATTATCTTAAATCAAGGCACAAAGTATGCAATAGAAACTTGAATTGTTACATCTAACTTTTGCTGAAACCACTTACTTTTGCAAAAACAAAGATAAAAACCTTATTGTTCCCCTTGATTCTTCTTTCACATTCCAGCCCAATGATCTTCGGTTTGATCCTGGAAAAGGGGAGAGGACTTATTACCCAAATCCACTTCCTTCCTGATCCACTTAAAGTTGATTATCAAGATCCCATTCCCTTGGCAGGCAGCAGGATTGAACTCATGACAGAGGGTAGACATAGGTGGCATGGTCAACAGGCCATCTGATGGTGGCAACTCAGGAGGTCAATGTCTGGGGCTTCCAAACTTCATTCCATATCTGAACAAGACAATTCCACGTAAGAGACAGCAAACCAGGGCCTGAGATATACATTGCCCATTTCTAATCAGTATTAAATCATCTTGCAGATAAATACAACTATTCATTTTTTGGCTGCCTGACCAACACCATTACCCAGCTGACATCTCTCTGAGAACTAATAATTTATGGTAGAAAAGAGCTGAAAGTATTATGCAATATCATTTTGTATTTAAAATATAAACTTTTTCCCTGCAAATTATAGTATAAGGACATTACTGTCAAAAATACATATGGAAAATAAAAGGAATTTGGTCAACAGGGAGGATGACAGTGGTCCCTGTCTATACCACAATAGGTGTGTAGTCTAAGTATGTGGGAGGTGTTTGCTGTTAGCTTCCATTCTTCCTTCTGTATAATGGAGAAAATGTCTTCATGGAACTCCTCTATTACAGAGACTTTCTTTCTGTTTTTTAAATATTTTCCCACAAATTATTCTTTTCAAATCTATCTGAATGAAAAATAATCTGCAGCTTACAATTTCATCAAAATATTTGTCTTTACTATCACCCATTACTGTACATCTATCTAAATCCCACTGTCTTTAGAAGTCTAAGTTTGTCTAAAAAATAACACTAAAAAGTTTGAAGACTTAACCTATATCGCTCAAGTGAGCAGAATGTCTTAGGATAATCCAACTAAAACATGAACATTTCCTTAAGAAGAGAGTTAAGTTATCTAAAATATTCTTTGATTCTGCACACAATCAGAAACCTGAGAGTATTTTTCCCCCTAAAGAGATAGTGTGCCTCTGCCAGCCTCCTCTAATTGGTGAGCGAAAGTGAAGGGGGCAGAGAATTCTGTTCGGGGAGCACTAGAGAACGGCATCCGTGTACAAACCACAGCATTCAGGAAGAGAGAGAAAGCTGAAAATGTATTTTATACCCAACCCACTCATGGGAAGTTGGGATATTATTAATTTTGAGTTGAATGTCACTTTGATTAAATTGTGTTCTTGATTACATTGTGTACTTTGCTACTCATTTCCTCCCTATCTAAAATGAAATACGAAAGAGTTTAAAATGAAACTTCAAAATAACATGAAGTTCACTTTTCAAATGTTAGAACACAAACGGCTTCCCAAGGAGCCTATTTTTATGACTATTAAATGTTTTGTCTGACTTTCAAAAATATCCACCATCAACCAACAGGAGGAGAAGATTTACTCAGCCAACATCCATGTGGTACCCAATATGTGGAAGTCACTATACAAGTATGGTGAGAGGTCTGAAGATAAAGGGGCTTTATATCCTCAAATTGTTCACAGTACTTGGAGAAGTAACTTTACAAAGTAATTGCATGAAGAACTTTAATGCAAGGCAGAATGTGATAAGAGCTGTAAGAGAGATAAATATCTTCTGGCCTGGAAGGGTTTCATAAGGCTGGAAGCAAGAGAGCTGTGTGTTGGAGGATGAATTGGTAGAGATGGTGGGAAATGCCTTTGGGTGCTGGTAGTCTGAATATAAACTTGCTAAGAGCATTTAAGCCATAACTATGGTAAAAGAGCAGTGAGCATGGTCTTTCCAGAAGCTTAGGGAACTGACTTCCTCTCCAGAGGTGAAATAGTCTCCTGTCCTTTGCCAAACCCTGTCCTTTCCAGCAATGGACAAGACTTTCCATAACTAGAATCTTCTTTAGCCAGTTGACAGAGGGCATAGAAGGGAAATGCATGCATTTTCATTAAGTATTTCCCACCAAGGGCAGGAAGCATATGCATATGAGCACCTCCCCATTTCCTTTCCCTTTTTTCTCCCATCAGTTGAAACACATGGGAAAGAAATTACATCTACCCAAAAGAAGCTACTCATTAATGACATCATTGCTGATTTTTTAGGCCAACTCAGATATTTTGGCAACATGAATTATCTCAGATCTATCAGATACACTTCTTTTTTTGGATACTTATACCCCCCCCCCCCCCGAAATTCAGAATTTGAAATCAATTGATGAAGCACAATTAATTGAGCACCTTGTTAAGAGCTGAGTGGGACATACAGATGGACGAATCTTAGCTCTCAAACAGAGCACTTATAATTGTCTTGGGAGAAAGACATATGAAAAGCTGGCTGACAAGAAAGTATAAAAATGTCAGATATAGTATTGACAAATTTACATCATCAAAGTTTAGTTAAAGGAAAGATCGGTGTGGGGGTGAAGTGGCTATGAAATGGTTCATGGAGGACGTGCGACTTGTAGAAACTGGACGTGTAGGGAAAAAGTAGTAAAGAGCACATCAGTATGGCAAAAAAAAGGGGATAATATGGACAAAAGGAAAAAACTGACCACCTTTGGTGGCTTTTTGGGGAAACAGAGAGAGAATTGATCTACCTGGAATGGAGAGGGCAGAAAAGATAATGTTGCAAAGGGATATCGAGGGCAAACTGTGGAGGACCTTGAACTTTGATGAAAACATGCATGTATTTATGAATGAGTCTATATCCCTTTACTCAAAATTGATTTAACATACTTGGCTTTGGTAACTTTGCCCCTAAATAATTGTTTTAAAACTATTTCATGAACACAAGTTTTATGTGAATTATGAAATGATTGGATGGTTCTGAAACCAAGCCTCATAAGAGAAGCACCCAATTTTACTGCTTATTAAAAATACAGATTCCCAGGCATAACCCAGGAATATTCTAGAAAGAAATCAACAAATGTGGTGTAAGTTATGTTAAGGAGTTCAAGCCTGTGTGTCATTTATGACTTAAAACCTGCTTCTACCACTTACTAATTGTGGGACCATGGGCTAATCACTTAATCTCTGAGCTCAGTTTCCTCACACGTAGAATTAGTGTGATAACACAGAGTTCATATATTTGCTGTAAGGATTAAATGAAATAAAGCATATAAAGTGTTTGGCATGATGTGTGGTTTCACAGTACATGCTTAATAAATGATAACTATAAATGTATTCCGTCAATGCCAATGAGAAAAGAACAGAAAGGACTGAAGACATTGTGGAAATGGATTGACAGGACTTGGGGATCGATTGGATCTGGGCAGTGAGTGAGAGGGAGGAGTCAGAGACAGCCCAACTCCTGAATCTTACTGGCTTAGTAGTGCACTCTGCTCTCTTACATCCAGACCACTCCTTTCAACAATGGTTGGGTCTTTCGAGTCATCGCCTGTGTTCCAGCTTTCTTATTCATTGCCACCAAGGTGCTCACCACTCTGGGGACAAGTTAGGTGAGATCAAATTCTAAAGCACTGTGGTGAGTCACACCGTCTCTCTCTCTCATTGCAGCCCCCACTTCCAAATGTGTCTGCCTACTACCGCCCCAGTGCTTCAAGGGTGGACACCAACTCTACTGTGTCAAAATGGGATCATCAACCAGTAAGAAAACAGTGAACATCTGTGAAATAGGAGCTGTAAGATGTGCCAACAGAAAAGTGGAAATACTGCATCCTGGGAGGTGTTTGGTCTAACACAATTACTGATAAACAGATTTACCATCCAAAAATAATCCCTACAAAAGGGCATTCTTGTACAAACAACAGACTGGCAGGCCTAGAAGTTACTGACAAATTCTCTTGTGTTAGTTTCATGTAATTATTCTCCCCTACCTCTCCTGTCTTAGCCTCCTCTATCCAGTTCCAGCATATGACCCCCTGTAGCACACTCCTAGGTAATAACTTTCACGTCAATCTAGCAAATTCCTCTGTTCAGGTTGCACTAAAATGATGGAACTTCCAAGGACTTTATGAAGCCTGCAGTATTAAGCATCCTCACAAGTAGAAATAGGAACAAAAACCATAATTTCCTTCAGCGAATTAGTAAACACGGAAATCTACAACAACTTGTAAAACACATTCTTGAAACTGAACTTTCATGCATTCATTCAGCAAATAATTCGGAATGTCTATAATGGGCCAAGTACTGTTTCAGGTGCTGGGGAGTCAGCAGTGAACAAAACAGACAAAAGCCCTCATGAAGCTCACGTTCACGTGGAAGAAGATCTACAAAAAATAAAACAGGCAGGTAAAATATATAGTAGGTTTGATGGTGATAATTGTATGGAAAAATAATGCAGGGAAGGGTGAATCCTATCCTTAAGCCTTATCTCATGCAAGCAAATATTCCATAGTAATAAGCATCACATTAAGGATGATTGCACTCAAGTGGAAATTACCCTGTTTAAAGTAGTTAAGAATAAACTTCTGGAATTCCATTTTCTTAGCAAGGAGAAAAAAGATTCAGCTTGTAAGCTGAAGTGTGTGATGGATGGAAAATCATAAGATAATTTTGAAGGAATAATTTTTAAAGCAGTCAGATCTTTCGTATTAGGCCATGTCAAGTAGACGCCCATATTGTTGTTTTGGATTGGAGAAGAGAAGATTCTTTGAAAGAGCAGTTCTCAAATATTAGTGTGCTCGGAATCACCTGAAGCTCTTGTTAATACACATCCCTGTGACTGACCCCCAGTTTCTGGTTCAGTAGGTCTGGGGTGGAGCCTGAGAATTTGTGTTTCTAACAACTTTCCAGGTAGTACTGCTGATGATCATGAGGGGATCACATTTGAGAATACTTAGTTTAGAAATCGAGTCATCAACCAGCTAATCCTGATTACTAATTGATCTCAAAACCTTAGCCAGCCAATGTCTAAGCAGGTGAGTGGAAACGCATTCCCTTCCTCTAAAACTCATTGGGATTCCCACCTCGTGGAAGGGGGCTATGAACTACAGCTCCCTGGTGGCACCCACGCTAGACTGTTTTACATTTGGATTCCCACCTCGTGAAAGGGGGCTGTGAACTACAGCTCCCGGGTGGCACCCACACTAGACTGTTTTACAGGAAATGCAGCTCCTCTTCGATCTCGTTAATCAAAGGATGTTAGCAAAATCTAAAACATCTTGTAATATCAAAGGAGAAGAATGAGAAAGGAAAAAGCCTAGAAACAGAAAACATATTTTCCTGGTATAACAGCAACTGAGTGGGAAGTTTTCTTTTTCTAGGAGTCTGTAACCTATCTTTTTCCCAGGGAAGTCACTCCACTCCCTCCTCACTACAGGAGTGGTACAGACCACACTTTTAAGCCTCAAGCCTTTGGCACTCCCAAGACCCCAGATGGAGGGCAAAGAGGAATTAAATACTCTCACATCCTAAGGAAAGCCACTAACAACTGATTCAAGGAACTTTCCTCAGAACTGCTGTACCCAACTCTCACACCAGCCCCACACCTCTCCAGGCTATACAGCAGGACTATGGGCAGAGGGAGGGGAGCCATGGGGATCTGCAGCCACATGAATGCAGTGCTCATAGTGAAAGTCCTCCTCCTCTCCTGTGCTTTTCCTCCCGTTGGTGAAGAGGAGGATGATGCTGAAAGTACCCACTGAAGCTAGGCAACTGAAGCCCCGAGAGAATCATTTGTAGGGTGTGGGGTCACAAGGATATGTGGTCCTGCCCTCGCTGGCTGGATGCTGTGGAATCTTAGAGCTGCCGCTGGTGAGCAGGGCGCTGGAGGAGTTCCCAGAGATGTGGATCCATACCACTGGTGGAGTTCTCCCTTATATGAGCACAAGACCACTTCCTGCCTAGAGAGTGCTGAGGGCAGGATGCTTACAAGAGAAGCCTGCACCATTTTCATAGCAGGGAGTGGTGTGGCATGACTGGGTGCAGCCCTTGCTCTATCAGAATCCCAAGGCATAGGGAAGGAATGGAGAACTTTGGTACCGCTGGCTCAGCAGGAAGGAATACAGAGAAGAGGAAAGGCAGGAGCTCTGAGGCCATCCTGAGTCTTGAACATAAACCTATGGAAAGAACCAAAAGGAGCCACGGCTGCCTCTCTCACAGGGAGTTCTGGGGGACAGAGTGGGTAGGGGTAAACCAAAACACCACGCCAAGAAACACAGGAACCACCAATAACATAGAACCAGATTTAGTAAGAACAAGTCCAGAGGTGATGCTCCGTCACTGTCTATTACATCAAATAACTCCTGCCATCTCTTCTGGGTCCACTTCCTTGCTTCCAATACCAGACAGCCAGACCCAGCAGATCAAGGGGAGGGGAGTGTCCTAGAATGAGGCATGCTCCTCCCCATCGCTTTTATGATGCCAGAGGGGTTATAAACAGACAAGAGCAACCCTGGTACCCTCCCGACCCCACGTCTTCAGATCCACAAGCCTGGCTGACCCTGGAGGCGGAGAAAGAGATAAGATGTAAATTGGATATGACAGCAGAGACTTAAACTGGACCAACTTCTGAAAACAGAAACTGACCAGAAATCTACGTGACCTGTCCCAGACATGAAGCGTGAGAAAACCGGAATTTGGCAGAACATAGTGAAAGCTGTGAGCATGGCATTAGTTTTCTAGGGCTGACATAACAAAGTACCACAAACTGCATGACTTAAAACAATGAAATATGTTGTCTCACAGTGAAGAAATCTGAAATTAATGTGTCAGCAGTGCCATGTTCTCGGAAATCTGTGGGACAGAATTCTTCTTTGCCTTTTCTGGGTTTTGGTGTTCGTCAGAAATCCTTGGCATTCCTTGGCTTGGAGATGCATCACTCCAGTCTCTGCCTCCATAATCACTTGGCTGTCTTCATCGTCTTCCTTCTGTGCACGTCTGTCTACCCAAATTTGCATTGTCTTGTGAGGACAGCACTCATGTCGGCTCAGGCCCACTCTAATGGCCTCATCTTACTTGGATTACATCTGCACAGACCCTATTTCTAAATCAAGTCACATTCACAGGTACCAAGGTTTTGGACTTTAATGTATCTTTTTTTGCAGACACGGTTTAACCTATAGCACTGTGATTGGGGAAAACAAAATGTTTTCTTTTTGCACCCCATAATATAATCAAAGGTTTATACCAGCTATTACACTCATATTGTTTGATTAAAATCAGTCATGCTTGCTTTAAAGTGTTTTATTCTTTTACTTGTAGCAATCTTCCCTTTTAATGGTGATTAGTTAGTCTTTTTGCCACTTTAGTTACCTTTGTTTCAAAGGATTTTTTGAGTGCGCTAATCCATTAAAGTTTGCATTAGGCTGATTTGCATTCCATTTACCAGTGGAATTTTTCACTCTGATATTAATATTAATATAGCAATTTAGTACAAGTGTTAAGAGCTAGTGATAAAATTGTCATCATGAAGCAGAGAGCAAACCTGAAATATATTAAATACCTGGAATTTGGACCTAGAATCTCCAACGCTGTCCTAGAAGATTAAATAAATTCTAGATGAGAGGTAACAGCTTTATCCTCTTGGGCTACCAGAGATGAGTACCAACCATTCATGCTTATAGCTTAAGTAACTGGAAACCAATTCAGGTCTTTTTTTAAAATATGGATTGTAATTTTTGTTGATTCTGCCAGATATTGACAAAATAAATGAGACCTCCATTTAAAGAATTTTATAGATAGAATGCTATTTATCTCACAGATCCTAGGAGCAGAGCTCTAAGACTATGATTTTAAAATTCCAGTCCTCTGGTGAGGTGACATTCAAGTTTAACTAAAGAGTTCCTCTTTTTGGCAGGCTTTAGTAAAGCTCTCTAAATTTTAGAATATGTTACTGTTTTTTTCTCCTTCTACAAAAGCCTGCAACTCCCACAATCACCTTTCTTTAGTTTTAAAGATTGAGCTCTTCTGTTATACCCAGAAGAGCAGCCACAAGCTAAACCTAATCCACATCCCTTCCTCAATTCAAATTCTGAGTAATGAGACTCTCACAGACCATGATGTCTCCAGTTGGTGTTGGGCACCAAATACCCTGAAGCTTGATTAATTGGATTCGAAATGGCTGGCTCTCTCTAAGGTCACCTTCATTCTTTTGGAATACGTTGTGTGTGGAATCAATGAGGCATCAATCTTCTAACCAAACAAATGGCCTGCAAAATTATACTTGTATCCATTTTATTTTATGAGAGTGAGACAGGCCACTGCTATCCTATTTGTCTTCTTGACAAGTTCTAGCTGCACAGCTTCAGTTCCACGTGTCAAATGTCAGTTAGTAGAGGTATGTGTCACCAATCAAGGGACTCCAAGGAACAGATGGTGCCTTGAAAGTCATGCTCACAAAGATTTATATAGAAAGATGTTCATCACGACATTATTTTTAATAGCAAAAAATGACAGAGTCTAAATGTCCAATAATAAATTATGGCCCCTCCATATGATGGGACAGTATGAGACCACTGACAAGCATCTTTTAAAAAAAGATAGGAAAGGACATAATAAAAGATGACAAACCAGGTTACAATACTATATATAATTACAGCTATGTAAATTGTGTGTGTACGAAAGCCTTTAAAAACAACGATCGGGAGAACAAATCTCTGGAATTTAGAGTTATTTTCATTTCCTTATTTATATTTTTCTGTACTTCTAGATTTTCTACAATCAGCAGGCATTTTTTTTTTTTTGAATAATTGGGCATGAAAACTCATCCTAAAAATTTTTGCTTCTACTTAGGTGAAAAGAACAGATAGCTAATTCTGCTTGTATAGACACACTGATGACAAATTGGCCTTGGAGTTCAAGCCAGCCTCATTGGTCTAGACCTGCCCACACGAGGCAGGTAGTAGCTTTCAGCCAGCCATGTAAGCCACACATGCATTCATTCATTCATTCACAAGCATTTTCTGAATACCTGCTAAGCCACAGGAGTTAGGTCTATAATCATGCAGAGATTTTTGGAGAGGTTTATGGTATACTGGGCAGATTTTAAAGGTATACTTAAACCAGTATTACACAAAATAGAAAGCATTGAGTTACTATTAAAAACTTACAGGTACCGATAACATCCTTAGGAAATAAAAAAACTGGACAGTTTAACAAAATAAAATTGAGCCTAAATTCTCAAAGTTTGATAACAGTTGGAGATACTGAGTAGCTGTTTGAACATGGACTGAGTTCTTCTGAGACTCAGTTTCCTCTTGTGAAAATAGGGACAATACCAGTCAACTCATTCTATTTGTTCTGAGGATTGGCAATATATATATATTGCAACTACTAAAGAGCCTAGAATAAAATGTGCATTCAACTACTTGGGTGTTATCATTTAATGCCGATGGAGAAGAGTGACTGGACTTCACCTCTTATTTCCCACCACATGAGACACTTCCTCTATCGTCAATCTTGTCTTGAAGCCCAATTTATTCAGGAGCCCATGGATTTGCTTAGCGTGTTCAAGAGAGAGAGATGGCTGGAGTATTCAGACTCCACATCTAACTAAGCTGATGAAATGTGCGTGTTCACTGTGCTCATGCAGGCGTGACCACAATGATCAACATCAGCCATAAATGTTTTAAGTTCTCTTTGGAATGAATCACCCTTCATGCCAAATAAATGGAGGTGGCCCAGTGTTTACAATTGAAAACCTGACAATCTGTGATATCAAAGCAATATGAACAGAAGATCCATAAATAGAAAGTGAAGAGCAAATTCAACTGGGTAGCTGGAAATAACACTCGAAGGATTGCTTGCTTAACCACCCTTGCATGATGGAACAACATAGTGGATTTGGAAAGACTACATTTTACCTAAAACATGAGGGTAAAGCCATATCACAGTTCAAAGCCAGGAGACCGGAATTTGTCTCCTCCATGAAGCTGTATTTGTAATAACACCAGGATCTAAAGCACCACCCTAACTGAAACATCTCCATTTTGTTTATAACAACTGAAAACTAATTCTTGCTTTGGGACTTGTCTCCTCTTCTACCAAAAGGCAGTGATTCACACTGGTACATCTTTGCAATTGTCAAAAGTGCTACTCACCAGTGTGGCTGGCTCTCCATCTCCCAGGGACCTGGTAGGATCATACTTCTTGGCTCCTGTGGGTTGGGGCACCACGTAATTGGTTCTGACTAATGAAATGGGAGCAGGAGTACATGTTTAGCTTCTGGACAAAATGTAATTGTTGGCATGAAGATTCTCCAAAGGCCCGCCTTTCACTGTGGCACATTTGAAATGGTGACTGCTCCATCAACTTGAGTCTCTGAGTCACTAACATGAGCAGAGTCCTCTAGTCTAGAGAACTCTGTCAAACTTCTGTGGGTATGTGGCATGAGCAAAAAGTAAACCTTTCTGAGATTTGGGGGTGGTTTATTTGTTACATTATGACCTATCCTACCTGTCTGTCTATAAGTGTAACAAATGACATGATGACATTAGATGCTGATCTCTTTCATGTCCCCAAATTACATTCCAGAACACTTTCAGCTTTCTATGGGCATTATTGAGTAAATAGGAATTGCTATTGCTTTGAACATGGCCTATAATCATTACTATGCTTGGGAAAAAATACAGAAATAAATTAAAATTAGAAAAAGGGAATGATTAAGTTTAGTTCTTAAATACATTCTTAATTGCATCCATAATTTTATAGAGAAATTGATTAGTGGAAAATTAAAGTGACAAAGACCAAATAAATCTTGTATAGAGAGTTTACCTGCTAGTACTAAAAAGAAACGTAAATGCAAAAATGGTGAACCCTTTTCTAAGAAACTCATTATATTTGGATAGTTTTATAAAATGTTAGAAACATTTACTATTTTAAAAAGCATTTCAAAGTTAATTAAATCTGCTTCATATTTCTTGATTACCAAATTATTCCTATTATATTTCACACAAATTGCTTATCAAAACTGCATTCTAAAGAACTTCAGGCATTTATAAAGATGCATATATACAAAAATGGATTCTTCGTTCCAATTTCTAACACTGGGATATAGCTTAAAATCTAACTACTATATTGTAGCAAGTACTATTTATTACCTCTCCCTCTCCCCACCTCCCAAAATCTATTCATCCCCCTGTCAATGGCCACTATTTCACAAGAGGCTGGTCCCAATTCCAACACCAGACCCAAAAATTAAATTGCAATTGGTTTAAGTCAATCGGGGGTGTCCCATTTCCCTTCCCCATGTGGTTTAGACGGTGCAGGTGATGCAAGTCTGATGAACAAGAGGTGAGGAGCATCTTTTGGAAGGCTTCTTAGAAGGACTTTCTCACTCTTCAAGAGTTCACAGGAAGAGATGATCTCTTCTAAATGTTGCCAAGTCTGAATGTGATGCTTGAAATTGCTGCAGCCATCTTGCCACCTTGAGAGGATTTCCATTTGTGGTCTAGGCCAACACATGGAAGAGGCTCCAGCAGAGGCATAGAATCTGGACCCTTTGTGACATCACTAAGCCCCTGAATTAACCAACTCTGGAGTGTCCATGCTTCTGGCCTTCTTACTAGAAAATAATAACTTTTCTCTATTGTTTCAGCTATTTTTGAGTTGCATTTTCAACTACTCATAGGCAAAGATATCCTGATTCAGAAATGAGTCATGTTCTTGCAGTTTGTATTTCCATGATGTTGATAGATTGATAGCATGTTTTTCTTTTAAAATGACTATACCTTGTTTACAAAAAATGGAGAATTCCCACTCCTGATTGAAAATACTTATCTTTTATCTAACAAAGGAAAGAGGAACCTTCAGAAATGGAACCTTATAAGGCAACAATTTAAGCTTATAAAGAATTTCTTCATTATTTCTTAGAATGCCAAAGTCACCTCCAAAGCTTCCCACTGAACCAGTAATAACTGTAGGCCTGTTGTCAGTGCCTTGTTTAATTCTCTGAGGTGAAAGGGAGACCTACAGCTTACCAAGCCCTACTAGGTGCCAGACTCACCACAGAGCTAGTTTATTTAGCCTCACAGCAACCCTAAGAGACATAGATATTACAGGCCTCATGTAGAGATGAGGAAACTAAAGGTCAGAGACCAGAGTTACTCACCAAATGTTATATATCTTGTAAAAAGCAGAGACATAATTCAAAGCTGGCCAGTCTAACTCAAGACCACAGGGGCTAACTGTACAGTATCAATGTTAAATTTATTGGTTTTAGAATGATACTGTGGTTATAAAGATGGCTGCAAATTATCTGACATTCTTCCACTGAGATGTGGGTTCTAGTTCCCCACCACTTGAATCTTGGCAGGCTTCTTACTGCTTCCACTAATGAAGTAGAGCAAAAGTGATGGTATGTGACTTCTGAGGATGTCAAAAAAGCCTTGAAGCTTTCACTTTGTTCACAGAAACACTTGCTCTTCATGCCCTGAGCTGCCATGCTAGAAATCTGACAACCCTGAGGCCACCATATGGTGAGGAAACACAAGCCACATAAAGAGGCCATGTGTCAGGGCCCTGGTGAACAGTCACAGCTTAGTCCAGATTTTGAAATATCCCAGCCCAGATACCAGATGTGTGAATGAAGAAGGCTCCAGGTGATTCCAGATTCCAGATGTTTAAGAAACCTCCAAAGGTTTCAATCTTCCCAATTGAGGCTCCGGACAGCATGAAGCAGCGACAAACCATCTCCACTGTTCTTGCTCTGGATTCCTGACCCACAGAATCAATAAGCAATATAAAATAGCTGTTGTTTTGCACCATTAAGTTGGAATTGGTTTGTTATAGAGCAATAGATAACCAAAATAGTTACATAAGAGAATGTCTCCATTCTTAGGAAATACACAATGTAATATATAGGAATAAAAGATATGGGGGCTGGCCCGGTGGCATAGTGGTGAAGTTTACATTCTCCGCTTTGGCACTCAGGGTTTGCAGGCCTGCATCCTGGGTACAGACCTAGCACCGCTCACCAAGCCACACTGTGGTGGCATCCCACATAAAATAGAGGAAGATTGGCACAGATGGTAGCTCAGCAACAATCTTCCTCAAGCAAAAAGAAGAAGATTGGCAACAGATGTTAGCTTAAGGCCAATATTCTTCACCAATAAATAAATAAATAAAAGCCCTTAAAAAAAAAGAATAAAAGATATGATGTCCACATCTTTTACTTTCAAATGGCTCAGGGAAAAAATATAAGATATATTTTTGTATATATCTTATGTATATTTATATATATTATATTTATATATGATTATTTATTTTATTTTACATATATATGTACACACACACAGACAGAAAATAAGAAGTGTGGCAAAATGCTAACAATTGGTGAATCTGGGTAAAGTGTTTATGGAGTTCCTTGTATTATTCTTGAGATTTTTCTGTAAATTTGAAACATTTAAAAATAAATTTAAAAAGAGAACCCATGGGCTTTCCACCATAACATGGGTGAGACATCATATATGTGTGAACACAGCTAACAACCCAAGGCAGTATCTAATTTTCTGTTAAGTCACATGGTACAGACAACCTCATTCCATTTCTATGCATCAGTATCAGTCTGGAAGAGAAATACTCACAAGTAAAACAGAGTGTCTTTCCACCTCGGAGTAAGGGACAATAATCTAAGCAGAACAAGGCACTGTGATCCTACCTGGAACACAGGTTGTATTTTAGCATGGGCTCATTTTCTATCCAAAATAAGGCTTTGATGCCGCAAAACTCAATTATGGTGTGCACTCCAAAACGTCTGTTTGTACAACTATTTAAAAGATAACAGGTGCCCAAGAAACTGAGCAAAGTCTCCCACTCTTCAAGAAGAGCCATCAGTTGAACAAGTTGTGCACTCTTGCAGAGCTGAAAACCTAGGTGAGAGCAGATTGACAAAAATACCAAAAAAAAAGTTCCTTAGAAACTAGATTCCATTAAACTATGAACAAGAATTGTTCTGAGGTGTTTGCCTGGCTGCACTGAAGGGCTGACAGCAGCTGATCATGCAAGACTGAGCATTAATGATTACAGCCTAATTGTTCACAAGCCTGTAGTTACGGAACCTGAGCAGACAGAGGTTAACAGTAGAGCTATGAGGTTGAATTTCCCTTTGTGGGTGGCTGTCTTCTTCACCTGATAAATATGCCCATTTTACTCAAGATGAGAGAGCTCATTTTTCAGACTGTTGTGACTTTCTGCTCTTAGTTCTAAACAACGTCTTTAGTCTTTGGAGGACTTTATTGCTTGCTTCCCTTCCCAAAGACTGACTGAGCAGGAATGGTGAAGGAGGGCCAAGTCTGAGCCCGAAGTCCTCTGCCTGTCAATGCAAGGGCACAGAATCAATGACAACAGGACTTGCTTTCAAGGAATTATGGGTAACTGAACTGAGGGTAACTCAAAAGTGTCGTTTCTGGATCCTCAGCCACTGGAAACCCTGCCCTTAGCACCACAGGACTGGCCAACACTAAAAATTCCTAATTGTGCTTTGCTTTTATCTGGTGCATTAGTTTCCCATTGCTGATATAACAAATTAGCATAAACTTAGTAGCTTAAAATAGCATATACTTATTATCTTATGGTTCTGGGAGTCAGAAGTCCAAATGGATCTCATCTGAAAACAAGGTCCCAACAAGATTACATTCCTTCTGTAGGTTCTAGCGGAGAATCCCTTTCCTTGCCATTTCCAGCTTCTAAAAGCCACCTGCATTCTTTCATACATGGCGCCATTCCTCCATCTTTGAAGCCAGCAATTGCATCACTCTGACCTTTGCTTCTGTCATCACATCTCCCTCCTTCTCTCTCTCCTTCCTCTTACCACTTTCTCTTGTAAGGACCCTTGTGATTACAGTGGGCTCACCCAAATAATCCAGGATAATCTCCTGATTTCAAGATGCTTAACTTAATCACATCTGCAAAGCCCCTTTGTCCATGTAAGGTAACATATTTACACGTTCTGGAGATTAGGACATGGACATCTTTGGGGAGCCATTATTCGGTCTCCCACATCTGGTGTATTTCAGATATCATTAGCCATGATAGATTTAGAGTTCTCCATGAACTGGGACTTTTTCTTTTTTAGTAAAGAGAAATCATTTTACAAAGCAAATGATCAACGTACCCCTACTAATACTAAGAGTATCCTTACCACTTTGCTCCTGACCCCATAAGATGGGACCAGAGCTGCTAGGATATTCCAAAATACTTAGACTTGAATATTATCAGGACTATCTCCCTATATCATACTTAAGTTTCCTTATGCATTCTGTTTTATTCTCTCTCTCCACAGATAAGCTTTCTCCCATAGTAGAAAACAAGGTAGCCAAATTTTAAGGAAAGAATAAGTGGATAAACCTTGGCTCTCTGAATCTCAAGTTAAAACCCCGGGAAAGACTCTCATTGGTCCTGCTTCAGTAAAGTGATCAACTGTGATTAAAGGCAAGGTCATGTAGAGCAAAGCAGCAGCTCTGACACTAGCCATCTGGAAGAGTGTGTGTGTGTGTGTGTGTGTGTGTGTATACGGGGGTGTGCAATTCCCTTGAGATTAGTTACCATAATATAGAAGAGCAATGCCACAACCAAGCTTCAAATTTCCTGTTGACCCACCAGACAATGAAGGATGTTGAATCAGGGTAGTGATACCTCCTTCAGAAAGTTGAGACATTGTGCAACAATAAGAGATCTCCTGGTAGTGGTTCCCAACTGTGGTAATCATCAAAATCATTTGGAGAGCCTATGACGCCGGCTGGTGGCGCAGTGGTTAAGTTGGCGTGTTCTGCTTCGGCAGTCCGGGGTTTGCCAGTTTGGATTCCGGGCGCAGACCTACGCACCGCTTATCAAGCCATGTTGTGGCAGGTGTCCCACCTATAAAGTAGAGGAAGATAGACATGGATGTTAGCTCAGGGCCAATCTACCTAAAAGAAAATAATAAATGATTCCCAAGTCCCACCCAGAGCTATTAAAGTAGAATCTTTAGAACTTAGATAATAGCACATATTCAATAAAAGCCCAATCAGGAAAACTGTCTCAGATCCAGGCTGAGGCAGGCATTTATATCAGGAATTATACTGCCTACCTGCTCTGAGTCCTTCAACATGGGCCCTAGTCCAAGCTCTATCCCTCATTCATTTTCTTACATCCACTTTAAGGCCTCTAGAACTTTCCCAGGCTTGTGCTAGTGCAATAAGATCACATGGCTACTTGAAGCTTGTTCTGAAAGTTTGTTCCATTAAACATCATGTCCAAGTCCTCTAGCTTGGCCAACTGCACTGGCAACTTTAGCTTTAAGCTTGAGAATCACAGAAATCCGCACCCACTTGTTCAGGGGACCGTTTCATTCCGACTCTTTACCTCTAGACTACTTACTGCTCTGAAATAGTGAGGAAGAGAGGAAAGGAAATGATAGAGAGTAAAATGAGAGTACTATGACAGAGTCAGGTGAAAGAGAACAGAATGTGTCACGGTAAAGGGTACGCAATTTATCCTTTAACTCAAAAGATGGTGCCAAGGTCCCCTGTGCTGAAGTCACCTCAGGTCGTGCAACTCAAAGTGCTTGTCTGTGAATTATTTCTTCTGGTCTCTGCCAAGACAATGAGCCAGCACCAGAATGTAAATCAACAAACTGCTTCCTTCGTCCACAAAGTCTTGCTACAGCAAAAAAAGTAGGCTAAACTAAGCAGTGCCATTAGTGGTAAAGGTCACACACATTCTGTCATACGTTCCTTGCCCCCTGAAAACCAGCAAAACTCAGTTCTCAGAAGTCGCTTTAAATATCCTTGACCAAGGGTACTTGTTTAATGAACAACCACCACAGTAATATTAACACACTTACTATTTATTAAGTATTTACTATGTGCTTAACTGTCATGTATAAAAATGTATTGTAAGCTTTACAATTGTGTCTACTAAAATTGATAGCAATATATGTGAGGACAGGACAGTTAAAAATCTTCTTGGTATACCTCAAGATAACTGGCACAGAGCTATTAACACCGCAAGTGATCAAATATATTTAATTGATTAAAGCAAAAGCATAGGAGAAATAAAGAAAATGCTGGATTAGAAATATAAATGTGGAAGTCATCTATCAGTGACACTAAAAGCTATATAAGTAAATAATTTCCCTAAGAGAATAAAGCCCAATTGTTTCTTTTTTGAATTATTCATCCATTAATTCATTTCAGTATTTATTTATTCATTCAACTGAGAGCTTACTAAAAGCACTATTAGAGACAAACATGATTCTTATTCTCATGGAGCATAGATTACTATGGAGAAGATGAAAGTAAATTATTAATTACTAATAAATAAGTTATTACAAACTGCAAAGAGAACTCCAGAGTTGGAAGAAGCCAGATGACATGTGAAGTCTTAGGGAGAAAGTAGCAGACGGTGCGAACAGCCAGTGTAAAGACCCTGAGGTGAGAAAGTCTGGGGCTTTCCTAGGAAGTCAGGCTCATTTGACTTCTGCTTTCACACAGGTTGGAGGCCAATATGCTGCTAAAGCAAAAAGAGAAGCCAGAGAAATTCAAAAATCATAGTACTTAGGCATAAGAGAGCTATAGACGCAAAAGGACGAAAGAGGATAGCATTTCATATAAGGAGCCTTCAAGAGGTGAACTGAGGATCTGCCTCTGTCCCTGGGGGGCACCTGCTGATCCTGGACATTGGGTAAAAGCCAAGAGTCAGGGTGAAGCACAGGCAGTGAGCCACTGCTTGGGAGACAGAGAATCCAGTGGGATCTTTGGGTTGTGCAGGACTTAAGTGATAAAGCTGGTGAAATGAATGGCCTCAGGTACGTGTCCACTTTCTCCCTCAGAACACTGACATTCCAAAGATGCAGAGCAGGTGGCTAAAACATGAAGCTGAGGCCTCAGCAAAGCAGAGAGGGATTTCCTGCAGCATCCCAGGGCTTTGGAGCAAAAGGCCTGGGAAGAAAAGAACAGCAAGTAAGAGCTGAGAGCCGTCGGGGGAGCAAAGAAATGATCCTGGCTCTATCCAGCCACTTTTTACATATTTGCCAATATGGGAGCACCAGCACATCTAGAGACTGAAATCCAGCCTGGGTTCCCATCAAACATGCATTGCTGGGGGACAGAAAAGCCAGCAGAACATTGGCAGATCTATCAGCTAAGAATGACAAATGCGGAGACTTACGAGCACCAATACAGAGTAAGTCTCTTCCTCAAGACATCTGGCCATCTTGAAGCCACATGAGGTAGGGGGCTGAAGAGTTAAGTCAAAACCTCTCAAGATGCCCTACACTTAGATTGTGGTGATGGCTGAACAACTCTGTAAATACACCAAAAGTTCGGCCACGGGGCCGTCCCCAAATCTGGGTGAATTTTATAGCATATAAATTATTTCTCAAAAAAGCTGTCTTTTTACAAACAAACCAACGAACCTCAAAATCAGGGTAGAAATAATCACCACGTCTCACCACTGAGGAGATGAAATTCTACAAGACTTTCAATGAAAAGCCCCAGAGGACCAAGCCCTAAGATCAGGGTTGACCTGGAGGGGGACCACAACCCAATCTCAACCCAGCTCAGACAAGGAGCCAATTAAGTTCATCAGTTCTGCACTCTATCTGCCTAGCTAAGGAAAGAGTAAAATTCCCCTGGTGGATAATAACACCAAATGGAGCCTCTACTCTTTTTTTTAATATATCTGATATTTGATATTTAACAAAAAATTACTAGGCATGTGAACAGAGAGAACCATATAATGGTTATGAAACCAATAATCAACAGAAAAAAAAATAGGCAATAACTGCAGGTCCTCATGTGACCTAGATATTAGAGTTAGGAGAAAAGACATTAAAATAAGTATGATTTTTATGTTCAAAAATATAATTTTTTAAAATAAAATGCATGTGGCTGGACCATACAAGCAAGTGAGATATGAGATTGAAGATGAAGGTAAGGACTGATCATGCAGGGCCCTCTAGGCTCTGGTAAAACATTTTAATTTGATTCTATCTCATGGTTTTAAGTACGAAAGTAAAAGTAATTCAATTTTCATCTCAAAAAGCAGGATTAAGAAGTGATAGCTCTAATCCAGGTGAGAGATGACAGTAGCTTGGGCTGGGATTGTCATAGAAGATAGAGAGAGAAGTAGCTAGATTCAACATATATTTTGCAGGTAGAATCAATAGGACTTGCTGATGGTTTGAATATAATTGATCAGAGAAAGAAAGATACCAAAGATAACTCTGAGGGTTCTGATTTGAGCAAAATTGGGTAGAACGACAGTAGAATAGGTTAGGGAGCTGAGGGAAGTCCTACAAAAGTTGGGAGGCTTTCCTGAGATTACCAACTAGTTAGTAACAAAACAAGGACAAGCTCCTGATTCTTGTTCCAGTACTCTCTACCATACTAAACTGACTATCCTCTATGAAGTATTTTCAGGAGTATTATAAGAGTGTCTGTCTGTATTACACAGACACTGCACAGAAACATCTTGTTTAAGAGCCCAGTTTCCAAGAGTAGTCAAATATTAATTTTGAGGCTTTAAAGATGGGTGGCAAACACAAGTGCCTTCAGAGCCAGGAAATTTAAAGTGGGTAAAAATGAGGAGAGGAGAGGGGGGGCTCTTTGATGAAACTTCAGTGCTCATCATACCTAAAGGCATTCAAATTCAATTTTTAAAATATTTGTAATTACTCTCTTGCCAATTAAAACAGATTTTTTTATATATGTAGTACACCAACTACTGCTAATTAAATGCAAATATTTTTGGTAACACTTCATTTTGTCTTTGAACATAAGCAAAAGATAGGCAAGTCCTGTTCAAGGACTCTACTCTTGTTCAGCCACTTATTGGAAATGGCAATGTGTTTCTAATTGCATGAATATTTGTATGTAAAATAGAAGTCCTAATTTCATTCCATAAACAAAAAAAGAGCTAAAAGAAGGCCATGACTAAACTAATGATGATAATGCATTGTGATTCAGGGAATATAATTAATCCAATCTTTTACAATTAAATCCAAAAAAATTAGTTGGATTATCTTGCCTGATGTATTTATTGTTCCTTTAAGATGTGATGCCAGGAACCCTCAACCTCATCACCTAAGGAACAGACAACAGAAAGAGGAAGAAAAGGATGATCACAAAGTAGAAGCTGCCAGGTCTCTGCCGCGGTGTTCGCGAGCGCCGCAGCCATGTCTTATCCGGCTGATGACTACGAGTCCGAGGCTGCCTATGATCCTTATGCTTACCCGGGCGACTATGATATGCATACAGGAGATCCAAAGCAGGATCTGGCTTACGAACGTCAGTATGAACAGCAGACCTATCAGGTGATCCCCGAAGTGATCAAAAACTTCATCCAGTATTTCCACAAAACCGTCTCGGATTTGATTGACCAGAAGGTGTATGAGCTACAGGCCAGTCGTGTCTCCAGTGATGTCATTGACCAGAAAGTGTATGAGATCCAGGACATCTATGAAAACAGCTGGACCAAGCTGACAGAAAGATTCTTCAAGAATACACCTTGGCCTGAGGCTGAAGCCATTGCTCCACAGGTTGGCAATGATGCTGTCTTCCTGATTTTGTACAAAGAATTATACTACAGGTACATATATGCCAAAGTCAGTGGAGGACCCTCCTTGGAACAGAGGTTTGAATCCTATTACAACTACTGCAATCTCTTCAACTACATTCTTAATGCTGATGGTCCTGCTCCCCTTGAACTGCCCAACCAGTGGCTCTGGGATATCATCGATGAGTTCATCTATCAGTTCCAGTCATTTAGTCAGTACCGCTGTAAGACCGCCAAGAAGTCAGAGGAGGAGATTGACTTTCTTCGTTCCAATCCCAAAATCTGGAATGTTCACAGTGTCCTCAATGTCCTTCATTCCCTCGTAGACAAGTCCAACATCAACCGGCAGTTGGAGGTGTACACAAGTGGAGGTGACCCCGAGAGTGTGGCTGGGGAGTATGGACGGCACTCCCTCTACAAGATGCTTGGCTACTTCAGCCTGGTGGGGCTTCTGCGTCTGCACTCCCTGTTGGGCGATTACTACCAGGCCATCAAGGTGCTGGAGAACATTGAACTGAACAAGAAGAGCATGTATTCCCGTGTGCCCGAGTGCCAGGTCACCACGTACTATTACGTTGGTTTTGCGTATTTGATGATGCGTCGCTATCAGGATGCCATCCGCGTCTTTGCCAACATCCTCCTCTACATCCAGAGGACCAAGAGCATGTTCCAGAGGACCACATACAAGTATGAGATGATTAACAAGCAGAATGAGCAGATGCACGCGCTGCTGGCCATCGCCCTCACCATGTACCCCATGCGTATAGACGAGAGCATTCACCTCCAGCTGCGGGAGAAATACGGCGACAAGATGCTACGCATGCAGAAAGGTGACCCGCAGGTCTACGAGGAGCTTTTCAGCTACTCCTGCCCCAAATTCCTGTCGCCTGTAGTGCCCAACTACGACAACGTGCACCCCAACTACCACAAGGAGCCCTTCCTGCAGCAGCTGAAGGTGTTTTCTGATGAAGTGCAGCAGCAGGCCCAGCTCTCGACCATCCGCAGCTTCCTCAAGCTCTACACCACCATGCCCGTGGCCAAGCTGGCCGGCTTCCTAGACCTCACCGAGCAGGAGTTCCGCATCCAGCTGCTTGTTTTCAAACACAAGATGAAGAACCTGGTATGGACCAGTGGCATCTCTGCCCTCGACGGCGAGTTCCAGTCAGCCTCCGAGGTTGACTTCTACATTGATAAGGACATGATCCACATCGCAGACACCAAGGTCGCCAGGCGCTATGGGGATTTCTTCATCCGGCAGATTCACAAATTTGAGGAGCTCAATCGAACCCTGAAGAAGATGGGACAGAGACCCTGAGTATGTTCACCCTTGCGTTAGACGGGAACCTATTTTGATGTCACTGTAGGTGGGGAGTGTTTTTACCACCGTGAAGCCTTTACCCAGCTCATCTATCAGCAGGTCAACTGAGTTGAAGTTTGTTTGTATCTCGGACTGAAATGTTTTAAATACGTCTCAGTAAAGGCTCTTGGGAGCCAGAAAAAAAAAAAAAAAAGTAGAAGCTGCCAGTGATGTACTCAGATGGGTATTCAACAAGAAACCAACAGGAAAAAATTGTGATACAGAAAGAACTATTTTTCACCTGTTTCATGAAATTGTTTAATGCTTAAAGAAAATGTTTAATTTGTGTATGTTTGAATTGGGAAGGCATCCAGCTTAAACGTTTCTTGCCAGTTTTGTAATTTCTAAATGTATTAATATAGAACCAAAATTGGCAGGATACCAGTGTAGCATGCCTTTGACAAAATGCCTGAATGTTTTTAAATGCTTAATTCTTGAAAATGTACTTAATGAAAGGACAAAAATTCAACCCAATTATGTAACTCACAAAGGAAAATAATCAAATAATAATGAAATATTTTGAAAGCATATGACCCACAAGGACTGTCATTATTGAGTTAACATTTTAGAATTTTTATTATCACTTTTGCATCTGTTTTTTCATAACATTTCATAACATGTCTTTTTGGCTCTCAAGATATCTGTTGTGACTTGATTTATTTTTTTCTTTTCTCAATCCTTAATAAAAGTGGGCAATTTGATCTATTTCTTCTGCTATTTTATTATAAACAAGAGCTTTCATGTGCCTATATGAGCATGACTGTTTCTCCTACCTGCTTACAAAAAACATATGAATGGACATCAAAAATATGGTTTTGTATGTAGAAAATCAAACACTGACTTTGCAACAGTTCAAATGAAAAAATCTGAGACTATGAAGTGGTGACAACCATTTAGATTAGCCAACATTGCAATAATTACCACTTCTATTTCTACTGTTATTATTACTACCATTGACAACAATAACAATAATACTTTATTTTAGTCAAGTAATATTATAAGAATATGCATTAAATAGACAACTTTATTATAAACACAAAACAATGACAAATAAAATATTTGCATATATTTTAAAAGTTGTATTTGTGCTTACATGATATTAACCAGATATTCATAACCAGAAAGAGAACTTAGTTGTGTTAGGACCCCAGACCTACTGAGCTTCAAAATAAAACCAGAACAAATATCTAGATCAATTTCTAGGTGGTTGATTAGAAACTATAATGCCACATACATTTTCGACAACCAGAGTCAGTTTCATGGCATGAATTCAGAGATGAACAGGAGCTCCTTGACATGAACAAAGTCTTTTTTTAAAAACCCCGTCTCAATCTGGAGAGAGTAGCAGCATTTGAGATCCCAAACATAGGTCAAGCTAACCTGCTGGCTTCAGGAATACATTTTTTATATTCTCTCAGGATAACAGACCCATGTTACCAAAATAAGGTCTGATTCCCCACTAGGATTCTAGCAACTGGGTAAAGGGGAATTGTAAAATACTAACACGGAGATATGCACATGGCAAAAGAGAAAGAAAACACGCACAAGTGCTCACACACATACATATGAATCCTACACAAAATGAACTTGCAAATAAAAATTTCAAAGCACGTGAGAAAAATGAACGTCATAAAGCTCAAAAAAAAAAAACCAGAAGAAATTATTCTAAAATGACAGCAAATATTAAAACATCCTTCTATGGACTCTCTTCCATAGAGAGGATGAGAAAGAAGAGGAAGAGAAGAAGGATAATGATATTAATAACATCCACAACAAAATAATGGCAGCTAAAATGGATTGAGTACCTTTGTCACTATTCTTAAGTGGACTGATTCATCTACCACAACAAATCAATAAGGAAAATAAAGGAGGAAATTGCAATTTTTAGCTATGTCCCATTAATCCACTAAAAGCTCTGCTTAATTTCTCAACCTCTTGACTGTAGAATCAACAAACATCTCAAGAGAAAATAAAATGGTGCCAAATGCTCGACATTCCTCTGTGAACTTCCACTCTCTCTTCTGAATTTTGCTTTCATCTCCAAAAGCAAAATCAATAATTATGAAACAAAGACAGCATGATAGGAATCAAAAATAAGTAGAGCTAGAGGAAAACTGAAATCACAGAGATGAAAAGTACAACCACTGAAACAAGAAGAGAGAACAAGGATCTAACTGATGAGAGAACTGGTAAATCAAAGGATCGTAGTTAGGAATTTATCCAGAACAAAATGTAGAACATAAAGAAAAATAAAAACTTAGACGACATAGGATAAGGAGAATAGATGAGAAGCTCCAATATATACCTAATAATTCTTCCAAAACTACAGAATAGAGAACATAGTTCATCATTTTCCTGAATTAAAGGAAGACACAAAAGATCAGGAAAAAAAATCCTGGTACACAACAAAACAAATCAAAATAAACCTGCACCTCTGAGTTTTCTTATAATAATAGTGATATTTCTATAGTGTTGCACATTGCTCTGAGTGCCTCGCAAAAGTGTTCTGCTTCTGGCAATGGCAGCAGGTTTTTCAGACTAATCTTTCACTGGAGAACAACTACGAAATCTGGAAAATTTATTAAGCAAAATTTGTATGAGAACAGCAGAGAGCTACCAGGAGAAGGAGGGCCTGCAGTACCAAGATCCAGGCAGAGGGAAGCAGAGAGAAGCGAGCTCTTCCCTTTGAGGTATCTGTCAACTCTGAAAACGGTAGTCGAGGGGTTGAGAAGCTGAGCTAAGCTTCACAGCAGTTCATGAAGCTGCCACAATCTGAGTTCAGGGACCACACAAAAAGAGGGGTCCTAATAAATACTTCTGTGCTCTTGATTTGACCTTGAAAGAGCTGAACTCTAAGAGTAACGCTGAATTAGATCACCTGTAGGTCCATCGCGGTCAAACTGCTAAACACCAAAGAGAGAAAAAAATCTTCAGTGTTGTTAAGAAAGAAAGAAAGAAAAAACTTTTCAAAGGAGAGCCAAACTTATCTCTGACTTCTAAACAGCAATAATGGAAGCCAAAGACAACAGAATTATATTTTAAAAGAGCAGAAAGGAAGCATCTACTAAAATAGATACCATATAAAGCAAAATACCTTTCAAAAATGAAAGCGATAAAAAAATATTTTCAGAGAGACATAAATGGAGAATTCATCATTAGCAGATCTGCACTAACAGAAATAACAAAAATTGTTCTTTCAATAGAAGGAAAATGATTGAGATGGAAATGCTAATATGTGGGTAAGTAAATACGGACTACACAATCAATATGTATTTTTGTAAGGATTATAATAAAATATGAAGAAAATTGGAGAGAGAAATATATGAAAACAACACCACATAATTTGAGAAGTGGATAAATGAGGTTAAAATGTTTTAAGGTCTTTGCTTTGTCTGGAAAGTGGTAAATGTATTCATTTATATTATACTTTAATAATTTGAGAATGTTTTATAATCTCTAAATCCATAATGACTAAATAAGAATAAAAACATATAATTAACAGGATAATAAGGGAGTAAGCAAAAATTAAAAATATAATTTAAAAGAAGTCAAAAGGAGCAAAAAGAAATTCAGAATAGTTAAGACAACTAGAAGGCTAATAACAAGATCAATGTAAAAGTATATTAGTAATTACATTAAATATGAAACAACTAGATTGTGTCAGTTTGGGTCCTCCACGTAGCAGGCATCAAGATGGAAAGAGAGGTACAAAAGATTCATAGGCAAAAATAAAAGAGGAGAGGAAAAAAGAGTAGGCAAGGGGAATCTCAGATCACAAAGCAGATCTGATACTGTGAAAAAATAGGGCGAGAGAAGGATTGCAGAGAAAGACTCTCAGAGGGGGATGCAGCTCTGAGAAAGTCTCCGCCAGGCTGATGTTGAGCCCAAAGCAAAGATGGAGCGTTAGATGAGTCACACGCTGGACAGCACAGGCTGGGCTCTGCTGTGCTTTCTCATTGCTAGAAGCAGCCTTAGTAAAGAATGACCGTGGGCTGAACGCAGCGGCAGATCACAAAGTAGTTGGAGGCTGTCTGCTAAGTACACTCCTTGCAGCAGCTTCTCTCATCAAGACTGATCTGAGCAACATACCTCCTAAATGCCACAGCCCACCCTTTGTCCTGTACGGATCCACATCTCCACACACATTCAAGAAGCAACTTCTTTAGGGCCTTTCTTCTTCAGGTGAACACGGAAGAGGACAACATATAGCTTCTGTCATTATTGGTCTTGGGGCCACAACTGGTGCTCATTGTCTCCCTACTCCACTATCCATTCTCAGCTCACTCACCCTACATTATCATCTGCAGGTTTTAGTGCTTCCTTGGTAATATTACCCAGAGCCTCATTCCTGAAAGATCTGAGACCCTGGTCATAGTACCCTTCTCAGGAGAGGGCTGCTGCATTTGTCCATTCACAATTATAATCAGGTAAGAGAGTAACAAAACAGACACAATTGGATCACTTAGATTCTAGTAGATTCCTCCCTATCCCCATTATGTAAAAGAACCCTACCTATGTGGTCCTGTATGTATCATTTTTATTCCTGCAGTCTTAGCTCTGAATATACCACTTCCATCTTGCCGTGGACTGCTGCTCGTCCTCTCTGGCTTTAGATTTGGCAGGTCGGACAGAACCCAGATCATAATAGGAAATGAGGGATGCATGGTCACTTGGTAGCCATGGTCAAGTGTTCTACCAGGACTCTGTAACACTCCAGTAGCTATTTCTCAAAAAAATGTATAATTCTCCACTGCAGATGGCTCTGTCTTTCTCCAGAACACCAGAGATCTGCATTGCAATTCTTCTGCTGGGGCTTGCCATAAACTCCTTAATGAGTCCTTTTTCACCTCGGACACTTCAGTGCCATAGTATTGACTGGATTATATGGCCGAGGGGCAAGGGTGTTTGTGTCAAAGTTGACAGCCTTCCATGTTACCATATGTATGCCAGAGCACCATTCCTAGGTATGGCATACGCTCCCTCCAGAACCTAAAGAGGACCATCCAGCATTGTGCAGCAATTTGTCCTTTACTTTGGATATTCTGACACACCCCTGACTATATCCTCTAAAAACTTCACTGAAATGTTAGGTCTCTGGATTTGTATAAGATTTATCTCTCATCCTCTGGAATACCAAGGCTTCTGGCGTGCTAATTACCTTTTGCTCATCTTGCCCAATCAGCATGATATCATCTGTGTAATGGATCAGTGTGGTGTTCTGTGGGATATCCAGATGGTCCAGGTGGTCCAGACCTCTTTGAAGTATGTTATGACAGAAGATGGGAGAGTTAACACAGCCCTAAGGCAAAGCTTTAAATGACTTATTGTCCACATGGATACAAATTGTTTCTATTCTATTGAGAATGGAAAAGAACACATTCACCAATGGCCAGACAGTATGTACCTGAGACATTATTACTTTGCTCTTCCAATGATACCATGTCTGGTATGGCAGCTGCAATTAGACTTATGACTTAGATGAGAGAGAAGTAGCCTAGAATCATTCTGTAGCATCCATTTGGTTTCTGCAGGGGCCGGATGAGCTAATTAAATGGAAATGATAGGAACCACCACCATATATCTTTAAGCCCTTTAAGTATGACACTAATATCCACCCCCTCAGGATTGTTTTATATTTAATATCTTGTCTGGGGTTTGACATGGTTCCGGAGTCTCACGTTTGTCCTTCTCCACTATAGTAGCTCTTAACCTGCAGGCCAAAAACTCAAATGGGACGATTACTCCAACTGCCAAGTGTGTCAGTTCCAATTATATACTCAGTGACAAGCAATGGACTCAGTGTAAGGCAGACTTTGGCCTGGACTCCATTCATTACCTGGCTCCTGTTTGTCTTCACTCTAACAGGGAGGTTCCAATGATGCTTCGAGTCTCTATGCCAACTCAGACCCTGTGTCCCATAGTACTCAAAATATTTTGACATTCTTATTTTCCCAGTGTACAGAAACCCAAGTAAATGGCTGTCAGTCCCTTTGGGGAAGGACTAGAGGTGTTTTTACAATATAAATTTGCCATGGCGTTGTAAGGTCCTCCCTTTTGACCTGGCCACCTAGATTCATTGAGATCCAGACTAAAAATTGGCTCAATAAGGAAAAATTGGCTGAGCAAGGGATCATGATCATTTTGTTAGGCAGCTGTTCCCAGCCTCTTGCTCCTCTATTCTTGCCTTCTTCTGATGGTGGATGTAAGTAGCATCCTCACTGACTGCCCCTCTCAGCCAGAACTGATGGTCTTAATGAGCAGAATGTCCTCTAAGTCATTCCATGTAATACAATCTCCTGGTGGGTCTCTTGACCTCCCATAACATATCTACTCCAGCATGCTCCCTTCCCTCAGCCTCTTTGCTTCCTCTACAATCTGCCTCAGCAACTCAGGTATTTCAGTTTCACTCAAGGGGGGCTACAACTTCCTCCTGGCTTCTAAGCACCACCCCAGCAGTTAATTTTCCCCATTCTCTGGGGTCCTTGCCAGAGTGTTAAATCTCATGTTTGAGAAAGCTCCCCTAAATCACTGAATTCTCACCTATGCTGTCTTACATTCCAATTACTAGATCAAATACCCTAAGGGATAACACTTTGAAACCTTTCAAAAGATGTCAGATACAAACTGAAGTATTTACAACTGAAATGGTACGATATCTGTGATTTTATTTAACTAAACAAAAAGTAAACGAAATAAAATGTGTGTGGAGAGTGCTAGATGAAATTAGAAGACCAAAATGTTAAGAAGTACTGACACTGGTTGATGGACCCATGAGGGGATGTTTGTGGTCCTTATTATATATTCTTTTTTATTTTTGTATCTTTGAAAATTTCAATAATAAAAAGATAATAAAAAGAAATTAAAGAGCTTCAGATCTTTTATTTTCCTATGGGGTTTAACATTTTTGAATTTTTTAATAAAAGGTAGGAAGGAAAGTTTGAATGTAATGGGATTGGGCAATGTAAGAGAGAAGGAAAAAACAAAGAAAGAGAAGGAGAGAAGGAAAAGAAAGAGCAGAGGGAGGAAGGGAAATCTTACATATAATAGGAGCTGGTGAAGAATCAAAACTTAAGTGTAACTTAAACACTACCCATCCAACATTTCCTTTTGCAGAGAGCTGCAGCCGCTGGGAATTGCACGGCTCCGCCAGACGCCGCGTGAGGGCTCTTCTGTATCTCTTGGGTGGCCACATGGCCTTTGGAAGATGAGAGACTGGTACCCTGAAATCTCCAACAGCCTCCAGCATGTTACCTCGAGGTCCTGTGCCCATGTTTAAGGTGTGAACTAGCTCCCTTTGCATAAGGGATTCTAACATGCAGTCAGGGTGGAGAATAACCGGATTAAGAGATAAAGGTATAGGTACCGCCCTGCACGAAGATGCTACATTGAAGGATGAATAGGAGAATATTTTTTGAATAAAATTTTTTTCTGATGTAATCCTGCTGTTCTTAGTTAGGCAAGTCATGTCACTTCTCTGTGCCTCCCTTTTCTCAGTTGTCAAATGGAAATAGCCATACCTACCTGAGAAAGTTATGAGGAGTGAGTATAACACACTGCACTACTGTTTGGAAGACATCTAGCTCTCTACTTCCTAGATAAGTGCTCAGTGAAAGGTAGCTATTGTTATTTTACAAAACGTTGATGGATCCAGGCAAGCCTTCCATTCCCAGAGGAAAAAATCTCTAATTGTGAAATAACATTACAGATGAGTAGCGGAGATCTTTAGGGATTTTCATAGGAGCCCTCAAATTATACATTATGAGGCTCTAACGTCTGCCTGTACAAGGTTTGGAAAGGGGCATTCATAAATCTAAGAGAAAATGCAAATCAAGGTCAGGATGAAAAACAAGTGTATCTCATATTATTAGGAAAAAATAAATCTAACAATACTGAGTGTGAGAGAATAGCTATCTGTGGGATTGTTTATATTCTGCTAATGAGATATAATTATAACACTTGGGAAAACTTTCATATTACGCTGTATAGTCGTGCAGCCATATACCCTCCTAGCTAACAATTCCACTCCTAGGGGTGTAAAACAGGAGAAGCTCCTACACATTTTACCTGAAGACACGAAAAGAGTTCATGTCATTTCTAGATTGTAATAGCAAAACCTGGAAAGAGTCAAGGTGTCAAAAAAAATTCTCACTGTAGAAAATATGGGCAAAAATAAAGAAGAAAATGTAATTATATCATCTTCAGTATTTTTCCTCTGTAAAAATGCAGTTTATTGGAATAATACTATAGATACAGTTTTGCATCCTATCCTTTGGAGCTCACATATGGGCTGATATTAAGCTGGAATATGCATGCCAACCACTTCAGTTACGAAAATATTGAAATATTTCCGTACTGGTTGGAAATGGTTGCTACCCCAAGCCCTCCATATGCTCCTACTGAATTGACCTTGGCTCCACCCCTGGGGCCTCCATAGACTCTCTCACATTTCAGAAACTGGAGGAATATGTCTGACACTGCCAGAGGGTCCCAAAACGACTCCAGCACAATGGTCAGCATCCAATATGATAAAAGAGTGCTTGTGCCATATGAGTTGTTAAATATTTCTACTATGCCATGTCATTAATTTTTAAACATTATTATAACGTCCATATAGTGAAGTGTCATAATTTATTCAATTATCCCCTAACAAACAATTGGGGTTTTAAAAATATTTTTATTTTATAAGTATCACTGTGATGAGCATCTTTGTTTCATTGCTTATTTGTGAAATTACTATCAGGTCACACAGGACAAATACCTGTGTGGCTAAAGCCCTTGGTATATGCTGCCTACTTACTCTTGAAAATACTTTTAAAGGATGGCATTTGGTTGACTTGAAAAGAAAGCTGTAAAACTAAGGAAACTCAAAGACCAAAAGGTCCTGATAATGTAAGAGCACTCCAGAATAAGGGTTTTCATGACAGCTAAAAGATATAATTATAGCACTTTAACATTTTAAAAGAACTTTCTCATTATGTATTGTTTCATTGACACTCAAAACAGTTCTGCAGAAGCAGAAGGACAGATATTACCAGTGGTGACTTATCCAAAGCCAATCAGCTAATAAATTATATAGCTAGGACTGAAACAGGCCTTGTGAATCCACGTGCACTCTCCTTACTCCACAGCTTTCAATTTGATATAATATTATATATACACATCAATTCATACTAACCCTTTACAAGTGAATGTTGCTGAAGTTTACTCTCTCCTTTTGCTTATATTTGATATTAAGTTAACCCAAAGTTAAGTCAAAAAAAGCTACCAGGAGCTCATGCTGACTTTAACCAAATGATGGCCACACTATCCTCAAAGTCAGATGACCTCTATTCCATACTCCTAAGTACACTCCAATTGCTGATGCACTTTGACAAAATGTCATGGATTATTTTCATCTCTAATATAATGAGTGATTATATCACTCTTAACTCAGCTTGTAGGAAATAAGAATTGCAGTGCTCCAGGAAAAGAAAATATAATGAATAGTTCTAATGATCCTAGTAGCAAGGATATATATTTCCAGAGTTATTTTTTTTCACTTTCAGTAGAACTTTCATTTGGACTTATCCTTCCACTCGGCCTCAACTACACAAACTGGCATCCTTTCATAGTCAAAGCATATATTCTTTAGCACTTCAAATGTTCCTTCTAGAAACAGATATAATTTTTGTTTGTTTGAGGGGAATTTAATATGGCCCTTGACAGTTCTGCCATGACAACAAATTTGTTTCCATCCAGTTCTGTAATGTCAACTTGGTTCCAAACATATCACCTCATGCACTCCCAGCATGCAGCATCTCTCTGTTATTTTAGACTTCAATCTGCTGCAGGCTCAGAGAAAGCTGTGGTGTGTCTGTAATTCATGTTTATTTTTAGAGTTATATGGCTTTCATTAAAAAATCACAAATATATCTTAACCCAGTTTAGACTCATGTTCTGGCAAAAATGTTCATGCCAGGAGAGTTTCAATGAGCAGGCTTTGAAAAATAATTGAAGGAAACATTCCTGGGGAGGTATGATGGTGGTGGAATCCTTCATCTGTATCCCTCTTGTAGGATTAAAAGAGTCTTTCTCCTTATTTGATTCATGACATCAAACAATAGCAGATGAGAGTTTCTTTAAAGATAGAAATTAAAACATAAGTCTGCTAAATAAACCATAGCTCCATAAAGCAAGATGAAAGATATTTGAAAGAAAGCATGTTTGAGGGAGGGACTAGTACTCATTAAGTGCCCACCAGGTTCCAAGCACTTTCTGCAACATAAGAAGTGTGTATTGTTACTATCCCCATTTTAGAGCTGACAAAACTGAGCAAGTAAAAAGCAGAGCCAAGATGTGAATCCAAGTCTGCTTAAATTCCAAAAGCTTTGATTTTTCCAGCCTTGTGTACCGTAGCACACATGTTGAGTGAGAGTGTGATCTGGCCTTTAGTGGTAGATTGCATTGATGCTCCCGATTCTTCACTGCTTTCTGCATATATGCCCTTTGCTGTGCAACTTTCTGGGGCTCTCTCACTGCGGGCAGAGAGTACCCCCATATCTAAACTCTGACCTCAGCCATGTGATTTGCTTTGGCCAATAGGATATTAATAGGTCTAATGCAAGCAGGGGCTTGAAAGCGTTTGCGTGACTGGGCTTGCCCTACTATCTCTCCACCAACACCACGAGAAAGGTCCAGGGGGAAGATGAGAAACATGAAACAAATCCGTGCTGCCTCGATCAGCTGAATCCAACAAGTTGCAGACACATGAGTGAGTATAGGCAAGACCAGCAGAACCATCCAGCCACACCCTACCTAGGTCAGCCACTCTCAGACAATCTGCAAATTAATGAAAATAAATGCTGTTGTTCTAAGCCACTGAGCTTTGGGGTGACCTGTTACACAACAGTTTTGTGGCAATAGCTGACTAACATAACCCCCAACGTGTCCCAGCATGATGCAGGAATTGGGCTGTGTTTTTTCATTTAATCCCACAGATTGCAAAACTTAACAAAAAAATTGAATATTGCTTGTGTGCATAATGAAGAAAAACTTTTCAGTCAAACAATCAACCCTAGAAGTGTTCCGTAAGAATTCTTGAAATATTAAAATGTTCCCCACTCTACACAGTTAAGCAACTATGAAATAATAAGTCCTAAGATCACCAGCTGTTTGACTTCACAGAAGGTGATGACGTTCTAGGGACAAAGGTGACATGCTTTTGAGAGACTGGCAAGCTCTGACTCTGAAAGAAGGGGGTATGTAAAAATTTCAACCTATGAAAACCAACTTTAAAAGAACTCATGGGATAAGTTTGTCTGGTTTTTATCTTTTATTCCTATGGTTTCATATAGAGGCTATCTTCTCCCAAAGAACTTAATTCTCATTCAGTAAGAGAAAAAATGACAATGTGAAAATAGATCAGTTATAACTACATTTTCCCATCTTTCTTATTATCAACCTTGTACTGACACTCAGGATGTGCCTCCATTTTGCATATTCTTTAGTGTCTACAGACCACTTCTTAGAAGAAGACTTTTTCGCTCTATAGCAAACTTTTACCCATGCTTTGAGATGCCACCCTGATTTTCGCTCTTTAACGAAGAGTTCCATAATTTGTTCTCTCATTCTATCCTAATGACTTGCCAGTAGCCAGAAATAATCTCTGTCCCACAGTTCTCTCATTCAATTTATTTGCACTTTGTTTAATAGCCTCTTAACACTCTCCACTTGGGTTTTGAGGTATTTTTGTGCATTTTGCCCCATCTGCTATACAACAGGTCATAAACTGAATTGCCTCTAGAAGCCAGAAGGGTAATGATGAGTAAAGAGGGCTGACAAATGGCAGTAGTGGGTGGTGGAGATTCTGGCTAACTGAAAGAGCATGTTTCATCCGTAGGGAGAAAGCTATACTCAAGTCCACCTAATTTTTGCAAATATGGGAATATGGGCTCAGAGGTGATAAATCTTCCCATTTTTAAGATTTGAGAATCCAGTTTTTTATGTAAAATTTCCAAACTTTATGAGAAAATCCCCATTTTTAAATGTTGTTGGCATAGAGTTTTCATTACTGTTCTGAATTTCATTACCCACTGCCTTGAGGCGGAGTATAATTCCCTCCCCCACTGAGAAATGGTCGCCTACATGACTTGCTTGAACAAGTACTTCATGTCTCTAACTCCGTGTCTAACCAGAGCTTTAAATCTGCCACTGTAACCTCTGATCCCCAAATGAGAGACACATGGAGCAGATCCCACCGCTGGCCTGAGACCTGGAGCACAGCCACTCCAGCTGACCTGTAGACCCACAAGCAAGAAAAATAGATGTCTGTGATGGCATGCCACTGAGATTTCTAGGGTTATTTTTTTTTTTCAAGATTTTATTTTTCTTTTTTCTCCCCAAAGCCCCCCAGTACATAGTTGTGTATTCTTCGTTGTGGGTCCTTCTAGTTGTGGCATGTGGGACACTGCCTCAGCGTGGCTCGATGAGCAGTGCCATGTCCACACCCAGGATTTGAACCAACGAAACACTGGGCCGCCTGCAGCGGAGCGCGCAAACTCAACCACTCGGCCACGGGGCCAGCCCCTCTAGGGTTATATTTTACACAGCATTGTTATATCTGAAATCTGACCAAAATATTTGGCTATAAATTTAAAGAAAAAAATTAAACTGCACAGCACTCTGGTGACCAAGTTTGGCTCACGGGCCTGTAGCTTTCAGTCTCTAGTACTGGGAGTTGTTTGAGGAGTATTCATAGTGATTGTATTTCCATTTAAATTCCCTGTCCCCCATCATTGCAACATCTAATGTCATTTATTACAGAGTAAAAAAAGTAATTTTTTACTTGGTAATAATCTGTTACTTTATGTCAAATCTCTGCTTTTTAAAAATAGAATCTTCTTGCCCAGAGTCAGATTATAGGAAGGTCAATCTGTAAAGGATGCTGAGTCGTCACGAGAATAAACTGGTGTTTCCACACACCGTTCCATACACAAACCCTACAAAAGTGGATAGCACTCCTGAAATGTGAAAACACGCCTCCCAGCGCTGACGAAGCTCTCTTGAACATCTGAGACAGACAAGAGCAATCTCATTTAGCATCAAGTTAACAATTCAAAGTGAGATGCAATCCTGAACCTGGATAATTAAAGATGTCACGCACAGAGAAGTTTATTTCTCTCCATATAGGTTTTGTTTGGCTGTCCTGGTTGGTACATAGAATCAGCAAAGTCTGGGACAGGCTCTCCTTCAATGCTTTTATGCATCCCTAGGTGACACTCTTTTCCTCAAAAAGGACTCACCACAATACCCAAATTCCAGCCTACAGGGAGGAGAAAGAAAACAGGAGTCAATCTCCTTTCCTTTTAAAATTATGACCCAAGAATTATCCTGGCATTTCTGCTCACATCCTATTGGCCAGATTATTGTCACATGACTCCTTGGTGGCAAGGAAGGCTGGGAAATGTAGTCTTTATGGGCATATTGCTACCCAGCTAAAGCTTCAATTACTATAGAAAAAGAGAAAATGCATTTAAGAGAAAATGAACAGTTTCTATAATATGCAGATAAAGAGAAAACATTTTGACAAATTTTTTTTCCCCAAAGATTTTATTTTTTTCCTTTTTCTCCCCAAAGCCCCCCGGTACATAGTTGTATATTCTTCGTTGTGGGTCCTTCTAGTTGTGGCATGTGGGACGCTGCCTCAGCATGGTTTGATGAATGGTGCCATGTCCGCGCCCAGGATTCGAACCAACAAAACACTGGGCCACCTGCAGCGGAGCGCACGAGCTTAACCACTCTGCCAGGGGGCCAGCCCCCATTTTGACAAATTTTTAAACATTGATTTTGCTTTGGTCATGCATGTGAATTTATAAGTAAATCTGTTTCTATTTATACTTCTTTAATAAAAACCACTTTTTCCACTTATTTTCACTAAGTAAATGTTGAAGGAAGATATTTAAGGAAATAAAATTTAAAACAGGATCATAATTTTAGAACGCCTGAAATGTCTAGAGGATTTGATCAAGACTTTTCCTTGCTTACCATTGGATTGATATTGGTTAAACTTGATTTTGAAATAAAGGGGAGTGAATTTCACAAATGATACTCAGGCAGATAATCTATATTCATTCATTAACTGGTTAATGCTATCTATTTATTGAAGGACAACCAAGTCAAGGTGCTTTGCTAGCATTAAGGCTACAGATGGATAACAAAGCACACATAGTCCTCGTCTTCATGGAGAGAAGACAGGTGTCAAACACATAAGCAATAAATAGAAGTATAATTACAAATAGAAGTAAGTGCAATCAAAGTTGATACAGAGTGTAGGGTGGTATATAGGCACAGGGAATATGAAAATAAATAAGCCCTTAGAGGACACAAAATCTTCTCCATTCACACTCAAGTACCAACTCTAGCTTTTTGTGTATCTTTTGTTTTGGGAGGAGAGCTAAGGGATTCCCAAAGAATATGATACCTGGAAATGTAGCTTATCAGCTTCCAGGCACCACAGTCACACCTCTTAAGAGTGCTCTATTGATATAGCAATTGGTTTTTACTCTAGTCTAGTTTTCTACCAAAAAAAGTTGAGTAGTCTGTATGAATAAGAGAAAACAGCTCAGGGATGTGTTTGTCCCAAGACATACACTCTGCTTCTCTCATGGAAGTCTTGTTGAGCTGCCAAAATGATAATCAGCTTCATTAAAAGCATCCCAACTGTCAGTGCTCAGCAGAAACTGAGGGGGATGCTGGGAAATTGCCATTATTCTGCCAAGATGCTGGGTGTAAATTAAAAGGGTCATGTTTTTCTTGACAGAAGAGTAAGGTACAAAATAAAGTCGCATCTCTGGATTATATACCATCTAGGATTTTTTAGAGAACTATAGTTTCTATTTTGGGTGTTTTTCATTGTACACACTAATATTTTTCTTATATTATTGTTAATATCTTATGACTATTGCTCTTACAATATCCCACTCATTCGCCCTTGCCTCCTGAGTGAGGTGACCCCTTTGTGCACTGCTGCCTCCTCCATGACATCTAGATGCTCTCAGATAACATTCACTCAACTCTAATCTCTGCCTTTAAGCCCCCAGAAGTGTCCTTATCCTGTTCTACTCCTCAGTGTTCAGCCAAACAACAAAATTTTTAAACACTCAATAATTGCATTTTCCAACACACATTGAGCACCTGCTGGTTTCAATAAGGAAAACAGGAAAGGAAGTCAAGAGACATGCAAAAAGTCAGGAGACATTAGCAAGTTGCCAGGTCTGTGGAAGCCTTCTTCTCCTCAACAGTAAAATGTAGTTAAGAATAGCTGTCCTCCTTTACCTTGTGTGGCTTTGATGAGATGAAGTATATGAAAGCGTTTTGAAGATGACAACATGGACTATATAAGCCAAAGGCAAGAGAATCAGAGTGTCTCCTGAAGGCACTGCTTGCAGGATATTTTAAAGATCCTGAAAATCTTGCTGTCTTCATGACTTTACTCCTCTCTGAAATCTCAATATAATCCATTTTATCATGATAGCTGAAGTATGCACTCTTACCTTTGTTCTTTTAGATTGGGTCTTGGGTTTCCAGAAGTCCCTCTGAAAATACACAGATCTATCCAGGATTGGTAACAATTGAACCTCGAGGACAGACAGAGAGAAGTTTACCAGATTATTCCATTTTGGTCTTGCCAAATGGGTGGGCTACCTTAGAACATGGGATACCACAGGAGTAAATTTGGACTGAATAAAGAAAATTCAAGTTTGGTTGAACGACTTATGGGCTTGGATAGAACACAAGGAAGACAGAAATTAAGAATGGTCCCCAAAGGGAAACGTGGAGGCAAGTAGTAAGAGAAACTTCATCTACTTAACCACTTGACTCAAATCTAGACAATGAGGAGCGAGTTTGGCTGTGAAAATTCATTATCTTTCTTTCCAAGTCCCTTTCATCACATCCTCTGGGAGTCTTTGTTTTCTTATTTATGAAATAAGAACAGCAATGCTCACCTTCTAGTTTTATTGGAAGATTAAATACTAAAATAACGAAAAGCACTAAAATACAGTATCTGGAATACAGCATGTCCTCAATAAATACGACTTTTCTCCCCTTGTCCTATTTGTGAAATTTTACTGTATGAAGCTTTTATTAGGGGTACAGAGGAAGAATTGGCATAAAGGGGAGAGAGCAAAATTTAAATTCTCCCCTTGGTGGGACCTTTCTCCTCTTCGTTGGGAACTACAAGACCTAGAAAGTTCTCGTAGTTCACATAGTAAAGGAAAATACAAAACAGAGATAAGATACCCTAAAAATTGTGTAGAGATGGTCAAAACTCAGAAAACAATGAGGCATGCAAGCAGGAAATAACACAGAGCTTTCAGGGCTATGCTTGAAGGAAAGAACTGGATACAAAAGAGTGATCCCACTGCTGTTGGAAGTTCCAAGGTTATCAAATAAAAGGGATAAAGCAGGATGACCCATTTCCGTGTACTGAGAGAAAGTGCAGCTGTGGTCCTGAACCCACCCTCAACATTTTAGGAATTTGGGGGAATGAAAGAGATGCAAAACAAAACAAACACTACAGGGAGAAAAAGTTCTAATTTTCAAGGAGGGGAGAAAGGTGGATCATGAAAATATAGTTTCATACCCCCAAAGATGTTTAAAGAAGACTAGTAAATATATAATTAGTAAGATCTTGAAAAAGGAAGATATGATGGCCAAGAATCTGATCATCATTCTAGGCTCTCTGAATGTCCTTTGTTGATATGATTCTTAGACTCATTAGGAGTGCCATAAAAAGTGTGTTTCTATTTCAACAGATTATTTAACAAAAACTGTCACACCTGTGTAGTCAAGAGAGAGAACTCTATGATGGATATGTATAAGAAAGAAAATTCGTAAATTTATTGAGCATCAGTACTCAAATAGCTGGCTCATTAATGCCAATAAGGACACAATAATTTAGGGTCCAGCTACAGGTTTCAATTCCTGCTTGATTTTCCTTGCCCCCATCTTCCCCATCTCTAGAAATTGACTCTCCAAATTCTCCCTATATGCAGCCTTGAACAAGTCCCCTTTCCCAAGCCAATCTTGACTTGGGAAGAAGAATACGAAAGCAGAATATACATCAAAAATCTACCTGTCCCACAAAGAGAACTATTTAGTGGCTACCAGGAGTCTGGGGGTGGGAGATGGGCAGAAAGGGTGAAGGGGAGAACCTATATGATGACTGACAAATAATAATGTACAACTGAAATGTCACAATCTTGTAAACTATCATAACCTCAATAAAAATCTCCCTGTGTTCTGGAGCTCAGTTTCCTAGTCACAATTCCTGGGGAAAAATTTTATTTTACTGATGTTCTTAGTCAATTCAGGCTGCTATAACAAAGTACAATAGACTGGGTGGTTGTAGACAACAGAAATTTATTTCTCACAGTTCTGGGGGCGGGAAAGTCTGCGATAAAGTTGCCAGTATGGTAGGGTTCTGGTGAGGACCCTCTCCCAGGTTGCAGAAAGAGAGGGAGAGCTCTCTGGGGTCTCTTTTATAGGGGCACTAATCCCATTCATGAGGGCACCACCCTCATGACCTAATTACCTCCCAAATGCCCCACTTCCTAATACCATCACGTTGGGAATTAGGATTTCAACAGATGAATTTTGGGGGGGACACAAACATTCAGTCCATAACACTGACGCTCCCATCCCCCAAGGTATTCTTCATGCCAATTAGACTCAGATCTGATGCACCAGGAGCAGATCTTGGGCACCTGAGTAGTAATCCACAAATTGCAGTGCCAGCCCCAACCCCTACCCTTCCAGATTATATTGGCCCATCTGTAAACCTATGTGATCTTAAGTAGTTGACCACTAATTGTTATTCTGCTCTGTTCCTTCTAGTAGCTGAATTGCACATTGGGTTGGGGTTGTAGGAGACTATCAAGCTCCTGCTGTGCTCCTCTCTGGGACACTCCCTGGTCCTCACATACTGACTTCTTCTACCGAACAGAGATCTCTCTCCCCATGTTATCCATAGCTATGACTTGTTCTGTATGTGTCTCCTCCCTGAAATCCCAGGATTCAGAACTTTGCCCACCTTCCTGAGTAAGCATAAGCCTACTCTCTTAGTCCCTCTGAAAACATTTACTCTTCACCTCAATAAACATGTCTCTATCCCCCCATATTCTCTCCCTACTGGCTGGCCAATGTTACCAACTCCTAAATATTGTTATGGCTAAGACTGCCCAATTTACAGCCTCTAAACTATTCAGAGTGTTTAGTTTTTAAATTTGTTCATTAGACAAATATTTATTGAGCCTCCAGCGTATGTCTAGCACTATTCTAACAACTGGAAACAGAGAAATGAATAAACAAGTTAAATTCTCTGCTCTCATTTAAGATAGATATACTTTATTTGAATTTTTCCTAAAAACTAGGAGATTAGAAGACAAATCAATCAAAATAAACCAGAATGATAAGCCAAAAAAAATTTAGCAGAGTAATACATTTTCATTTGGCTTTAAAAACTCCTCTGCTCAAATATAAGTTGGGGAAGATCTGGTATGTTGGCAGTTCAAGCAAAAAGCATCTGTGAGTTAACAGAGCACAGAAACCCAATGTGATAGAGCTGCTAAAAAACAAAACAAACCGACTTAAATCTTAGGCTGAACTAAAAGAACTTCAATGTCCACAACAGTCTGGAATAGTGTAATCAGTTATTGACAATATAGAGGGGCTTTTAAACTCTGGAAAATATTCAGGGGAAAGTGAGAAAGACGGTAAGAGACCTGGAAACCAAATTATTAGAGGAACTATTAAGAGATCATTTAGACTTTTTCCTAGAAAAGAAAAAGTCTGTGCAAGGTAAAATGGTTCTGGAAATCTTTTCAAATACTTGAAGTGCCATCATGTGGACACAGGAATAGAACCTTCCTACTACAAAGGACAGATCTGCAGCCAAACAAAGGCTTTCCAAAATGAAAGAAATTGGCTCATAACGTTGGGTTTTCTGATCATTGGAGTTGTGTCAAAATGGAATAGTCTGATTGTGTGAAAATGGTAGCGTCCCTGTCTCTGGAAGTTTTCCAGCAGAGGCCAAGTTGCCACCTGCTAAGAACTGAAGGGGGTATGAGGAGGACAGCAGGACCTAGGACAGTAGGACATAGGTGACCCTCTACCACCATCCAACATGTCCTCCAATTTTAAGTTTCTCTCACCATCCATACTACTCCACCACACACCCAAGGAGAGAGAGAGACTTCCCAGGCATGAGAGAAATACTCAGACAAACCCGATGACTCTCCTGCGATGGAGAATGCTAGACATAAATGCAGCCAGCACAAATTGAGATAAAATGACCCTTGTGAGAATTGCTAATTCAATTGCTTAAATAAAACTGTCTAAATTTAGATGTGCATATGGTACTCATTTAATAAGTCTTAAAAGTGACACTTCTTGACAGGCAAGGGAAATATTTAAGTGCCAACTTCAGAACCACAAATCTGTCTAAGTACTATAACTTGTGAATGAGATACTTTGCCAATTTATAATGCAAATAAGGTATACGTATACATGCATACACAGACACAAACACACACACACATGCTTTTTAAAGTTTGCCTTCTGGGGCCGGCCCAGTGGTGTGTAGTGGTTAAGTTTGCGTACTCTGCTTTGATGGCCCGGGGTTCACTGGTTCAGATCCCCTACACAGACCTACATGCCACTCATCAGGCCATGCTGTGGCAGGCATCCCACTTAGCAGAAGTAGAAGGACTTACAGGTAGGATATGCAACTATGTACTGGAGCTTTGGGAAGAAAAAAAATAAAAGAGGAAGATTGGCAACAGATGTTAGCTCAGGGCCAATCTTCCTCACCAAAATAAATAAACAAATAAAGTATGCCTTCTTGTTTTTCTTTTAAAGATTTTATTTTTTCCTTTTTCTCCCCAAAGCCCCCGGGTACATAGTTGTATATTCTTAGTTGTGGGTCCTTCTAGTTGTGGCATGTGGGACGCCACCTGTTAATTTTTAAAAATATAGTAATAACATTATGCTTACTTTTTCTTTAAGGACAATTTTGAATCCTTAGCTTTTAGAGAAATATCCTAAAATAATTGTGAATGAAATCATATGATGTCTGGGACTTGCTTTAGAACAATCCATGAATGGGTAAGTGGAAGGGGGTATAAATGAAAGATGGTCTACATCTTAATAATTACTGAAACTGGTGACGGAAGCCTATGAGCATTTAGTATACAATTATCTCTACTTCTGTATATTTTTGGTATTTTCCACGTTTTTAAAAATGAAATAAAATCTTATTTAACATGTCTTTTCTCTCCCAAAGTCTTTCTTCAATCACTAGCCATCAAATTTTCCCATTCACTACATTTTCTCTTAAACTCCTGTATTTTCTCAAGCAATTCAATTTTCACCTCATATTTACAATCCCCCAGGAGAAAAACAAAAGCCTTGAAGCTAACCACACCCAGTCCCTTAGAGGGCATATTAAAGATTATTAATTATGCTTAGAGTCTATCCCTTGAGGTCTTGCTTCTTATGCCAAAACATCTGTTTAATCATCTAATCTAAGTATGATTCCACTTGTACATCATTACACTGGAATTTCTTAAGCAAGAAAAATGTATTATCCTAAGTTTTGTCATCTCAACAACATCAAAGTTCATGTGTGTGTGCATCTGTGCAAACATACGTGTACATGTATATCTCTGTCTATGTGTGTGATCCAGAGGAAAATTAATAATTTTTAGAGCTTCTGAATTAAATAGATTAATAAACAAATCAAATCAGAGTAAAGCTAACAAATTAGGACAATGATACAAGATATAGTCTCCATTTGAATTTATCTTTTATGCCCTAAACTAATTTTATCATCTTGCCTTTACTTTTATTCAATCTTCATGATTTACATAAGGCCAACTGACAAACACAGAAGGAAAATGCTACCAAACACAGGAAATAAGTGACTGTGTCTAGCTCCCACAGATCTAGGCATATTTAGGCTCTTGGCAATATTGTATATCCTTAAATGAACACAGTAGGATTATTGTTTTGGCAGACACTCTAGACTATCTATCCAAAAGATCCTCACAACCCCTTTTTTCCCTTGCCTCTCTCTTTGGAGAGGCCTAGAAACTAAAGTACATGATTTCCCAGACTCCAATGCAGTGAAGAACGGCCACCTGACCAAATTCTTACCAATAAAATGCAAATGGAATTCACTGTGGATGTCTTCTCTTCTCAAATTAAAAATGTAAAATCTTACATGGAGAAAGCTTTGTACTCTTCTGCTTTTTTCCTTCTTGGAATACAAACATGACGTCTGGAGGTATAGCAACTATCTTGCAACTAAGAGGTCAAAAACACATGCTCAAGATAATAAAGCAGAAAAAGAGAAAGAGGCTGGATCCAGAACAAGATCGGTGAACAGCTGCTTTACTTCAGGCTACCTGTCCCCAGATGGATCTTTATATAAGAACAATAAAACACTGTATATACACAAGCCACTGTTAATAGTGTTTTCTGGGTTTCTGTTTTGTTTTGTTTTGTTTTTCAGGGAAATGTATTCCTGACTTACACACTAGTGTTCCTGGCAGCAAAATAGGTGGCAGGAGTTCAGAAGACAGAAACAACATAAACATATGTAAGACTGTTGGCAGACTCCTGCTGCTGGCAAAGATGAAGCAGCAGGGATTAGATTGACCCCTCCACCTAAAATAACTAAAACAATAGACATAATATGAGAAACAACAGCTTTCAGACATTGAACATCAGTGAATGCAGGACATTGATCTCTGAGAGAGGGGAAGAATATGAGGTTAGCCTCAGTGATTGCCCAAGATGACCTCCCAGAGAAAGTTTCTAAGCCTCAGAACAGAGCAGAGGAAACCAGGTGGAGCCTGGAGATCTCCCTGACTTGAAGCTACAGAGCTGGGAGTCCAGGAAGGGCAAAGCGGATAGAGTTTATATGGCAGACTACTGGAGAGGAGGGAGCTGCAAAGGGAGAAAGCTCTAGAGATCTGCGGAGCATTCCCCTCCAGTCTTCAGCTGAGTACAGAATAGGGAGGGCATCTGAGGAAAACACTAAAAGAACAGAAGTGATAGTCCCCAAAGGTCACACAGGCCTGAGAATAATCCATATTTTCAACCAGCCAGAGTGGAAAACGTCAAAATTCACGAGACATCAGATAGTACTCAGAAGGATAGCATCTCAGAAGTGAAGCCAAATTAGCCCCATATTAAGGCTGCCAGTGCTTACACCTTACAAAACCTAAAAGTGAGCTTGGAAAGGACCCAACTGTTTCCAAGTAGCTTAGCTGTGTGACAGAGCAAAGCTCAAAAATATTCAACACCCGACAAGAAAACGTTTACAATGTCTGCTATCCAGTGGGAAAAAAAAACACTCAAAGAAATGGGAAACTATGACCAGTAAGAGGAGGAAAAGAATCAATAAATAGAAATAGACTTAGAAATTACATACTTTAGTTTGTAAACAGCAAGAAAAAATGATCAGTATATTTGCTTTTATAGAATTAGTATACTATCAAGAAGAGTGAGGATTTAAGGAATATTGTTTTACAAAATGTAATACAAAAGAGAAATGCAACAGATAATATAATCAATTACTTTGATATGTGGGTAATTAACAATTGAGTAATTAACCATTACATTGATTATGTCATGGTATGAGTATTTCATAAAGAATCCTGGAAGAACATTTCCTCCCCAAATCAGAAACCATACTCTTATGACCTCAATTAGCTTAATGCTGCTGGAAGGATGTGGTCTGGTTAGTCTGTTTTTGGTTAAGTTATAAATACAACAAGAACAAGAACAATGCACACAAAATAACAGAAAACAACAACTTAATGATAACTCAGTGCAACATCCTTCCAGGTTCATCTTTTTGAACTTCTGTGCTCATCTCTGTGCACAGAAGCACCAAAGACTTACACATACTAACACTAGGATCAGCCATGAAAGTTATGTTTTGTTTCTCAATCCTCCGTTCAGAGTATGGGTTTGTAATTTACCTTCTTTCCAGCAAAAATCTCTACTCATATTTGAGTGCTACTGGTAACCAGGAATTTTATTATGTGAATTTTTCCTTTTTTTTTTTTTTTTTTTTGGTGAGGAAGATTGGTCCTAAGCTAACATCTGTTACCAATCTTCCTCTTTTTTGCTTGAGGAAGATTGTCACTGAGCTAACATCTGTGCCAGTCTTCCTCTATTTTGTATGTGGGACACCACCACAGCATGGGTTGATGAGCAGTGTGTATATCCACTCTTGGGATCCAAACCCACAAACCCTGGGCCACCGAAGCAGAGCACACAAATTTAACCACTACACCACTGGGCCAGGTCCTATTATTTGAAGTTTTACCATGACTTCTTAACTAAAATTCTTTTGAACAGTTTCATTTAATAAGTTATTTTTACAAAATTCATTGAACATTTGTAGGATTCTAAAACATTCTCAGTGTAACACCAAAATTTGCACATTTTTATGACACATCTGAAGACCATTGAAACCACCAAAATCATGAATTAGAAATGTTTTTAATCTTACAAAAGTAATCAAAAGACAACAGAGACAGTTTCTTTCTTTTAAAAAAAATGGAGAAGATTTTTCTTTCTAAATGTAAGATAACCATCCAGAGGCAATGGAAATATCTTTTAACTCTTAAAAATACAGCACAGACGACTGTTTTTTCTAAGATTTATTTATTTAGACAGTTACAGAACCCAAGTAATTCATTACAGAAAGGTGAAATAATGAAAATATCCTACTTTGAATTATCTAGCCACCATCAAAGATAAATTCCCTGGTCAAAAAGATGATGTTTCATTTCTCACTAACACGACCTGAGCGTCCAAGAGGTAACTGACAGTGAAAATTTAGTCCTTCTGAAAGCTCTGGCCAAGGTCAAATGAGCTCCAGAAAGTCAAATCCCATGAGGCCAGGCCACTAGGCACGGTGTTCAGAGGTAAAGGGCTCCCGTTGTTTCTCTTCCTACTCCAAATTATAAAGTCAGGCTGTGTTCCCCTGGCCCCCTGTTGTAATGAACCTAGAAATGCTAATATGAAACGTGTTTAGGAAACAATTTGCTAGAAAATTACTAACTCATCTGCAGAGGCTTGAATCATCTATCACTTGAGGGGGAAACCATTTTATAAATTCATCCCTTCTCCAGATTAAATTCTTAAACTCCTCCTGAATTCCTAATCAGACGACTTTGAAACCATAGTCTCAATTTTAAAATGCAGCATGCTTAATATACAGAAAAGTAACTGCTGTTTACACACGTTTCAGATTAGCAATTCATGCCTAATATCTCCTGAGGATTATTAACCAAGAAACATTCATTGAGGCTGGTTCATTATATTAAGTTTGAGGTGTCTTCATGTATCTTACCTTGCTGTCTACCATGACAATTGCCTTGCCTTCAGTCCAGAGGCATTTCTACAACCTCCTCCCCGTACATCACTGGCCGCTGTTATCAATGCAAGGAAGAAGAAAGTCTCCATGCTGGGTTTGTTCCGGGAAGAGGCTAAGAACTTCCCCATCCACAAAAGGTCCCAACACAAAAAATCCATTTATAAATTTGTTGTTTAGGAATTAAGAACAACATTACAAATGGTTTGGGTGTTACCAAGAAGGTGAAAACAAAGTTGCCACGTGCAGAAAATGATCTTTATGTCAACTAACCCCATCTTCTTGTTTTTGCAATTGAGAACTCAAACTCAGTCCAGAGACTGATTTTCCCAGATTAATGCAGCTTGTTTGAAGCAGAACTGAGATATAATTCAAGATTCTGAACTCCAAGTCTCATGCTAATTCTTCTTTCCTCTTTTACTTCATGTATGAATCCTGCCCTGGCACGAAAAAAAGGATCTTGAATATATATTTTATCATAATAACATAGCTGAACACTGTATATTTGCAGCGACACAATAACAATATAAATCTTGGTAAGTAAATAGAAAAAGATCAAGAAAATAATATTGTGTATGCTCCTTATTTATGCTGATGAAGAAATAAGTTAATTAGGGATCTGCTGTCTTCTACTTCGAGAAGGAAGAAGATGAGTTTCTCTGCCTGAGGGTTTAGAAGATTTGCCTCTGCTTTCAAGGACCGCTTCAAATGCTACCCTGTGCTCTGCGGACAGAGTTCACAACTCCTGCATGCTCTTTGTTACTCCTCTATCATAGCAATCACTACTCTGACCCATTTTTCAGTTAGTTGTGCCAATGGACTGGCTTCTCCCCATAGACTGTGAATTCCTGGAGGTTAGGATGTGGCCTCTTTCATCATGATACATCCGAGCACATCTATAATGGGGCTTCTGGCCTAACAAGAAGTCAGGAAATGTGTGATGACTCGAACTAAAGTGAATTATACTGGAAATTATCTTTTTGTTGTTATTGTTTGCTACAAGTAGAGAAAGCAAAAAAAGAGTAAGAGAAGCAGGAACAAGAAGAGAGACTAGAGAACAGGAGAGGAGAGAAGAAGACAGGAAAGAGCAGAGGTTGGAAGGATGAAGGAAGAAGGAAGAGAAAAGAAAAAGAGGGAAATGAGAGACTACTAGTAACAGAGGCATAGTTCCTTCGATATGAAATTACAGTCTAATATTTCTTGCCTTTCCATATACTAGAGTATAAGGGATTAGGCTTATGTTTTAAAATTGACTTTTTTCAAAAAAAACTCAGGGCCTAATTTTATTTTTAATATTTTTTATAAAATCTAACATTTCACTTAAAGAATAAAAGGATTCATGTCAAAATTTAAATGAATTGTACTTACAATAAAACCATTAAGAACACAAAAATTTAAACTTCTATAAATTTTGATATTATTTTTACATATATCTATTCTCCCATAGCCTTATATTTTGCCTTTCCTGCCATATTAATATTCTTACTGGTAACACCTCCTTTGGAACATAGCACTCCTGGGATGGGGCAGTATCATTTGACAAGTTGCACTGAAAGGGCATGGTTACCATATACCCAGGGAGAACTCTTAGTTCTTTAGCAAGCTGAATTTAGGCTCCCTTGAAACAAATATCTAGAAACAATACTTCATTAGTTAGCACATGCCATCCTATTAGCTCTGAGAATTAGTGTTTAGCATGTTCCTAGGGCTTCAGAGAAATCCAACTCATATTGTGTTAGCCTCATGTAAAGACAAGAGTGGGCAATAATAGGAAAATGCAACAAGTAGGCCCAGAAAAATGGAATAAAATGACAGCAAATTTGCTGTTTTGAAATTTGACTTTTTTAATCTATCTGCAATATTGTTGTATGAAAAGAGAGATCAATGAGTAAATGTGCTTTATCTGAAAGAATATTTAGCCAAAAGATGTGTTTTGAGTGCCCTGATGAATAAATTACAAAGTCAATATAAATCAATCATCTCCTAACTTTCCTATTCTCTATGAAATCAAGGAAATCTCTACAGACATTCAGAAAAATCATTTGCCATCATTCACAAAAAGAGTAAGAAATTGATTATAACAATTACCTAAATGGCTAGCTTTCTTACTACTGATTCTATTGCGTGTTGTTCTTTAAGATTCTAAGAGCACATAATTTCCAACGTTTTTATTTCCCTGTAAGACCTTAAGAGTTTCAGGCTGCCTCCCGTCACCTCAGTACCTCCCTGACCCACCAATTCTAGGCCTGTCCTCCAATGGGTGAGTCCCAAGCTGGAGAGAAACACCTACTGTTCTTGCCCCACCACAGTGAACATCCTTCACGTAACTGCTAAATTCTCAATTATCCCATAATGGGTGATGGGGCAAGGATCTTCTCCAGTCCTTCTCAGACTTTAGCGAGCCTAAGAATCACTACGGGTACTCCACAAAAACAGATTACTATCCCTCATTCTAATTTACCAGGTCTGAGGTGGACCTGGGAGTGGACATTTTAAACAAGGACAACAGGTGATTCCTGTTACAAGGCACTTGTGGACACACTCTGGAAAATAGTGATGCCTACTTGGGAAGCTGAAAATATTCTTGACCACCAGCCTGCTGAGGACCTCTATAATAAATACAGGGAAAAAATATCTGTCTATGAAAAGAATGATAAATTAATTCAGAGATTTAGTTGGAAACATTTGGCCTATGAATCTGAAATAAACTTTGCTAATGAAAGGAAGATAGCTGGAGAAGAAGCAACAGCTGAGAGTCATCACATGCCCCTCCATTCAGCCCTTTTCACATCCAAACCTATAGACTGCTAGGGAGCCCTTCCCACTCCCTCTAACACCTACCACATTAACATAGGATCTAAACATACACTGGAAATTGCAGTCATATAGATTTAGGGTTAGGAGGGCATTGGGACCAGATTTCGGTCCATAAGGTCCATTTAGGTCTGTAAAGTTGAAAGCCTTATAGCCAAGAGGTCTGGATAAAAAATGATTTGAAAACAAAGAGAATGAAGTCAGAGAAAAAGCCTGAGCCTGAGTGAGGTCAAGATCCAGACCAAGTCAATGATGAGGGTTGGATGGGGAGAGCAGGAGCGAAGCCAGGCAAGGCTTTGCTTTGCTGCTGTCAGTTGGACATTCCACTCAACTGCCCCTGGCAGGCATTCCAGTCCACTGAGCATGCCCAGTTTGTGTGACTGACTTTCACCAAGTAGAACAATCAATAAGATCACCATAAAGGCTTTACCAACACCAGGCCAGTAAAGTGACCACTGAAAACCATTCCCAAATTTGTTCTCAATGGACCCAAGTTTAGGGAGAGGAATTCCTTTGGTTTACAAAAATGGTTTGAGTCCCAGTCTCTAACTGCTTCCTTCTCAGATACTCTGGTCTCCACCAAAGGGACAATATTCGGTGAGATGCAGCCATTTTGTTGGTCAGCAGGAGCTCAGAAGCAAGAAAATGTCATAGTGGTAGAATACAGCATCATCCTCCTCAACAGCAGTCCATCGCTGGAAGCTTCCAGATCATTGTGCCGATCAAGTGGAGGAGGGATTTTCATCTAGAGAACCTTATGTGAACCTTATATGAGAAACTGCCAACGTGCTTCTTTGATTTTTTAGCCTTACTATTACTGATATTTAGGTGCTGTCTCTTAGAGAGCCTGAAACAGCCAAAACAACAACTCAGGACATGGAGGAATCCATAGGTAAGCATCATCAGATCCCGAGCAGTTAGGTGTTTTGTCTGTGTGACCATATGCATAAGTCGGGTGGCAGACGGTGTGCGTCCTTGTGAGAGGTCTGTACGCCTTAAAGTTTAATGAAAAGCTATGCTGAAGTAAGATTGTTTCTCTCTACTCTCCGTTTATTCCAAAAAATAAAATCACACTGATCGTAAAGGACCAATGATAGACTAGGAGGCTGACAGATGATTGTGCCTTACTTTCTTTAAAAACGTGTAGTCTGACCAAGGAGAATGTGGCTACAACACAAAGAAAGGCAGTTTCTCGTTTAATCTTAAATACTGGAAGAGTCCTTTGGAAATATTTTCCCTCAATTTTCAATTATGGTTGCCTTTCTGCTTTGCCGAAAAAGACTGTACTAAGGGGCTATGTTGTTTGATTTGGAGGCTTGTGGAAAATCACCACCTCCAAAATTATCTCTTACCAACTTACCATGTGGGCTGAAATTGCTCGATTCCTTTGACTCAAGTATTTTTTTCAGCTTTCCAGGGAGCTTTATTCAAATGCAAACATTCCTGGAAAGTGCAAGTCAAAAACATTTAGGTCATTATCAGAAAAGAGCAAGATTCCATGAGCATGGGACCAGAAGAGGGACCTGGCAGAGCCAGAAGGGAAGACGGAGGGAAAGAAGGTGTGGGAAAAGAGGACGGAGGAGGCATTGAGGAAGAAGTAGAAATAAACATAAACATCACACCCTTGCCTTCAAATGCTCAAGTCGGGTGTAAAGGATTCAGCTTATGGATTCTGAGAGCTGAGCCTTGCAACAGAGGATATATGTATAGGGTGATGCCTACATGACTGGAGGGATAAATAGGAATCTAGCATCTTTTATCTTCCCCTCCAAATTTAATTCAGATTTTGAAAAACATACTAAGCATCTGCTCTTTTCAAGTATGTCAAGTATATGAAGTACAAATAAGACATGGTTCCTGCCATCAAAGAGCTAGCAGTTAAGGAGGAGAGGGGGAAAGGTCAAGAAGGAACGGGAGAAAGAAAGAAGGAGAGAGGAGGGGGAGGAAGAGAGAGAGAGAGATAAAAAGAAAAAACTTTTTGCAACGATTTCATAGTAATTAACAGGAGGGTGTTTCTGCACATACTCAATTCTTTTTCTGTGCATTTTAGAGACTTTTGGTGATATTAACCTCACTCTCAGCGTACTGAACAAGGAAGATAATATTAGCAAGGTAAGGGAAACAGAGAAAAAACCTCTTTCCCATTCACTTTTTCTGATACAGTTGTCGTAACATTTCATATACATCCTTCTTTGCTTCAACTTGCTCTTTTGTCTCTGGCTTCTTACATGACACTCAATTTTACAGAAAATGCAGTTATAATGGAAGTCATTATAATGTTCAAGCAGTGATATTTAACATTTGAGGGATCCGAGTATCCAGTTCTAGAAGCAGCAAAAGAATGTCCCTTTCCACAACTTTATACAGGCAGATGTGGAAAGAGAGGGAATGTCAGACTTACGACCATGTGGATTAGACCCTCCTCTTGTATAATTTGAGGGCTCTGGGGAAAAATCCCAAAAGATCTCCCCTTCTCGTCTGTAACGCTCTTTCACAATTAGAGCTTTTTTCTCTGGGATTTGAAGCCTTCAGCAATCTTCTGTAAAATAAGTATAGTTACCCTTCATTGAACACTTATCTAGGAGGTAGAGAGCTAGAAGCTTTCCAAACAAGAGTGCATTGTGTTATATTCACTCCTCAGAACTTTATGAGGTAGGTATCCCTATTTCCATTTGACAACTAAGAAAAGTGAGGCACAGAGAAGTTACATGACTGCCTAACTAAGAATACAGGAGTACAGCCAAACGCAAGCCTGTCTGATTCCAAAATTATGCTCCCATTCATTATTTGATGTAGTTGAACGACACTCCCTATACTTTTCTCTCTTAATCCAGTGGTTCTCCACGCTGACTGCATATTGGGATCCCTTATGCAAAGGGAGTTATTTCATGCCTTGAACAAGGGCACAGGACCTCAAGGTAGCAAGCTTGAGGCTGATGGAGATTTCAGATCACTAGTCTCTCACCTTCCAAGGCCATGTAGCCATCTAAAAGATTTAGAAGAGGCCCTCACACGCAGTGTCTGGTCAAGCCACACGATTCCCAGAGGCTGCAACTCTCTCTAAAAGAATTCACAGCTTTCTCTCCACAAAGGCAGGAATGAAGCAACGACCTATAAATCTCCCTTAGGATCTGCTTGCATGGCTTAGCAGCCTCTTTGGGAATCACAGTGTGTTCCTTAATACCATAGTCTCTGCCTGGTGTAGGAGCAACAATTAGGGTGGTGGCCATTTCCATTCCCCCCAGTGCCCTACAACAGTGATTTTCGAGAGACTGATGTGTCAGGTAGTTTGCCCCTGCCTTCGAATAGATTTTGCCTTAGAAGTGTAGTCAAGTTTATAGTTGTCAGAATAAACTTTGCTTTACATATAAGGCTTTGACTCCTAATGATGTATACCATGTTCAGGAAGCCCCAGTAAAGATATATAAAATCCATTGTGTAGCAGAGATACATTGTTTAGTTTGATGGTGGTATTCATTTGGACTTCATCTGATTCTTTTAGCTTTGCAACTGAAATTTCTATGTATACCCTTGTGTGTTCACAGGAAGACATTTATAGTCATCTCACTTCTGTTATTCAGAATACTGACATCTTGGATGATGCAATTGTCCAACGGTTGATTTATTATGCTTCTAAGGACATGAGAGACAACAATGTAAGTTTGATTCTTGATGACAAATCAGTGTCAAGGCCAGCAACAGTTGACCCAGGTGCACCCATGTAGACATCCGTAAGCTTTTTCTACATCATTGCCAGGACCACAGATCGCTTTTATTTGTTCTTCGTGATAACTTAGATATTATTACAGTACCTATTATTTACCCCTTCACAGGAAACTGAGGCAAAGTGAAGAAAGACTTTAGAGATAATATTATCCAATCCACTTTTAGATGAGGATGTCGAGGCTTGGAGAGATTTTTTTTTCAAAGTAACATAGCTATCTATTGACAGAACAAGCAACTAGAACTCAGCTTTCTTGGTTCCCATGTGAATTCTTATCGTTTCATATGCTTACTTATCATTGTATCTGAAAAATTATTTGTAGGAATAGTCTGAGTCCTAGGATAATGTTACTTTCTTCCAGAAGGAATTTTTCCTTGTGTTCCTGCCAAGGATACTAACAATCTATGGTTAATCTCAGGGCTTGAAATTTTGGGGGGGCCACTTTTGTGACTCAGAGTTGGACTACAGTCCACAGAGGGCTGATTGAAACGTTCATCTAAATGCAGCCCTTGGGGGCCTTAGACCAAAAAATGAGAGGTGGGGTGACCAGGGTCTCACCATTGGTTGGCCCTGAATTCTGGCTATTCTCACAAAATGTTGCAAAATAACCTCAAACGCAGGGCTTACTCTCTGGATTCCCAATTTTTTCCAGATCTCAACTCAGTAATTCATTCCACTCTACATTGTGAGATCTTTGATGTTTTTATGGGTATATTTTTAATATCTTGTCCAGTTCTTTTTATTTTCCTCAGTAGTAAGGTTGATCAAATTTACCTAGTTGACCATTACTAAAAGGGGAAATCCTTCCCAATTTCTCCATCATCAGAGATATTAGGTTAGGACAATACTAAAACCCAAAGCTTGAGATTCCTAGCCCCATTTTCTTTTCACCATTCCCTTCAGTCTTTCAACCACAGTAATTCATATCACTTAAACATAAAACATAAATCCTATGTTCATGGTGCCTGATCAATTAGCAAGAAAACCTGTATTGACCTCAAGTTTACAAGAACCCTATTAAAACCTAGTTTTACAGTGCATTCAAATTACCTGTGCTTTCCCAGGTACTGACACCTAGAGGCTTACACCCTAAGTTTGTAACAGCCTGTTCTCCCTCTGTTCCAAAGCTAGGAGAACTTACAATTATGATGTATTTCCCCTCTGCAGACTCACTCTGCTCTTCCTCTAGCTGTTATTGTTATTTTCTTTTATCCCTCAGATCCTCAGAGAAATCAGAATGCTGGCTGGTGAGGTTTTGGTGTCTCTTGCTGCACATGATTTCAACTCTGTGATGTATGAAGTACAAAGTAACTTCAGGATCCTAGAGCTACCAAATGAATTTGTTGTGCTTGCCCTGGCTGAACTGGCAACCAGCTATGGTATGAAGGAATACTCTCCACATTTTTCTGGGAAACAACCACCCCTGACTAATTGTCTAAAACCCAAATGGGAGCAAACAGCAGAGGGGAGAGCATCTCTCTCTTCTGCTGTACTAGAGAACACAGATAGATGGATTTGGGCAGTTGTTTTTGACACAGATGAGCCTGTTGACCAGCCATTAGCCCAGGCTGCTCAAGTTGAGTTTGGCTGGGCTCTCTCCTACCCTCACCTTCCCTTTCATCTGGCTTTGCGTTTGCAGAAGCACGTTTTCCACAAGGCATATTCTGCAAACCACTGAACACTTTCATGAAGTAAAGGTTTCTTACGATTTGTTTCTATACCACTTTATTTAACAAATATTTATTAACCACATATTACCTGTGCTAGACCCTGGGGATACAGGCGAGTTCTGGTGGGAGGGATGAACATTAATACAATAATTACTCAAAAGAGTGATTGCTACTAAACAGCAGGTAGAGGTGGCTGTATTGCTAGTACATTACTTTAAGCCAACCCCTCCCTGGTTCTACATAACACGACCGCCTGGCATTATGAGAGGGAAGGCATAGAGGAGAACATCTTTCTACGGCACCTCATCTGCCTCCCCTGAGCAGCCTTGAAATGCTTGCTGTTGACATGAGGAGGAGTCACAGAACTCCCCCGTGTGAGATGATAATTGCCTTTCTCCTCTCGCACCCCTCACTGCAGTGTCCCAGAGTATTCCCTTCATGATGATGACTCTGCTCACCATGCAAACCATGCTCAGGCTGGCTGAGGAGGAAAGGATGAAGGGAGCCTTCTGTGTCGGTGAGTATCCCTGTGGTTTCCTCTTTGTTAAGACCAGACTGTGAATTGAGCAGATGTCTTATTTTTCCTTTTACTCTAGTCATGTCCTTTCTAATAATAATAGCTACCATTTATTGAGTGCCTACCACATGGAGGGCCCTCTGCAGGGAGTTATCTCTCAGTCCTCACAGGAGTTCTGCAAAGTAAGTACTATTAGCCTGTTTTACAGATAAGAAACCTAAAGTCATGTAAATTAAGGAATTTTCCCAAGGTGGTGACTCAGTCAATGAGATGTGGAGGTGGCATTCAAACCTAGGTTTATATGACCACACAATCTATATGCTTTCCACTATCCTATACAGCCGCCATACCTACCAGCCTTTTTTAATTGGATCACACTTTCTCAACGATGATTATGAGGGCTTAACCAGCTCTTAGCAGTAGGCTAAATTTTGGCATCTCTTTATAATGCAATATAGTAATAATGATAAGTAAACAATCAAGTCAAAATGCAAACAATCATAAAATCAAAGAAAACAGGTAAACAAACTATGGTCACAAATCCCCTCTACCCAAAAACAAATACATCTACAGCAATCGAAGGTCTACAGAGAAGAAAATGCTCTGGAATTCCTATGAAAAAGCATTGCCAGCATAGTGAGAGGTTTCTTGGATGAGTCTGGAGACCTGGACTCTTGTCTCTGATCATCCACTGGGCTATTAGGTGACTCCTCCCCTCTCTCAATCTCAGTTTCACCTCTAAAAATATCAAATAAAGTGATTGCTAATATCCTTTTCACTTCTAACATCTCAACTCTATTATTTTGAAATATTTTAAAGCCCATGCTGTCAGGAATGTCTTCTTTACCTATCAACCAAGTCTTTCGTATTCCATTTACCCGTTTCCTCCTTGTTCTGTCATCAATGAAGGTAATATTTGTACCTGATACATACTGAGAATTTACAACGTGCCTGGGCACTGCCCTGGGTATTTTAAGATTATTATTTCATTTAACCCTCACAGCAACCCCATTAGGTAAATAACATTTTTCCTCCATTTTACAGATGAGATAATTGAGGCTCAAAAGATTGAACAGCTTGGCTGTGTTCACACAGCTAGTATGTGGCAGAGCCAAGATTTGAACTATGACTCAAGGACTTGAGCAACTATACTAGATTAGCCCACTTTTCAACTTTTTTCTTTCCCTACTTACTATCACAGCCAACATTGTGTTCCTGCAAATAAATTTTGGTGCCTCTAATAGCATTTCTATCTCCAAAATTAACAACCAAGAAGGTAAAAGGAAATAAAATCAGAAATCATCATGGCAGTGAATAAGGGAATTCTCTGTCTTTGTGTTATAAAATTATCTAAATGCCCTTTGGTCCTAAGGCAACTTTTGCCTGACTGCCACTAAAGAAAGAAGTATAGTATTTAGTAGCCATCCATCTATCCATTCATTCAATCATCAACAAATAAGCAGATATTGTGTTTGTTACTTCGGATACCATCAGTGAACAAGACATCATCCCTTCTCTCACGTTGCTTATAGGCCAGTGCAAAACACACACACACATGCACAAAAGATAACGATAAAGTTTAGCAGGAGATTATCAGAAAGAGAGTGGAGGGAATATGACTGAGCCAATAAATGGCCAGCTCTAAAGCCAAGATACTTAAAATCTTTTCCAGAGTATTCTTTGAATGTAAGATCTCAAAAAACTAAACTACAGATTTTCTTTGTTACCTAATGAAAGGCATAGCATGAGGGCTAAAGGAAAAAAATAATATTATTTAATGCATTTAATGCAAATGGGTTAGTGGCCCAAATGATATTTTTGCAGGCCCAAGAGTTTTTAAAATTTTATTGAAGTAAGACAGACACAGGAAAACCTGCAAATCACAAGTGTACAGGTTGATGAGTTGTTACAAAGTGAACTTATCCATTTGACCACCACTCCACTCAATAAGTGGGATACCCCAGAAGCCCCCCTCATCTTTTATCCCAATCATCACACTCTCTGTCCTTTCCAAGGGTTACCCCAGTCCTGACTTCTAACACCAAAGATTAGTTTTGCCTGTTTGTGAGATTCATACATGTTGGTTTCTGTAGCTATAGTGCATTTTCATCTCTGTATACTATTATGTGCCTAAACTACAATTTATTTTCCCATTCTACCTGTTGGCAGATATTTAGACTGTTTAATGTTTGAGGCCATTAAGAAAAAATAAAGCTAATATGAACAATCTTGTACAAGTTTTTTTTTAGTGCCTGTATGTTTGCATATCTAGTAACTATATACCTAGGAGTGGAATTTCTGTGTCCTAGAGAACACATATTCAACCTTAGTAGATAGTGCCAAGAGTTTTCCAAAACGTTTGTATCAGTTTGTACTCCCAACAGCAGTATGTGAAAATATAGGCTGTACTTTAGGCTTGTCAGCACTTGAAATTGACTGTTTTAAATTTTAGCCATTCTGAATAGTATGTAGTAGTATCTCATTATGGTTTGAATTTACATTTCACTAATGTGGCTGAACACTTTGTATGTTTGTTTGGTACAGTCATAATACTTTATAGAAACTATTACCCATTTGCTGATCACCAGTACTCTCTTCTCAAATTATTTTATGGTCCTTCATATCTTTATATTTTTCTCAGTCTGTGGTTATTTTTAAAATGCAGCCCTTGAGAAGTTCAGCAAGGCCATTTACGAGTATGTCAACCACTGGAGAGATTTCCCCTATCCCAGACTGGATGCCAACCGCCTGTCTGACAAGATCTTTATGCTGTTCCGGTATATAATGGACAAGTGGGCCCCCATGACCTCACCCATGAAAGTGAGTGGGGGCCTCAGCTAGCTCTCCTTCCATGCTGGTTTAACTCCCTTTTCTTTTTTTTGACTGGATAGTTAATCTCAGTTCTTTTGGAAAGTTAATGGGCTGTGTTTTATCAGGTTTATCAAATCTTTTTTCCTTCCTATTTCAAATCACTGTTTATTCATTCCTTCAACTAATATTTATTGAGTCCCCATGGCATGCTAAACACTGTTCCACATGCTGGAGATACAGCAAGGATTAAACAGACCAAAATCCCCACTCTCATGGAACTCACATTCCAATGTGTGGAGATAATAATAAACAAGAAAAAAGCAGCAAAATATATAGAATGTTAGCTATTCATGTCTTAAATATCATAGCCCATATTTGGGCTGAGTCATTGATTAGGAAAAACAACAGTCTGCAGAAATTGCCTGCATCTGTGAATATCACAGTGAAATAAAATAACATCTAAAGAATGTACTTGGCTGCTTCAAAATATTGTAATGCCTTATAAAGGATAGATTAAAAAGTGCATTCACATGTATGATCCCATCCTTGTTTTGCTCAATTGCTATAATTTTTTGAAGTAGGCTAAATTTTACCCTACTTAGATCTCTTTCTTGCTATATTATAAAATACTTAACACTTAGCTGCCTTCTCTAGTTCAGTTTCTTTTCTATACTTTAAGTTATTAAAGCATTTAATTTTTAACATGCTGGGGTAGTTAAATTATTAGCAAACATGGAACTTTTAGCTATCCTGTAGAAGTCTTTTCTTCAAGACACCTGGAAAACAAAATTCAGTACAAATTTGATGACTACTTTCCCAATTTCCCACAGGAGGAATTAGGCAAGTGACAAGAAGGTACACAAAGTAATAAAGGAGCACAGAGAGAGAAGCATGTAACTCCCGTAGTGAGCACTGGAAAGGCTGTGACATTGGAACTGAGCTTGCAGGCCATGAAGTTGTTCACTACAGGGAAGGAGAATTCTCTAACGAGGAAATAAAACCCATTGAAGCATAGGCTGGACATGGGATAACATGCACACTTGAGTTAGTCCAGTGGGAGAAAGGAAAGGGGGAAGAGGAAAGGAGATATAGAAGCGGAAAGAAATGAAACCAGAAAGCTGGTCTTAGCCATACAATGAAGAGCCTTGAGTGCTACACAGAAACTTGGACCTTTTTTTTTTTGAAATGAAATACCTGTAAAGGATTTTAAGCAAAGATTTGAGTATCAGAAAAAATCATTCTAACATCAATGTTAAAGGTGGATGGGATGTAGGGGTGGATTAAGACAAGACTATCAGTTAGGAAGCTATAGAAATATTCTAGGTCATAAATGCTAAGGGGATCAAAGTATGTAGTATCAATGGTACTGATCAGAGTCGTCAGATGCTGAAGAATACAATCAAGAGGTCTTGGCATCAATTGGGTGTTTATAATGAGGGAATTAGAGGCACCTGGGATGACTCCTAGATACACAATTTGAATGATCTTGGGGCCATTAACCAAGATATGAAAAATTTGAGCTGGCCCAGTGGCACAGCGATTAAGTGCACACCTTCCACTTCGGTGGCCCGGGATTCACTGGTTCGGATCCTGGATGTGGACATGGGACCGCTTGGCAAGCCATGCTGTGGTAGGCATCCAACATATAAAGCAGAGGAAGATGGGACAGAGGTTAGCTCAGGGCCAGTCTTCCTCAGCAAAAAGGGGAGGATTGGTGGCAGATGTTAGCTCAGGGCTAATCTCCCTCAAAAAAAAAAAAAGATATGAAAAATAGGGGGAATAATACATTTAGGGCAATAAAAAAATGAATTTAATTTTAGACTTTTTGACTTGAATGCCCATGGGACATTCAAGTAGAGATATTAGTATGTTTGAGGATATTCAGGATTGGTGTTAAGAGAAAAGCAAAAGCCAGATACGTAGATTTGGATATCATCACTATATAAGTGACAACTGAGGAAATGGTTTGGGATGGAGTTGTTCAAGAAGAGCATGCAGAGTGGAGATGTGCCAAAAGTAGACTTCCAGGGGCATCAATATTTAAGGAGAAGGCAAAGGGAGAAGAGCTCATGATGGAGAATTGGGAATATGCTGCTCAATGAAGAGGAGAACCAAGCAGAATGGATGTTAGAAAATAAGAAAGGAGGAATTTTCAAGAAGCAAAGAGACATCTAACAAGCCCATTGTTACAGTGCTCAAGCTAGAAAAATCTTGAAAAATGTCCATTGCACAGAAATCTTGTAGAGGCACCATCCAGCTGGCACACGGTCTTGAGTGAAACAAATGGTTGTTATTACTGGCACTAAATTTTGAGGAGGTTTGTTGAATAGAAAAATTTAGGTGACGGATAAAACTTATCATATAATATTAGCTAGAAAAAGCAGAATATAGAACTATACATTAAAGAATGATGACAATTTTTAAGAAACTAAAATGCATACAAAATAGAAAGTTCAGAATAAATCAAATAAATAAAGAACATATTAAAAATACACCAAACAGTGATTTTCTATGAGTTCTATGGATACTATGTTTTCTTCTTCATCATAATTTTTGTGATTTCTAAATTTTTATAATCAATATATATTGCATTTGTATTTTGTGCTCACTCATTTTTGATGTCAACAAAAGCAGATTATAGTGGATTGAGGGGTAAATGGGAGGCAGGAAATGGAGATAGCGAATGTAGGCCACTCCTTCAAAAAGCTTTGCTTCAAGAGAAAGGAAAGAGAAACAGAACTGGGTGGGGAAAATATGGGGCCAAAGTGACAGGGAATGAAAGAATTTGCTCTCAATATGAGGGAAATTTTTAATTTGTTAATATATCAAAAGAAAGTGACTGTTAGAGGTTAAAGAAATAGGAGAGAGGGGCAAATATTGAAATGAGTATCGACATAGATATAGACGTAGATACAGATATAAATTCTGCCTCATACCATGATCTTAACCTAAACATTGTCTAAAGTTGTTTGAAGAAATCTGTCCTGATTGAAAGCAATGAGGAAAGTTTTGGGGGGGTATCTAAAGCTCCTGTTCTTCTGAGAAATGTACCAAAGCATAATGAAGTATTAGAAATGGTATTTGTCTGCTGCCTCTGCAGACTTTGGCCATCATTAAGGCTCACGGCCCCACAGTGAGCCTGCTGCTCCATCGGGAAGACCTCTGTGAATATGCCCTGGGCCAGGTACCCTGGCTCCTGAACCAATACAAAGACAAAGAGACTGATTTCCATGTCACTCAGGTAAGAGCCACACCCTAAAGGAACTGATTTCAAAGAGTTGACTGGCAACCATCCCAGAGGATATTAAGTTTCAAGAGGGCCTAAGAACTTAAGTATCTGTTTGGGCAGCTGAATTTAAATACCTCTTGGGGAATATGCGGTAAAGAACGAAGAAGTTGGCATAGCTGGATGAGGGAAACTCCAGAAAGGGATTGAGAATTTTCTTTTCAAGCTCCTGAGGCACTGAACAAGGTGGTGGAGCCAGAATCACCAAAGCAAACTGGTAACTGCAGGAAGGTTAGGGGTTTGCTCTCTTCCCAAAACATATTTGCCTTCCATATCAGGTGCTGCTGCTTCATGGGCAGCCTCAAAATAACCTTTGAGAGCTTCCGTTCTAGAGTCTAAAGCAAATATTGACTGCGGCAGTTCTTTATGATGTTGACCTTCCAAAGGGCTTGAGGAGAGCCATCTTTACCAATTTACTCCACCAGGTAAGAAGACTGTGCTGTCAAATCTGATTGTTTCATTTTCACCAGTTTTAACATCTACCCACCTGATTTTTCCTCCTCATTCATTCAGGTCTGCAGAGTTCCAGAACATCCAGTAAAGGAAAATGAAATTGAAGCTTCAAGCTGTTTTCTCATTCTAGGTAGGACCCAGCATCCAGATGCTTTGTAATAAAAATGTCTCCGAGTGGTGATGATGATAACGATGAAGGGTGTGCAAAGTGTCCATTAGTTACTTTCACACACACGCCCTCAAAATGTTTCTTTGGCTCACAGTATTCTATGCCTGTCCCTATCCTACACGTTCCCAAGAGGAGCATAATAGATGAAGTGACCAATCATCCTGGTTTGCTTGAGACTAAAGAATTTCCAGGGAGATGGAAATTCAGATTCTAAAACCAGGAAAGTCCCAGGCATATTTTGGATATTAACCCCTTATCGGATATATGGCTGGCAAATATTTTTTTTCCCATTCCGTAGGCTGCCTTTTCATTGTGTTGATGGTTTCCTTTGTTGAGCAGTAGTTTTTTAGTTTGATGTAGTCCCACTTGTTTGTTTTTGCCCATACTTTTGGTGTCAAATCCAAAAAATCATTGCCAAGACCAATGTTAAGGAGCTTACTCTATGTTTTCTTCTAGGAGTTTCACGGTTTCGGGTCTTATGTTCAAGTCTTTAATCCATTTTGCTTTGATTTTTGTATATGGGGTAGCATAGGAGTCCAGTTTCGTTCTTTTGCATGTAGCTGTCCACTTTTCCCAACACATTTATTGAAGAGACTATCATTTCCCCATTGTATGTTCTTGGCTTCTTCCTTAAAAATTAATTGACCATATATGGATGGGTTTATTTCCAGGCAAACCAGAATGAGTTGGTAAGCCTAAAGATAGGAAATGCTTTTTACTTGGTATCTGAGATTTTTTGAAATTGTGTCAAACTCAAAATCACCGTTTTTCCTCTCTGGTCATTTCTTCATATCTATTCCTTATCTTTCTCTCTCTCCTTCACTCTCTCCCTTTTCTTCTTGCTATCACATCACAGTCCTACCCATCATCTGGTTAGAATACCTGAGACAGATTGTAGAGGAGCCACTGAAGTCCCAGGATCAGGATACAAAACTGTGTTCCAACATAGTCCCAGAGGACAAGGGACAAGAGCAATCTTACACCTCCCACACCTCCACCCTCCCCAAAATATGTCATTTCTACTACTTCATTACATGCTCTTCTATTATGCTCTGGTTCTCTCCTAACTGACCCCTCTATTTCTATACTTTCCACTTCTCTATGCCCCAGCCTATTTAACTACTTCGCTTTACCTCTGACAACTTGCAACCCAAACTGCTCTGCTCCAGCCAGGCCTTTCCTCACTCTTCCCTGATTCCTGCTCCACCTCTGTAGCTCTCTAGCTCCACAGCCAGTGAAGCATCACTCCAGTATGTGTTCACAAGGTGTTCTCCCTGTGTCTCCTCTTCTTTTCTTATAAAGAAACCAGTCGTATTAAATTAGGGCCCACCTTAGTGACCTCATCTTAACTTGAGTCCTTCTGCAAAGGACCTCATTTCCAAATAAAGTCACGTTCACAGATATGAACAGAAGTGAGCCCAGGTATAGAAAGCTCTCTTACTGATCAAACTGCTTCATTAATTCTACAATACTGAAGAAACACAGACATAATAAAATCTAATGACCAAATGAAGAGTGACGTTGACAATCCTCACAGAATTACCTTCTTCCTATTCACAAGTATTTTACCTAAGGTGAAAATGAGTTCTATGACCCCAATATTTCTTAAACCTGCAGCCCATTCCAATCCTGCAGACCTGATGGAATTTTTTGATGAACAGATGAGAAGTAATAATGAAGCCATTCGAATGGGAATCTTGACTTTGTTAAGATCAACTATCAATGCAGACGGTAAGTGATAGGGATAAAGCTGGAGTGGTTTATTTTGTACCAAGAAGCACACTGAAGTCTATGCACTCTCTAATCCTGTCCTATGTCTTTGAGATATTTATAGAACATCGAATCCAAGTGAAGTTCTGTCTTCTCAGTCATCTACACTCTACTACTTTTAAACAGGCATTTTCAGTTACCTCCCTTCTTTCATGATATTTATGGATGCACCCAGTTGAGAAGCACAAGTAGAATATTTGAGAATTGAATTTAGAAGTTAGAAGATCTAGTAAGCTGGTTAATGGCCTAATAAAGAGGTGGTGAGAGGAATGCACAATATTTTAAAGATTAATATCTTTAGAAAAGAGCAGAATTTAATGAATTCTTACATTTTGTTAATTCCAAGAAGCTCATATTTTCATGACATTGGAATGCATCTTACAATTGATGGCATCTTTAATGATTATCAGCCACTATAGTTTTTTCTTTTTTGATGTGATATAAAATAATAAAATGATAATACCTCATAAAATTGATGATATCTTGGATTTAAGAAAATATGAGAATTCACTTTTGCTCTACATTATTAAAATTTTACATTATTTTGCTCTAATTATTAAAATTCAGTTAGCATTGGGGTTTACTGAAGAATCAGCAGACAAGAAATATGAAATAGTCTCACGAAATTTAAAACTGATCCACTGGGCATCATGCATTGAATCCACTTTGGAATCTAACATTTTAAACAAGATGAAACGAAATGTAATAGAGAGCAAAGAAAGCAATCAGCATCTTTAAACAGTTGGAAAAGAAAAGGGTAGGAGGGAATTGAATAAACATAAACGTTAAGGACAAGAGACTTGGCAATTATGCACCATAACTCTAACGGGTTTTCATCAATCCTAGAACATACAGTACCCCTACTGAATCGGGCCTCTCAACCACTCCCTCTGTCTTTCAGAGCCCAATTTGAGGGATCACATGACTTCAGTTGAAAGAACAGTCAAAGTCGTCATGAGTGACCACAGTATAAAAGTAAGAGAATGAATGGGGACTTTTATTTGGTTGATGATAGATTTAGGAATAAATGAAATGGTTTTGACTATTTAAGGATCTGCTTATGAGATTGCTTTACAAGGAACTCAGTGATCACCTCTATTTTTAAAATAACTTCATGTTTCTCCCCCAAAAAACCTATATCAAGGCAACATTCCAAAGTACATTCAGTTCAAGGGGTTCTCAGTAGAAAAAACAACTTTGCCCAGAGCATCACTATGTCATGCTCTTCGAATAGTTTAAAAATTAATTGTTAATTATAAAGATAATATATCCTCCTCCAAAAAATACTAACCCCTAAAACTTGTTCTGAGTATTGTCATCCTATTTTCCAACCAAAGAGCACCTAGAACAAGCCTTACACATAATAAAGTGCTCAGCATTTCCTGACTTTTGATTAACGTATTCCACGTTAGGAAAGACATAGAACTTATGCCGGAACAAACAAGAAAATAACAATTGTATTTTTTGTATAGAAACCATATTTTATTTGGATCAAAGTCCTACAAAGAAGCCAATGAAGGGGAGAAGATTTCCCTAAGATGCTTTGGTCACCAGTGACCCTGTTTAAAATAACAAAAACTACACAATAAACAATACAGTGATTACATGTAAAAACTTGACCCAGTAACTGGCCAATCCAATCGAAGAATTCATAGAAGATTTTCAGGTAGAATAAAAGAGTACAGAAACTTTAAGGAAGGCCAGCTCCTAGGCAAAAACAGAGAGAAGGTGTACCTCTTTTTTTCTCACTTAAGGGGACTACTGGGTGCCTTTATGCTAATTACTGATTGCCACCATGAAGTCCTGCCTCCCTCTTCAAAATTATTTTTTTCTTCCTACCCTCCATTAAAAGACTCATTCTCTAAGGTGTTAGATGTGATCTTTCTACCCTCCAGGGAAGCAATACAATAAACCAATTGAAGCCAAATTATTAAAAACTTATAACAGATTTATAACCCCTTATTCCAATCCCTAGGGCCAGATATATCTCAGAAGTCACAATTTTTCAGATTTTAGAAAAATATTATTGTGACAGTAGCCCACAATCAGACCCATTAATATTTCTGCAAGAAAATGTATGCATATCTACACTGCATAGAATAAGTAAAGACTACAAATAGCTTTGAAATAGTTCAGTTCGGATTTTGCCACTAATGAGTTGGCACCAAATTTAAGAGACAAAATACAAATTTGCAGAGTTGTCTGGGTTTTGAATTTGTGGATAAGGGATTGTGAAACTTTATTTCAATGCACTATCTTTGATTGAGGATTTTAAAAGTGATGCAGTGTTTTGGCCCAAAGTTACCAATATTTCATAACATACAGTAATAGAGGATACATCTTGGAAGCTAGGGAGAAAGATTTTGGTTAAAGAGACTCTTTTCGGTGACCCTTAACTCATAACCTAGAGACTGCTTCCTGACTCATCTATTATAGTAACATCTTTCAATTTGTACTCTTTTTTGACAAGGTTCCTACTAAATGGTCCATGAAGGTTAAAGGATAAGATAAGCTAAATTTCCACTCTGCCCAACATACTAATATGTTGTGAATGCATTTTTCTTACTCTAGGTAAGGACTTCCACCCTCCTTCTCATTCAAACCATGTGTGAAAAATGCTACATTGAAGCCCGAGAAGGATGGCCACTGATTGATTATGTCTTCTCCCAGTTTGCAGTGTCCAGCAGGAATCTGGTAGGAAGAGGGAACAGTTTTAAGTGCTGCATGGTGACAAGTGCAGTTGACTCAACTGAGTTTCAAAAGAAATGGCTGGGGTTACATTCAATAACTAATTGAGAAATTACATTTCAGTCTTATCATTTTTATTGATAAATTTTTTCAGCCTCTGGTATTCTTAGCTCCCTTTCACTGATATCACTTCTAACTTATAAACAGAAGGTAGGTTAAACCACAGTTTTCCCCATGGAGGAGGCAACCTGGCCCCAAAGGTTTGGGGTGGTTTGGAGAGGGGCGGAGAAAATGAATTGCTTACAGAAAATAAAAGACACCAATACTTGCTGCACTGGAGCTGGCTTCCTTTGGGTGAATAGCCTGAAAAGCAGGTGTGTAAGATTTCAATGATCTTAGCAAGTTTGCCACAATGGAAATTACAGTCCACTCCACTAGGAAGCAGGATATTTGAAAATTTTGCCCCAGAGAAAATAGTAAAGGCCTAAGGCAGAGAGGGAATATCTGTGATTCAAGGATCCTCACAATTTTTGCTTTTCTGCTTTAGCCAGGGATGTTTTTCCTACCCTATTCCTCCAAGGAGCACTTTAAAATAGGGATTAGACACTGGAGACCAAGATCACTGGGTTCCATGAGCCCCTGCAGTTGAGTGACTGTGTCCTCCACCCCAGAGTCTGACAACACATCCAAGTAAGGTCAGAGGGGACCAACAGGAGGGATTACTAACAAGTCACCTGTTTCATCTTTCTTAAAGGAGAAACTAACAAAACCTAACTCCCATGAGGATGAAAAGGGAGAGAAATCTGTCCGAGAAACAAGCCTCGAGGTCTTGAAAACCCTAGACCCATTGGTCATTGGAATGCCACAGGTAATTGGTCTTTTGTCACCACTTAAAGTTACTTTGATTACCTTTCTAAAGCTCTGCCCATTTAGGAGTAAAGACATGAGTTCATAGTCCACATGTCACCAGCTTTTTATACTCTGACTAGAGGAAGTGTATTGTGATGCTCAGTGCCCAGCACACAGTAGTTCCTCAAAAACTGGTGTTGAACTAATTAATTAAATAATCTCTTCTATCTGGATAGCAAATGACAGTTTATGAGCACCTTGATATATTATTTCTCTTCTTTCCCTAACATACCTGGACATATTGTTAAGTAGCGAGTGGTGATTCTAATGCAGTGAATGCTAAACTTTCTCCATTCATCTGGAAAAGTGTTAAAAGCACATATTTCCAGACCTCACTTGAGACCTAATGCAATCTGAACCTCAAGAGAAAGAGCCTTGGAGTCTATATTTTCCTTAAGCAAAACCACCCGAGAGAGGATTTAGTGGCCAGAGATACATGGCACAGCCAGGAGACAATCAATATACCAATTTAAATGGATCAGAAGTTCTGTCTAGGATATTTTAAACTGTGGTTCTTGGATTATCTGCGATATTTATTTAAAATGCAGATTTCCAGGCTGTATGCTGGACATACTAAATCAGCATATCTGGCCTGCGGCCCATGAATCTGAATGCAAATAACTTCCAACATTTCTGATGCATACTAAGGTTTGAGAAATCCTGAACTAGCAGTCAATAATGAAAAAGTAGTCTAGGGCCAGACTCTGAAGAGACAAATTCTTACCTTGTGCTTGATGAGTCATTGAAAATTTTAAGGAAAGGCTAAACATTTAAAATGATAATTGCAGGAAACCATTGGACTGACGTAGGGGTAGGCTAAAAGCAAAGAGACTATAAACGACACCAGATGGAACTCATAGGAACTGGAGTAGGATCATAATAGTAGGAAGGAAAATATGGAAGGGCATGAGAGATCTTACAGTGAAAAAAGGACTAAGCTTGGTGATTAAATATAGACAACAAGACAAAAGGAAGAGTTCATGTTGACACGTAGGTTTCCATTAGGACAAGGGAGTTTTCCAGGGGATGTGAAACACACTGACTATAGAAACTAGACATTCCAGGGCTCCAGAGCAATAAGATTAGCGTCTGAAGGGCTGGCCCCGTGGCCAAGTGGTTAAGTTTGCACGTTCCACTTCAGCGGCCCTGAGTTTCACCAGTTTGGATCCCGGGCACAGACATGGCACCACTCATCATGCCATACTGAGGCAGTGTCCCCCATAGAACAACCAGAAGGACCTGCAGCTAGAATACACAACTATGTACTGGGAGTGGGGGCCTTGGGGAGAAGAAGAGGAAGAAGAAGAAAAAGAGGATTGGCAACAGATGTTAGCTCAGGTGCCAATCTTAAAAAAAAAAAAAAAAAAGATTAGTGTCTGAAGCACAGAGCGTAACAGCAGCCCATCCGCTGTCCATTTCCAGTCATTCTCACTTGGGTAGTCCCATTCCAGTCTTGGAGTTCGTGTAAATATATGGGGCATTTTGAGCTGTCACACTGACAAGGGGTTTACAGGCACGTGGTAAGTGGGGCCCAGGGTTGCTAGACTTCCTGCCATGCCTAGAACAGTTCCTCACAATGAAGAACTGTCCTGCCCTAAATACCAGCAACAACCCCCTGGGGAAACACTGACCAACACTTACTCCAACCAGCACCTGAAAATGAATGTGCTATGCAGAGGTCTTTTTTAATGATTTCACTTTGATTTGGCCTGAAGAGTAAAATAGTAACAAACGAGAGAAAATTTTCTAAACTGAAGGAAAACACACAGTGAGGACCAAGGAGAAATAATGGAAAAGAATGAGCAATCCTTGCATCTGGCCCTGTGTTTTCCACAGGTACTATGGCCAAGAATGCTGACTTTCGTAGTACCTGCAGAATATACAGGAACTCTGGAATACTTGTTTAATATTATCAGAATTCTGATTATGGCAGAGGAGAGGAAGAAGAAGAATGCCAAGGAGTCAACAGCACTTGTCATCTCCACAGGAGCTGGTTTGTACATTCAAAAACGAAGCAGGGGCCAGCCCTGTGGGCCAGTGGTTAAGTCTGCATGCTCTGCTTCGGCAGCCCAGGGTTTTGGCCCAGGTTCCCGGGCGTGGACCTAGCGCCACTCATCAAGCCATGCTGAGGCGGCGTCCCACGTAGCACAACTAGAAGGACCTAGAACTAGAATACACAATTATGTACTGGGAGGCTTTGGGGGAAGAAGAAAACAAAAAACAAAACAAAGTGAAATATTTCTCTCTTGAGAGACTCATTTCCAGAAAGGCAACAATGCTTTGATCATATACCCAACCCCAATCTGGATTTTTTAGCCCTCACAACAATAATGAAAATTGCTTTGTCTTTCTAGTGAAACTTCCTTCACCACAACAGCTGCTGGCCAGACTTCTGGTGAGTGAGTGATGAAAAGCCAATGTGGGATAAATTTAAGTCAATATAGATAATTCAGTTCCAAATAAATGCTAATAAAAATTACATGGATACTCCAAACCAAAAAAACATGAAAATGGCATAACAAATGTTCTGCTATACTAATGACACTCATGAAGATTTATTATTGACAAGATTATCTTCTCACTCTGAAAAGCTTGTTAAATTTTATTTATGATCTTAAGCATAGACTAACTTTGATCCTTAAGTGCCAGTCAAACAAATTTCACATTTATCGTTTAGATTTCCCTCTCTTCTTTTGACCCCGTATGTATCATTTGCTTAAGCCCTATTTTCAAATACCCTTATTTCATTAATAAATATGTCTAAGTGTTGGTACCTTCCACTTAATTTTGGTTGATGGCTTCCATATACTTTTTAACCTTTATCCTCAGAAGAAAATTGGAGAGTTTTACCTTTGCTCTAGAATAAGTAAGAATAGGCTGTGATGATTTGTTAAAAGATTATCTAATGTAGAATGCGAAGGAATCTAAGACAATGGTAAAAAGGAAAGGGTAGGTGGGCCTTTTAAATATCCCTGAAGTTGATGAGCATTTTCTCTTCCATCCTTCAGGTAATATCTATGCTCGCCAGTTTAGGGAAATTATGTGGGGCTGGTGCAATAGGACTTTTGAAGACACTGCCTGAGATCATTCACCCCAAATTGGTAGACCTATGGAAAACACGCATACCTGAGCTCCTGCAGCCTCTGGAAGGTACAAGGGAGTGGGATCAGGTCTTTATTCAAGGGGGCAAGAACATGAAGAAATGAGGCACCACTTCTGTGTCTAAAGTCGTTATTATTCATTTTAGGCAATAAAAACAATGAACTTGATATGCAAGGGAGACAGCTATGTTTTTTTCCTTGACTCTGTATGTTCTATTTCTCTACCAAATACTTGTCCTACGAGAGGACCTGGTGGGTAACATACTTAGCAGGAACTTTTACTTTTGTTCTGATCTTTTTCATGTATTTAGAGAAACTCTTTTTTGGCATTCTTCTAAAAAGTTATTATTCAGTCACGTTAGATATGAAAATGTGATCATTTCAGTAGTTACTGTTGAAATTCACAAAAAGTCTAGATGTTTTCGTGGATTGCAGACCCTCTGTCCACCTGGCTAGCACTTTAAAGTTGGAAATACAGTCAATTTCCTCTGAAATAACCATCCTGTGTAAGGAGAAAGCTTGAAATGGTACTCCAGCATCCAGTGGGGGGCCTGGCAAGGGAGAAATGGCATCTTGATTTTTTTTTGCAATTATTGCATCAATTTCTATTTCTAGGAAAGAACGCTAGTATCGTGCTCTGGGAAACCATGCTGCTCCAGGTAAGGGTGGCTCCTAGACTAATTGTTGATGACGGGGGTGACGAAATCACCTAAAGTTACCCGTCTTCACTAAAAGAACTAGATTCCCAAGGGTAGTAAATAACATTTCCTTTTCTTGAGGAAAGGACTAGAACGTTAGAAATGATCACATAAGAATTATGCTCTTTAAATTGCTACAATTTGAACAACAATCTTTAGTTTTCAATTTGATAAGGAGTTTGATGACAGTTTTGCATATTTCACTTACTAATATTTTTCTCTATGTCTTTCTGAAATCTTCTCCAATTTTTAGGGTTTTTTCTTCTCCTTGCAATTGCATTCTTTTACCATCCACGTAAAGAAACAGAGATTAACATAGTTTCCACTTCCATGCTCCTAAATACAGCTCTGTTTCCTTCTCTATCTGCCTCTCACTGTCTTTTTCCTGATTTCTAAAACCCAAAGGGCCACGGTGTACCCCTTCTCCAGAAAAGAATCTTCTTCTCTCATCCATAAACTTTTTGGACCTTTACAACTAAACGGTGCCACAGATGATGCCAAAGCCCCCAAAATGGTAAATTGCAGACAGGAGTTGGACATTGGCTTTACAAAGAAGAGTTTGATTTCAGGAGCCCACGGGCAGGTAGCCTTTCATCTAGCAGGGTTTCAGTTCATAAGCTACTTACATAGGAATTAACTATGGCTTCTTAAAAATGTCAGTTTTCAGTGACCTCTATAGAGCACCTTCATCTCCCATCACCACCTCTTCCAGAATCAGAATCTCTGGAAGGGGTACCTGAGAACTGATATGTTTTAAAGACTCGCACAAGTAATTCTTATCCAATATGGGGTTTGAAAGTGACTGCTCTACTCTCCTTGGTCCTTAATTTTAGGATCCACCTCT